>NW_020837985.1:5022122-5357561 GCF_003676395.1 Aethalodelphis obliquidens
GGGGGAACGTTTGGGGCAGAAAGAATGACCTAGGGATCTTGGGCTTCTTACAGTGTCTGATGGAGATAGAGACCAAGACGGCCTCCGAGACAGTGATGGGGAGGCTATGAGCACAGTGGGAAGTAGGGCGTAGGGCCTTTCCTGGTGCACCTAGAACTCTAGAACCCTCTCTTCTCTCTCCTACCAATGGTTTATGGAAACCAGGGAGGACATGGTGTTACTGGGAACAATGAAGCCTGAGCCCCTTTTCATTCTTGCTGATGTTCTTTGCTTTGTTCATTCATCAATTCGTTGAACAAATATCTATTTGGGGCCTACTAAACCTGAATGCTAGATGGTGATACGACAGTGAGACGAAACAGTTTCCTCTCTCATGGAGCCTTCAGAGTATCGGGGAAAACTGACTTCATTCATTCAGTCAACAAGTATTTGTAGGGTGACATGATCAGATTTGCATTTTTCTCTGTAAGATTCATCTGGCTTCACTGTGGAAAATGGATTCAGGTAGGGCAAGAGTGAGACAGAGAAACCAGTTAGGATGTCAGAGTTAGAGTCCAAATGAGAAGCAAGGCAACTGTTATAGGAATAGAGAGATGTGGATGGATTTGAAATATATTTGTGAGATGTATAAACCACAGGACTTGGTGATGGATTGGGAGTGAGGAAAATGGTAGTTGTCAAAGACAATTTCTAGATATTTGACTTAACAGCCAAATGAATGATGATGCCATACACTGAGATTGGAAACACTGGGGATGACCAGTTTTAGGGGAAGAGAATCGTGAATTTATGTGAGATATTCAGATGGAGCTAAATTGGTCATCAAAAAATATTAACACCTAATATTTGTTACATACTCTGCTATGCGTCAGGCCCTCTCCTAAGTGCTGAACAGTTATTAAGTCATTAACTCCCACAATATTACAGCAAGGGTGGTAGAAATTCCTCTCCATTTCATAAAGGAAGAAACTGAGACCCTGACTGATTAGATAACTTAACTTCCAGGGTCACACTAGCTGTCAATCCATCCCAAAGGCCCTGGCTCACCCACTACTCTGTGCTGTCTCCCTAGGGGATGCTTAAATATCTGAATATCTAACACCTCAGAGAAGAGGTCTGGGCCAGAAATAGAAGCTTCAGCCATAATCAGGGACAATATGACCCAAGGAAAAAATCTACACATAGAGGAACAGAACTATCAAGGGTCTGAGAAACTGGGGGAAATCAGAGGGGTTCCAGAGTATTGTGTTGAGAAATATTTGCTTTTTAAAGGGGGGAGGGTGGTCTATGAGTTTCTCAGGGCTGCGGTAAAAAGGAAGCACAAACTGCTTAGAACAACAGAAATTTATTTTTTCACAGTTCAGCCGTCAGCAGTGTTGATTCCTTCTTAGGACTCTGAAGGGGATTTCTTCCACGCTCTCTCCGAACTTCTGGCTGCCGGCATTCCTTGGTGTTTCGGGCTTGTAGAGGCATCTTTTCAATCTCTGCCTCATATGACATTTCTCCTTCTGTCTCTGCATCTCTCTGGGTCTCCTTGTAAGAACACCAGTAATTGGATTTAGGGCCCACCCTATTCCAGTACAACCTCATCTTAATTTGATTACATCTGCAAAGACCCTGTTTCTGAATAAGGTCACATTCACAGGCTCTGGGTAGACATGAATTTTGGGAGGACACCATTCAACCCACTATAGTAAGAAAAGGTGACATTATAACAAACCTTTTTTGTTCCACCTTGATTATGCACCAATACCTTCCGGTTTTTTAGGTCACTAAATTTGAGCTCATCACTAAAGTCCCAATTTCTTTCTCATTAGGAATGTTTGTGATCACATAGAACAGTCAGCTGGTCATGACTTTCGCCAGATGATCACATTTCTCTTTTCTCTAGGTCCATGATTATCAAATTTGTTAAAACAGATGCTGGTTCCAACCGACAGTTTCTAATTCAGTAGTTCAAGGGTGTGGCCCCAAATTTGCATTTTTAACAAGTTCCCAGGTGATGTTGATGTTGATGCTGCTAATTTTGGACCACACTTTGAGAATGACTGCTTTAGACTCCAAGAAATCTGCTTTCTCCAACTCTGTGCTTGAGTAAAAGAGCTCACAGTTACATCAATTATTAATTTCTCTGTTTCCTGTGCATAGATCATGACTAGACGCACAGAAAGAACCCAACAGATGCAAGAATGTTGGTGCTTATGCTGAGGTTCTTATCAGAATAAGGATAGTTACCATTCTCTGTATCCCGCTACAAGCTTCAAAGTGCCTTCCCATCCTCTATTTAATGTAACTTTCTCACGAGTGATAAGTTGGAGGTTGTTGCCCCATTTTAGTGAAGAAACCTTCCCTTCAGAGGTGTAAAGTGTCCTGAGGAACACCATCACCAGCTGGTAGTAGAAGCTGTGTTGCAAATTCCAGTCTTTTCATTCTAGGGCCAGTGTAATCTCAGCCCCTCAGCAGCTGTTTTATAGCCTCAGAACCCAAATTTTGATGAAAAAGATCTGGGTGGTACTCCGTGAAAAATGACTACAAATTGAGACAACCAACAAGTTTGTTTTTCAAGGCATTTTTGCTACTGGCTGCAAGATCAAGGTGGTGATGTTTTCCCTTGTTCTCTTCCTCTCATCCTAGCAGAAGGCTTATCAGCCAGTTTGTCACAGTACTTTGTTCTCTGTTCCCTCTGTTTGTCTAAAGGCAAGTTTTGTACCTGTTAGAGCACATTTCCTGACACTAGTTCTCTGAAGTTAATTGGTCCCTAACTCTTCCTTCCGAGGAACCAGGGCAGGTAAACATGATGTGAGCTGTGTTCTGTCAGTATTGCTTCAACCTTTCTCCTCTATAACTTTACCCGTTTTCAGCATCACATATCTGGCAAGTTTTAAAGCTGAGACTTGAACCCATCTAGTCTATCTCCAGAACTTGTACTCTAACCATTTCACACTGCCCTGCCTCAGGCCTGAAGAGCTCTTCATTTTCTAACAGAATCTTGCTAAATTCCTGAACCTGTCACGGAAAATGCACAACCACCTCACCCATGTTTGCATCTTCTTTGTGCTCCAGCAAGGCCAGCTCTTCCAGGCAGAGCAGTTTCTAACTCATGTCCCACACCTGTCATGCTCACTCATGTCCCTGTGACATGCATCAGAGTCATCAAAAACACAAGTATTGGACCCAGGTAACTCTAGATATAACGTCTCACTTCTTACCTTACTTTGTAACCTTGAGCAAGTCACTGACTTCTGTAAACCACCATGTCTTCATCTGTAAAATGGGTACAATAATATCAACCTTTCTCAGTTGCTGTGAGAATTAAATGGATAACTTTTGCATTGAGTAGCATTTCAATAACTGGAGCTCTTATTACTTGTATCATGCTATTGCCCCAACCTAGAGCACTGAATTTGCTCCTTTTTGCCCAAATGTTCTTAAATGCTCACCTCACTTTTTCCTCACATGAAAACACCCTGAATGTAAGCAGTTAGGGTCTGGGGGGGAGGTCCCCGGAGAAAGAGAACTGGGCCTGGCTTTCTTGACATGATAGAAGCCATTTTTGGTCTAAGCCATTTTGTGATCTAAGCCTGGCCACAATGCTTGCCCTTGAACAGGTCTCAGTAATAATGATCTTAAGAGAACAAAAGGACAAACTTATCAGACAAGAGAAGTAACAGTAGCAAAGATAACAAATCAGTTGTAAATACTCCCAGTTCTATTCCAATGGTAAAGACTATCCTAAAACACTGTCTTGAGGTGTTTTGCAGAATTTAAATCCCCCTCAGTTGCTCAACCACCTGACCGGCTGGAATCTAAGGGATGATGACGGTGACCCTTTCTGACCCTCATGACTTTGATCAACTAAAGCTTAGACTCCACCTACCACCCAAGCCCCTTCACGAATATGCATGTACCTATCGCTTAAGACGTCCCCAATTTTGCTGTTTGGGAAGATGCTCCTTTGGGAAAGATCCCCAGTGTTCTCCTTACTTGCTGCAACTAATGATAAATCCTTCCTTCTCTTTGGCTTCGTTGTATCTTTTGGCTCAACACTCATCAAGAGGCGAACCCAGTTTTCAGGTAACATGACAAGTCGTGCCATAATCTCCATTACATTTTCATTTCTCTCAGAGCCTTGATGCACTGTAAAGCAAGTATCTTCCTAACATCATGCCCTGTTTATTTCTCTGCTCTCTGGCTCTTTCACACACTACATGGTTCTATGAAGAACTCCTCAACCTGGCATAAGAAGCTTAAATGCCTGACCCCTTCCTTCTTCTCTCCCTGCCAGCAGCACCAAACAAACCCTACCACATAGCAGGTGGTTTCTCATCTAGGTGCAGTTGCTCACATGTCTTTCTTTCTCCTGCCTCCTTGCTCCTTAACCAGGGCAAAATTTAACATCTCTACAACCAAGTTCAACATTGTCACCTCCTCTGGAATTTGCCCCTCTTTATCCACTGAGGCTGGGTGAGGAGCTCAAGGGCTGAGTTGTCACACACAGTAATGTAATATTCTGTTTATATGTCTATGTCTCTCCTCCAGACTTAGGGCCCCTTGAGGACAGGATCTGAGGCTCTGCTCACTGTCATATCTGCAAGGATCTACACAGGTGTGGTATTTATTGAATGAGTGAAGGTCTTTATGAATTAGCAGGAGAACACCTAACACAATGGTGGGCACACAGGCTACCCTGGATCACTGCTTGCGGACTTGGTCCACAAGTTGGATAATTACAATGCTTCTGGAGCTCTTGGTGGATTTCCTAATGAAAATGACTTGGCTAGAAATGAAGCCTGAGGCTAGAAATGAGCCTTCTGCATTAGGAGTTGTGAGGCAGCTTATGCACGGTCCTCTTCTCTCTATGGTGTCCAGCTGAATGCCACATCCAAAGCTTTCTTGCTTCCATTCACAAACATGAACTTTCCTTCAGCCAGGGGGACCACTGCTTCCAGGGTTGAGATGAATAGGGTGTGGGCAAACGCCACTTCTAGATTATCACCCAAATATGGCAGATGAGGTTGCTACAAGTCAAGGTATTTTGCCAGGAAGTTTCTATATATTTACATGGCTTTCCAATAAAGTACAAACAAACACCTGGGACTTATGACTGCCAGACATCTCCCTTCCCTTCCAATCATCCTTTGGAACATCACCATCATGCTCCTTCACTCCTCTCCTTTCCCAGTGCTCTCTTCCACTCTCACGGGGAGTTGCCTCTGTGCTGCTCCAATATTCACACCATGCAACCCATCAAACTGGGTCTACCCAGCTCCCAGCCAGGCTCACTAAATGTAAAGCCTTTGCTGGACTTAAAAGCTTCCTCCAAGTTCACATTTGTAAGCTTGAGGCAGTTCTTTGGTGTGCCAGGATGGGGAACATTTATTCCATTTATTCCAGTCACTGTGGCAGCCATGCTCTGTGACAAGGCTTTGATTATGAGGCTGCCGGCTGGCACATTCAGCAAATGACTAATTCTAACACAGTATTCAGTGTTCGTTAAACTGCAGGGAAAGAAAAGAAAAGAAGAAAATAGAAGTATCAGCAAATGCTAGGTTGAAAAAAATACTCTCTAGGACCATAGACTAAATCAGAAGATGTTAATTCACTGCTATTCAATACACAGGCGCTGGGGAAATAGAACAGCAAAGGAGAGAGTGTGCCTGCCCTGGCCCAGTGTACAGGCTCAGAGAGAACTGGATCTGCCCAGCCCTGAGCTTTGGAGAAGTCACTCACTGCTTTAGGGTCACTTATAAAACCTGGAGTTGGACTAGAAGCCTGGTACCTACAAGCTGTCTTACTACAAGAAATATCTCTTGCTTTTGCCTCACAGATCTGATGTTTTAAAAGGATTTCATCCAAAACTAAATGATGGCAGTTTTCAATTAGTAGTTAATTCATTTCCCATTTTTATACTGATTAAAGATACACAAATTACTAATCAAAATTACTAATCAACAGGGATCAGACAGTAATTCCAGCTTGAAGCACAGTTTATTTACTACTTTAATCAGTTTATAAAGTATTAACACAATTAATGTGGACTATCTTTTAGACTTTTTAAAATATTGATACCTACTCATGCCCTTCTTTCCCACTCAGTGTACCTTTGCTGGTCCCTTGGTGTGTGTCTTGATGAGGATCATGCATTTGTTGAGAAATCCAAGTTGACTCTTTGACTCAAATGACTTTCAATCCCATAGACTTGAATTTCTGCATTACTTTATTCTAACTGCTTATGGGAGTTCTTCAAGGGTTAGTAAAATTGGGTTTTGCCGACCAGTCCCTCCCATCAGGAAACTCGCGAAAGCCTCTTAGATAGCCTCATCCACCAGAGGGAAGACAGCAGAAGCAAGAAGAACTACAGTCCTGCAGCCTGTGGAAGAAAAACTACATTCACAGAAAGATAGACAAGATGAAAAGGCAGAGGGCTATATACCAGATGAAGGAACAAGGTAAAACCCCAGAGAAACAACTAAATGAAGTGGAGATAGGCAACCTTCCAGAAAAGGAATTCAGAATAATGATAGTGAACATGATCCAGGACCTCGGAAAAAGAAAGGAGGCAAAGATCGAGAAGATGCAAGAAATGTTTAACAAAGACCTAGAAGAATTAAAGAACAAACAAACAGAGATGAACAACACAATAACTGAAATGAAAACTACACTAGAAGGAATCAATAGCAGAATAACTGAGGCAGAAGAACAGATAAGTGACCTGGAAGACAGAAAGGTGGAATTCACTGCTGTGGAACAGAATAAAGAAAAAAGAATGAAAAGAAATGAAGACAGCCTAAGAGACCTCTGGGACGACAATAAACGCAACAACATTCACCTTATAGGGGTCCCAGAAGGAGGAGAGAGAGAGAAAGGACCCGAGAAAATATTTGAAGAGATTATAGTTGAAAACTTCCCTAACACGGGGAAGGAAATAGCCACCCAAGTCCAGGAAGCGCAGAGAGTCCCATACAGGATAAACCCAAGGAGAAACATGCCGAGACACATAGTAATCAAATTGGCAAAAATTAAAGGCAAAGGAAAATTATTGAAAGCAACAAGGAAAAAATGACAAATAACATACAAGGGAACTCCCATAAGGTTAACAGCTGATTTCTCGGCAGAAACTCTACAAGCCAGAAGGGAGTGACATGGCATATTTAAAGTGGTGAAAGGGAAGAACCTACACAACCAAGATGATTCTACCCGGCAAGGATCTCATTCAGATTCGATGGAGAAATCAAAAGCTTTACAGACAAGCAAAAGCTAAGAGAATTCAGCACCACCAAACCAGCTCTACAACAAATGCTAAAGGAACTTCTCTAAGTGGGAAACACAAGAGAAGAAAAGGACCTACAAAAACAAACCCAGAACAATTAAGAAAATGGTCATAGGAACGTACATATCGATAATTACCTTAAATGTAAATGGATTAAATGCTCCAATGAAAAGACACAGGCTCGCTGAATGGATACGAAAACAAAACCCATCTATAAGCTGTCTACAAGAGACCCACTTCAGACCTAGGGACACATACAGATTGAAAGTGAGGGGATGGAAAAAGATGTTCCATTCAAATGGAAATCAAAAGAAAGCTGGAGTAGCAATACTCATATCAGATAAAATAGGCTTTAAAGTAAAAATGTTACAAGAGACAAGGAAGGACGCTACATAATGATCAAGGAGTCAATCCAAGAAGAAGATATAACAATTATAAATATATATGAACCCAACATAGGAGGACCTCAATACATAAGGCAAATGCCAGCAGCTATAAAAGAGGAAATTGACAGTAACACAATAGTAGTGGGGGACTTTAACACCCCCCTTACACCAATGGACAGGTTATCCAGACAGAAAATTAATAAGGAAACACAAACTTTAAATGAAACAATAGACCACATAGATATAATTGATATTTTATAGGACATTCCTTCCAAAAACAGCAGATTACACTTTCTTCTCAAGTGCACACATTCTCCAGGATAGATTACATCTTGGGTCACAAATCAAGCCTCAGTAAATTTAAGAAAATGGAAAATATGTCAACCACAACACTATGAGATTAGAAATCAATTATAGGGAAAAAAACGTAAAAAACACAAATCATGGAGGCTAAACAATACGTTACTAAATAACCAAGAGATCACTGAAGAAATCAAAGGGGAAATCAAAAAATACCTAGAGACAAATGACAATGAAAACACCACGATCCAAAACCTATGGGATGCAGCAAAAGCAGTTCTAAGAGGGAAGTTTATAGCAATACAGTCCTACCTCAAGAAACAACAAACATCTCAAATAAACAATCTAACCTTACACCTAAAGGAACTAGAGAAAGAAGAACAAACAAAACCCAAAGTTAGTAGAAGGAAAGAAATCATAAAGATCAGAACAGAAATAAATGAAATAGAAACAAAGAAAACAATAGCAAAGATCAATAAAACTAAAAGCTGGTTCTTTGAGCAGATAAACAAAATTGATAAACCATTAGCCAGACTCATCAAGAAAAAGAGGGAAAGGACTCAAATCAATAAAATTAGTAATGAAAAGGGAGAAGTTACAACAGACACCGCAGAAATACAAAGCATCCTAAGAGACTACTACAAACGACTCTATGCCAATAAAATGGACAACCTGGAAGAAATGGACAAATTGTTAGAAAGGTATAACCTTCCAAGACTGAACCAGGAAGAAATAGAAAATATGAACAGACCAATCACAAGTAATGAAATTGAAACTGTGATTAAAAATCTTCCAGCGAACAAAAGGCCAGGACCAGATGGCTTCACAGGTGAATTCTATCAAACATTCAGAGAAGAGCTAACACCTATCCTTCTCAAACTCTTCCAGAAAGTTACAGAGCAAGGAACACTCCCAAACGCATTCTATGAGGCCACCATCACCCTGATGCCAGAATCAGACAAATTTACTACAAAAAAAGAAAATTACAGACCAATATCACTGATGAATATAGATGCAAAAATCCTCAACAAAATACTAGCAGACAGAATCCAACAACACATTAAAAGGATCATACACCATGATCAAGTGGGATTTATCCCAGGGATGCAAGGGTTCTTCAATATATGCAGATCAATGAATGTGATACACCATATTAACAAACTGAAGGAGAAAAACCATATGATCATCTCAATAGATGCAGAAAAAGCTTTTGACAAAATTCAACACCCATTTATGATAAGAACTCTCCAGAAAGTGGGCACAGAGGGAACCTGCCTCAACATAACAAAGGCCATATACGACAAACCCACAGCAAACATCATTCTCAATGGTGAAATACTGAAAGCATTTCCTCTAAGATCAGGAACAAGACAAGGATGTCCACTCTCACCACTATTATTCAACATCGTTTTGGAAGTCCTAGCCATGGCAATCAGAGAAGAAAAAGAAATAAAAGGAATACAAATTGGAAAAGAAGGAGTAAAACTGTCACTGTTTGCAGATGACATGATACTATACATAGAGAATACTAAAGATGCCACCAGAAAACTACTAGAGCTAATTAATGAGTTTGGTAAAGTTGCAGGATATAAAATTAATGCACAGAAATCTCTTGCATTCCTGTACACTAATGATGAAAAATCTGAAAGAGAAATTAAGGAAAGACTCCCATTTACCATTACAACAAAAAGAATAAAATACCTAGGAATAAACCTACCTAGGGAGACAAAAGACCTGTATGTAGAAACTGTAAGACCCTGATGAAAGAAATTAAAGACGATACAAACAGATGGAGAGATATACCATGTTCTTAGATTGGAAGAATCAATATTGTGAAAATGACTATACTACCCAAAGCTCTCTACAGATTCAGTGCAATTCCTATCAAATTACCAATGGCATTTTTTACAGAACTAGAACAAAAAATCTTAAAATTTGTATGGAGACACAAAAGACCCTGAGTAGCCAAAGCAGTCTTGAGGGCAACAAATGGAGCTGGAGGAATCAGACTCCCTGACTTCAGACTACTACAAAGCTACAGTAATCAAGACAATATGGTACTGGCCCCAAAACAGAAATATATATCAATGGAACAGGATAGAAAGCCCAGAGATAAACCCACGCACCTATGATCAACTAATCTATGACAAAGGAGGCAAGGATATACAATGGAGAAAAGACAGCCTCTTCAATAAGTGGTGCTGGGAAAACTGGACAGCTACATGTAAAAGAATGAAATTAGAAAACTCCCTAACACCATACACAAAAATAAACTCAAAGTGGATTCAAGACCTAAATGTAAGACTGGACACTATAAAACTTAGAGGAAAACATAGGCAGAACACTCTTTGAGATAAATCACAGCAAGATCTTTTCTGATCCACTTCCTAGAGTAATGGAAATAAAAACAAATATTAATGAATAAATAAATACATAAAAGAAATGGCACCATGCCTTACATTTTTAATAGCACTTCAGAGTTTTCAAGATACTTACAGAGCTCTCGTGGTACTTTGTCCAGAGGCACCGCTCCACCTCTCCCAGCTATTTCCCAGACTTGACCACATAACTAAACTGAAAAAGAATGAAGTTTGAGGAGAAGGTGTGTATGTAAGGCAAAGGAGTTCATTCCAAAGCCAAAGAGAAATGATTATCTACCCCAAAGCACTGGGTTCCTTCTAGGCTAGGCCCTGGGCCTACAGTGGTGAATAAGACAAGCAAAGTCATTGGCTTCATAGATAGGAAAATACCCAGACCCAGGAAGTCAGGTTCGTTCCACCCAGGGCTAGAGAGAGTGACAGGCAGCTTCCCTTCATCTCCTTTGTTTACCTGCAAATGCACACATCAAAATCAGGTGGAATTAAAAGGGCATGTGTTTGGGACAAAAACATTAAAACCACCACTTAGCCTCTCTAGGACTTGGGTCATATTCCTCCCTTAACCTTTCTAAGCCTCTAATGGGACCTACCTGACAGGTTTGCTGGAAAGATTCAGGAAGATATTACACATCACATAACACACCTGGCATACCGAAGGTACTCGATGAGGGAAAGGATTAAAAATTGAGGAAGACAGAGGGAGCCTCTGGATTGTTTCAATAACATATATATTGTATTCCATGAGCAGTGCTACAGCACTATATGGAACCTAAATAAATTTCATTCATAGTCTCAATATACTCCCCCAAACCCTACTTTCATTTGCCTATGTCCTCTTTCTCCAATTGATCACAAGCACACATGACATTGGAGGAGCTATGATCAGGGTAAAGTTGCCGTTTCTGGATTTATCATTTTCTTATTTGAATATAGCATGGAACATTGCCATGTTTACAAACTAAATTTGTTATAGCTAGAGACCAGTATTTGGGCATTATCTTTGAAGTGCTTACATTGCTACCAATATATAAACAGTATGGCAAAGCAGAAAATGTGACACTGCTTTCACTCTAAATGCTTAGAATAGGCCCTCAGGATTATAGACTTAATTTGATGAACAGTATTCCAATTCCCACTAATGTCCTTTGGAGAGCTGATGGAGATCGAGGGGAAAGGGGCTCACAGTAGAGTGTGAGGTGGTTGAAAGGGAGAGGTTTGGGGCTGGCTATGGGGCGGGGAATGAGTGGAAGGGAGGGGACTGAGCCTTACCCTGTAGTACGAAGGGCACTGGGGCAGAAAGCAGGACAGAGGCTGGGAGTGGGCTGTGAAGTGGCCACGGAGGTGGGAAGATTGGAGTTAATGGTGGTGGTTTCAGAGATGGTGGGATTCAAGGAAAAGAATTTCCCATGGAGTATGAGGGGATAGCAGGACTGATGGGATTGCCATTCACTGTGAGTGTGAAAGGCTTGTGGGAGGGAAGACTGAGGGTTCACGGCAGAACGTGAAGTGTTTGTAGAGAGGGAGGGTTGTGGATTGCTGTGTATGTGACTGTGAAGTGGTCCTGTGAGAGAGGACTGGGTTTGGTGTGGGGTGGGAATTGGGGCTAGGGAGGGAGATGGGAATTACCATGGCTGTCAAGTGGCCGTAGGGGAGATGAGCAGGGATCACTCTGGGGGGTGAAGTGGTCGTCAGGGAAGGAGGATTGGGGTTTCTCCTGAGTGGGGTTGCTGGACCAGAAGGCTGGTGTTCCTGTGGAGAGTGGTTCTGTCCTGGGATTAACTCTGGAGTGTGAAGTGGTGTAGGGAAGATGGATAGGGGTTTGTCGTGGATTGTGAAGGGATTGTGACGGGGAGTGGATGGGGTTTCCTTGGGAGTGTGAATTGTTGTAGAAAGGGAGGACTGGGGATGAATGTAGAATGTAAAAGTACTCCAGGAAAAGAGGGTTGCCTTTTATGGTACCACAGAATATGAGAGTTGGATGGGGTTTGGGGGCCGGGGGTAATGCTTACTGCAGAATGTGAGTTGGTGACGTGGTAGCCTGTGGGGACACCCTCTCCACATTTTGGAAGCTGTCTACAGTGTGAGGCTCTCCTTTCCGGCACAGGATTCATTTTCCTGACTGTTGCAGGACCGACATGCAGCACAGCCTCTGTTAATCAGAGGGGCCCTGGAGGACATTTTGGGGGCAATGAGATAGATTCACGGAGAAGGAGGCAGGATGTAGGGAATCCATTCTTCTGGCCCAGACTGATGCGGATGAAGGCTGGTTCTGGAATCCTCAGTTGGGCTGGCAGCTCCTGGTTCACGGTGCCCTGATGGTGACGGGAACGGCCTCTCTCCGGGTGGGTTAGTTCCATGGTATGGCTCGGGGACTCTTTCCTGGAACTTCAGCCTAGAGTCTGTTACTTTAGCTTCTTCATCCATTGTGGGAGCTATCTACATTGTTTAATGGATCCCTTTCTTCTTGAAACAGCTAGAATTAATTATGTAGTCTGTAGTAAAGAAACAAGACTACTATAACTACTAACTTACTTTGAAACTTGGAACAAATCATCCTGCACAGATCATCTGGCTTTTTCAGGGGCAAAACAGCCTAATGATTAAGGAAGGGCACGGACTCTGGAGCAGGGTTACCTGGGTGACCCCTGGCTCTGACACAAGTTACGTGAGCGTGGGTAAGTTATTCCACCTCCTAGTGTTTCTGTTTCCCCCTCCATGAATCGAGGACTCTGTGGCCTTCCTCATGGCATTGTTGTGAGAATTAAATAGGCAAATTCCTATTAGGCACTTAGAAAAGCACCTGTGACATATGAAACACTGAATAAAGATTAATAATTGTCACCCTCTCTGAGCCTCAGTTTTCTGAAAATTGAAGGGACATAATTCAACTCATAAGGTTGTAGTGACAATTAGGTTTTTAACGATGCATTTGATGATTCTTTCCTTCCTTCCTTTCCTCTTTCCTTCCTTCCAGAATGGGGAAGTGAGGAAATGGCTGTCAAGTAAAATTCGAGGACTGTCTAAGGCAAATCTGACTTACTTATCAATTTTGAACTCCTTCCTCTCCTTTGAACCATCTGGAATTAAAACTACACCTTAAGGGGGAATCCCTGGCGGTCCAGTGGTTAGGACCCTGCGCTTTCCCTGGCCTGGGAGCTAAGATCCCTCAAGTCTCCCTGTGGGGCAAAAAACAAATACAAAGACAAAAACTCTGCACCTTAAGAACAATGCGATACCCAGGGAGAGGCAGAGATAAGAGAGAATTAAACAGCTATATGAGTTTGTGAGTTGACTAAGTTAAGTCTACTTTGAGGGGTCAAGCACTTAACATTTATTTAAGCTTCCACTGGGCAAAGAAATTCAGTAAGATTTTTGTTATTGTTGCCATTTGTTTTTTGGGTTTTTGTCTTGTTTTTATTTCCTGGCTTTTAAATGCTTTTCCTGTGCCTTTTCTTTTCTTTCAACAATGATCATAGTTGTTTTTTTCTCTTTCCATCTTATACCTTGAATAATAATTAGATGGACATTATGCTTCTTTATTCTCAATAAGTAAGTTCCCCACTAAGGAAGTAAAGCCATTGGAATGTGAGCTCCTTCCTCAGGCAATTATCAGAACCACTCTGAAGAACCCAGAGCTTTGGAGAAAACAGTGAAGAGATTTGAGATCAGCAAAATATTTGACAGTTGGTCCATTGACATCTTTCTTTTCCTCATGTGAATTTTAGTGTCTGTATCAGATTTATTTTCACTGAAGGCCACAGAAACCCAAATCAGATTGGCATGGGGACCAGGAAGAAGTTGGCATGAGTGTTGAATGCATTTGTGGCTTGAAGCAGACTCACTCTCTTTAGTGCTGCCTGATTCTAAGGCCAGATGGAAGCCAGCGGCTATAGCCCTGTGTTCTCCCGGGTTATATCCTGCAGAGAGGGTGATGCTTCTCTTCCCCCAAGATTCCCGCATCTGACTTGGGTCTGACTTTCAGGGGACTGAATCAGGTCACATGCCCATGTGTGGACCAATCACTGGAGCCAGGACAATGCCATATTTTGATGGTCAAGACCTGAATCACGTGTGGATGGAGAGTGGGGAGGGGGTGGTGCCCCAGTGGAAAATCAGCAAATTGTTACCAAAATAAGGGAGAAGGAAGCCTGGACATCCCAGTGAGAGCAATTGTCCACCACAGTCATCTCTAGGTTATGTTTGGACCATCAGTTGAAGAAAAGTACAGGTTTTTCCTTTAAAATAATGCACAGGTTGATCTCAATGAAGGGTATACCTGTTGGTTCTCTAATATACTGGTCACAGGGGTTAGAATCCCGAGATTTCAAAGTCACACTCTGGATCAGTAATTTTCAACCAGGAAGGACATATCACACAGGGTGAGGGTGAGGGGAAGGTAACTGAATATTGTTGAGAAGGGGTTTTGATGTAGTATGGAAATGCATACTTAATATTATTACAAGTACATGTCTATCAAATAAAAATCAAAGCCTTATTTTTGGAAAACCACAACAGGAAAAGGAAGATAACGTTGTCTTAGCCAGTGGCGATGGGTTGAACCAATACCTGGCATCTATGTACTAGCAAATATATCATCCAAAAAGAGGACGGTGCTCCCACCATGAAAGACATGTATACTAGAACTTCAGTGGCAAGAGATTATTATGTAAAAGGTCTATTACTTTGTATTGAAGTGTTCCATTTTAGTTTTGCTAAAGGGTCACCTTTTCAGGGATGCCTACTCTGACCATCAAACTTAAATTTATACCCTGCCAATTATTCTCCGTTTCCTTCACAGCCTTTACCACAGCTCACAACTATTTATTTTTTTTACCTGTTTGTTTTCTATCTTCCCCACTAGACTAAATGCTCCATGAGTACATAGATCATGTTGGCTTTGTTTTCACAGTATATCCAGTCTCTGATGTTTGGGGAGGAGCATTAGCTTAGTCAGGACAGGACAGGCTCTGCTGTGGTAGAAGATAAATCTCTGGATCTCGGTGGCTTTGAAAAATAAAGGTTATTTCGCATTCGCACAAAGTCTATTTCAGTTTGGACAGCTTTCCTTCGTCTTACAGGCATGCCATCTAGAACATACAGCCTCTGGGGTCGCCAAGGCAGAGAATGAGAGGGACAGAGAAAGGCTTTAACTCATTCAACTCACAAGTAATACACATAACTTCCACTTAAGTCCATTGGCCAAAGTCGCATGGCCCCAATCTAACAGCAAGGGAGGCTGGGAAATGTAGGTGCTGACAGATGTGTGGAGAGTGTCTACTGGCTCAACTACACAATTATTCCTACGTTTTCTGGTTTCCATGGGGAGGAATGTACTCTAAACCCTAAGGCCTCTTTCGACTCTCTCTTACCCCCCGTTGGAAGGGGGAGTAATTTAGCTACTGGGCCTTTTGGGAGAATGAACTGAACTTGTTGGCAAAATTCCTCTCCTGCTTCCATTCTCTGGGGGTGTATCTGATAGCGGAGAGCACATAATCTCCACTGGTGCTCTGTGCTGCAAGTTTGGCTTTACACCCTCAGTAGTGTTTATCTACAATCGCAGTAATGTGCTAATCTCCCTCTGCCTAGTAACTTACGTGTCCTCCTCTCAAATGGCTCTGAACTCAGGCAAGAAACAAGAAGGATCTTGATAGACCCTCAACACTAGTTTCTTTAACCCTAATAGGTGCTCAGTGAATGAAGGAGCCTACAGGATACCGTCGACATCTAATCCAACTTGCCCCTTACAGGGACCCAGAGAGGTGACCTGACTCCTATCTCAAATCTCCTGTCCTGACAGCAGATCTCCAAATGTCTGCTCCCTCTAACACATGCTGCTGATACCATACCCAGAAAGAATCTAAAGCAGTATCTATTACCTGCCACATTGTCTCCATGATTTTAGAGACCTTCCTCACAAGGAGGAGGAAGACTTAAAAAAAAAGAAAAGAAAAGAAAAAAAGATTCAACTCTTCTGAGTACATCACATGCCGTTCGTTTTCAGGAGGTGGGGTGGGGTAAATTCCTTCCCCCTCCGCACTCCTACCACCCAAACTATGGAATACTTTTGGGTGAATCATTCCCAATCTGAACTGATTGGGAATCATTGAAATGAGATTATTGTTCCCACAGAAAAGAACCCTGCAGTTGCACAAGTCCCAACTGTGTTCCAGAGAGAGAGAAAAAGGAGAAAGCAAAGGCCTGGGGTTGTTTGATAGGCTTCTAAGGGGCAGAGAAAAGGAAGGAAAGATTACGCTCCAGGTACACCCTGTGAAACAGTATTCCTGCAAACATCCAGAGAGCTCCCACACTCCACCTGGGCACGCTCCCTCACCCTTCGATCTAGAAGCCATCATGAAGCACTGATAGTTGGAGGGATGGTCAGGGTAAATGCACTTATCGCTGCCCCAAAAGTAATAGCAGCCAGGAAGGAAGGATATCCATGGAAAGAACACTGTGGCAGGTGAGAGAGCCCAGGCTTGGCATGGCAGAAAGAGAAAGGCTTCAGGATCATATCGAGAGGGACTGTGGTCTCGAACCTGCCACCTACTACCTGTGAGTGTCAAAAATTACAACCACAGGTGGAGTCTGTGTGCCAAGAACTGTTTTAGGCACTGCAGTCATAACCATCCATAAGACCTCAGCAGACTCCCCATCACCTGCTCAGAGCTAGGCTTTCTCCTCCTTTAAAATAAGGATCATAAATTCTACATCATATCCTTGTTATAAAGAGAGGAGATCATTCAGGGACCATGCCTGTCACACGCAGCCAACAGAGTGATGATTCTTCACTCTTTGGGAAAGGCTAGTTTCATGGTATCTTGGAGAGCAGGAGCCATTCATTTGAGGGCCAAACACCCAGCTGCAACTCTGGAGAGAAGCCCAGCTAAAGTGTGGAGTCAGAAACCAGGGTTTGAGCTTCAACTCGCTAACCATTCCAGAGACCAGAGGAGCTCCTGGATGAAAATGAGGCATTGCAGGGGACACTGGGAGAGGATTGGAAGGCACCGGGCCTCCGGGATGGGAACATGGGAGTAGGGCTCAGAGATGGACTCGCTGGTAGCCTCTGGGGGTTTGGAGAGAGACAGATGTGCTTTGACTCTCCATCATTCCCTCTTTAAGAGGCAAAAGTGAACACAGCAAATCAGTCTGCCCATGGGAGGTGAAGTTCTAGAGGCAAATAGGCAAGGCGGTTGCTCTCTGTGACTGTTTCCCGGACCCCTTCCCGGTGCCCCAGCAGAGCCCGGATCCCTTGGGCACAACTGCCCCATTCATGGCCTCTAATGTTGCCTGAAAATCCATTCTGGAAATGTCATTTCCTAAACTGAAAACTCTTCCGAAACAACAGCTCCTCTAGGACCCTGTTGTATTTGTGCTGCACGTAAGTGCCTTATCCACTATCTGACACAGAGAAATATTTATGTATACACAAGCATACTTTTTACAAATTTAGAATAATGCTCTAACCTGGTTTGTACCTTCCTTCTTTCTCTTGAGGTTTAGAATTGTATTCTTATCTTTTTAACGGTTGCAGGGATTTCATCATCTAGATATACCATGATTAACTTAAGCATTCTACTACCGATGGACGTTTATAATTTTTTCTGTTCCCTTTGCTTTCTCAAATACTCTTCTTAGTCTTTGTCTGCATCACTGATTACTTCTCACAGCAGAATCCTGGAAGTTGGCATCACACTGTCCTGTGTATGACGAGGCAGTAAGTGGTCAACAACAAAAACTCCAGGGCTAGACCACATTGACTAGCTCTGTGACTTGGGTAGGATATTTAACCCCTCTGAGCCTCAGCTTGCTTACTTGAAACTGCAGCTGATAATAGTCACCAACAAATAGGCTTGTTGCAAGAGTAAATGAATTAATATATATAAAACACATAGAACAGCACCCAGCAGAGAGTAAGTGTTCTATGAATGTTTGCTATTATAGTTGTTGTTATTATTATTTATAATTACATGGCTGTGTCCCACAAAACTGGGAGGCCCTTGACAGCAATGGTCATGTCTCACCCAGCCACGTATTCCAAACCTCCACAACCTGGCACTGAGGAGGAACTCTGTGCATATTTGGAAATAAGTAAGAAACACAGATGTGGAAATCAACCATTGACCTGGCCATTGCCCAATATCCCTCAGTAAGTGGTTCATTAGTTTGGGGATTAAATCTCCATCCCCAGATATATATTGAGCTTTACCAGTACTTTGCACCTACATTTAGAATGAATTTATTGGATATATTCTAGAGATAAGGATTGATAAAAGGAAGAAGAAAGACACCTGAGGAATCTAGGTGCCCTAGGTAAGAAGAACAGACCTGAACAAGGAAGCAAAGGGTACAGGAATAGGAGTGGCCAACCTGAAGACGTATGTCAGTGGCTCACCAATTTTTCCCAGGGTTGGCTCTGTACTTGTGAAATTATATTACGCAGGCTGCTATTCACTTAACTGTGGCTGATCTTACCCCCTTCTATCAACAGGATAAACTTGGAATGAGGAAGCAAACAAGCTAATGATTATTGAGTGCCTAATATACAAAGAAGACTTTTAAATAATGGTCTTATTTGAATCTCACAGGCAGCCCTGGGAGGTCTGTGTTATTATCCCCTCCCTACAGATGAGCAAATGGAGACACAGCCATGCATAGTCATAACAGCCGGAGCACACAGAGCAATAATTTAAACTCCGACCTCTGTACTTCCCTGTTCTAACCCTTTCTTCCTTGTTTAAGCAGAGCCCAAATGGGGCTCACTCCCAAGGAGCAAAGCACTGTAAGCTTAGTATTCTGGCTTCCTACACCAGGCAGGAAAAGAAGAGTACATTAACTTTAAATCCCATCCATTGCATTGCCGAGAAACAAACAGTCATTAGCCTTTGTTTCTACTTTGGTACCATGGTTAGAGAAGCAAAGGTGTTGAAACAGGTAAAAGTTAAGTCCGCCCAGTCGACAGGTGGGAACTTGCATCATTAGGGAACAGATACTGTTGAAAGTTCTATAGTTGGAGGGAATCCAGCGCAGCTGAATGTCAGAAGCAGCTAGTTTAAAGTTTTATGTAAATTTCCTTTCAGTCACCAGCTTCCCTCTTGGTTGTAAAAAAAGGGAAAAAGGAAAGAAACAGAATTTTTTTCTTAGTTTTCATTTTTTTAAACATCTTTATTGGAGTATAATTGCTTTACAATGGTGTGTTAGTTTCTGTTTTATAACAAACTGAATCAGTTATACATATACATAAGTTCCCATAGCTCTTCCCTCCTGCATCTCCCTCCCTCCCACCCTCCCTATCCCACCCCTCCAGGTGGTCACAAAGCACTGAGCTGATCTCCCTGTGCTATGCAGCTGCTTCCCACTAGCTATCTATTTTACGTTTGGTAGTGTATATATGTCCATGCAACTCTCTCACTTAGTCCCAGCTTACCCTTCCCCCTCCCCATATCCTCAAGTCCATTCTCTAGTAGATCTGTGTCTTTATTCCCGTCTTACCCCTAGGTTCTTCATGACCTTTATTTTTTCCTTAGATTCCATATATGTGGCACATATATACAATGGAATATTACTCAGCCATAAAAAGAAATGAAATTGAGATATTTGTAGTGAGGTGGATGGACCTAGAGTCTGTCATACAGAGTGAAGTAAGTCAGAAAGAGAAAAACAAATACCGTATGCTAACACAAATATATGGAATCTAAGGGGAAAAAAAAAAGTTTTCATTTTTGACTGTGTCAGACTGTGGTCCCAAGACCCCCCCAAAACGGTTGAAATGATTCATTGTGGTTCCTACAAGAATTTGGTATTTTCTGGAGAAAAGCGCAGATATATTCCTGTGTCTGGAATATATGTACTGCTTTAGGCATCTGAATCATTCATATCCTACAGTAAAATCTTAGATTGATTTTCAATGGTGCTTCCAAGGATTTGATAACACAAATCTTCTATTATTGCCTCATGTGTTATCATCTCCTGATGGGGAAATAAAATAGAGACTAGAATTTATATCCCCACCCATACAGGTAGGAAACTTGAGGAACTAGGATGAAGCAACTCATCTAAGCAGTATAGGTAAATAAAAAACATTTTTGAAGAAGAAAGAAAAATCATGTCATCCAGAGCCCTACAATCAGAAATCTCAAGACATTGGATGTTACAGCCAATGGCTGCCACCATCACAGGGATCCTCTACCGCCTATCGCTGGGCGATGGCCGTCCAAACCCTGCTTCAGCGTGCTCAAAGAAGAAACGATGTTTTCTCCTCTTTGTAGAATGCCATATTTCAAAGAAACTATTACCCGTGAACAAGGCAGATCTTCAATAGACATGGAGCAGGCCCGGGGAAGGCTGGAATCTGTCTGCAAGGCAGTGTTAATAATCCCAGGTGGTTACTGATCAGTGACACAGCTAAACTGATGGTTTATTGAACTACTAAGAAATCTGCTTCTCCAGTAACAGCTAGGTACATGGCTGCTTCAAAAGCTGAGTCAACACTTCACTCTTGTTCTTGTCACAAACCTTGATCGTCATTTTTAACCTTATCGGGTTTATATTTACAACCTGAATATGTTGAGTATTTACTGAAATCAGACACCGGGGAAGCAGTTGTATAGCTTTTGCTCGTTTACCTTTACTGTCACCCTGATGAAGGATTACTATCCTCCCATTTTCTGAACGAGAAAACTGAAGGTTATAATTTTACCCCAATGAGGGAAGCAGAAGACCAAAGGAGCCATTAGCAGTAAGTGCTGCATTAGGAGTTACTCTAGGAATCTTTAGAAAGAAACCGTCCTCTCCATTGATGGCCTATTGAGAGAGGATGACTTCTGAGCGGGGCCTGGGGGATGAACGAAGGAGAGGAAGGCTTACAGACAAAGGTAACACCATAATGAAAGGCCTAGGGTCTTGAAAGATGACAGCGAATTTGCAGTATTTCTTAAAGGTAGCTCCCTGGACTCCCTGACCTGGCTGTCTTCACTATAACCTTACACAGAGCACATATACCTGGTATATACATATTGATTACCTTCTCTGTGGTTCAGATGTTTGATTTCACAGCACTTGCCCCTGGCGCTGGGTCTTCAAGCTCCCAAGTGTAGAATTAGCTCTTAAACCCCACTTGATGTCATGGTGATAAGGATGGCATTGGCTTATCCCCCAGCAGGCAAGGAGAGAGATTATTTCAGGAGCCAGGCTTGGGTGGACAGAATGCTCAGGCCTTCCAGGTCCTTTCGTAATAAGCAGAAGATTTTCTTTTCCTTCAGTGATACCTGTACTAAATTTTGACTTAAGGCAATAACCGGCTTCACTCACCAAATGGCAATCGGCTGTGAGTATCAGCCCTCAGGGAATCACTCCTCTTTTAAGAAGAAAATTCTCATTTAAATAATTACACATTGGCCTCTGGGTTAATGCAAATTGTAGGATGTGCTACCAGGACTTTTGTGAGAACATATGAGACATTATTAGTAATACTCAACAGTTTCTGCTTTAAGCTATTAACCCATTCTGAACTTTAATGAGATCAGCTGTGGATCTAGAATATTCTGGGAAGTTTGACACCGAGTTAAATGAGAGAAAAGTAGAATCAGAGAAAAGCAGATCTGGAGAGGTCTTAGGAATGGTCTTCTCTAGAGATTTCAAACTTGTTCTTAACAATGGAAACCCTTTTTCAAACAATATCTTAAAGGGACCCTGAGGTAGGCATCTGTTATTTCTACTTTGCCTCCTTCTTGATAAAATACACCTTAATTTTCTTGGAGAAAACACCCCTACTCCATGTATATTATATGGGATTGACCCTAACCCAGCTCTGCCATTAGCAATTCTAGCCTGAGGCCAAAGCTGGCACAGGAGGCAGATCTCTGAGAAACACAAAGAAATGAACCTCTAAGGTAAATACAGTTAACCTGCTTGATCAAGCTGTACCTGAAGCCAACTGACCATAGACTACTTAGTTATGTAAATAAAGAGATTATCTTTTATACTTAAGCCAGTGTGAGTGGAATTTTCTGTTACTTGCAAATGAAAACATTGTAAAAGAGTCTAAAAGCCAGCAATATAAAAAAGATAAGGCCAGACTGCTCTGATTAAAATGAGGGTAGGAAACTTGGGTCCCCACTCACAATGTACTCCCTCAATTTCCAAAAGGCTCTGTAGATGGACTCTACAATCTAACTCAATTCTTTTATTTTACAGGTAGACAAACCATGGTCCAAGGAAGAATAGTAAAATATTGGCATCATGCTTGAAGGAATTAAAACGTGAGTACAAGTTTTTTGCTTTTTGTTTAAAGCAAGTTTCAGAAACTTAGGATAAGTAGTTACTACTTAAAAATTAGAAAAGATTTTATTGAGGGAAATTGTACTAATACAGGACACAAAATAACACTAAATAAGCTGTCAATAATTATAGCACAATAACCCGTAATATGGGTCTCGCAATGTCCATAAAAAGCATTGACAGTTATTGCCTTATGGATAGTTGGTCATCCTTCAGAAAAACAGGTTTGTGTAGACCTGACCATGCGTCTTATAAATTTGCCAGTGAAATTTCTGGTGTGTTCTAATGAAAATGAACTTTTCCTTTGGGATCTGGCTTTATCCGATGCCATTCATCTTACCTCTTACTGTTGTGCAAAGCTTCACACCATGTAACCTCAGCTTTCTCCTGAAGGACGTCACTGTTGCAGAAGATATCTTTAAGACAAACGAAAAGAAATTTAACGTACAGATCAAAATTTGGTGGCACAATATGAAAGGCACGTGGTAAACCATTGTGCCATGGTAGACTAGTAAAAGGTCAGAAGACTGGCAAATTCCAAATCAAAGAGAGGAGAAAGTAGATTCTGGCCATGAATGTGTAATTAATAAGTGAGTCATTGCTCTCTTCATTTAAATAAAATTATCTTTTAATAATTTAATGAGATCAGCTACCTCTTTTCTCTTTCCAGTGAGAAAAAAAAAACACAATTTTGTGGTTAGATAAACAGATACTAAACCAAAATTTGAAAGAACATCATTTCCTTCTGTCTCTTAGCTAAAGATAAATCATTACATGACCGCTGTCTGAAGTTTGAGTAGCATCTTAACAGAAATATGTGTCTTTAAGAGCTTGGAACTCAACTCAGTAGAAAAACCTTTTAATCCTGCTGTTTCATGGAGTGATTGTAATTTTAGTAAAAGTACATCCATTCTGCCTAAAAAGAGTTTATTTCTGGAGGCCCATGTAAATGCTCTTATATTATTTTTTTTTTGTTTGTTGCTCTCTCATCTAATATTTTTGAGTAAAGGAGAGTTCTCAAAAACTTGATTTGCTTTTAGTGGCAAAGTTGCTGAAGTGTTTGAGAAACACTCAAGAGGCTGAGAGTTGTTGTATAAAAACATAGTATAATGATTTATTCAAGAAAATGCAAGGAAATTAACTTTTCTCCATATACAGAAAGAGTAATTTTGCTATTCAAACTTCATCTTGTTTGGGCTTTCATCACTGAAATCATCTATAACTAGTTACTAGTGCCAAGGAGTTATTAGAGATGCCGCTTTGGTGGGTTTTAGTAAAATTTGAGATTGTGCAGTTTCTCTGAGATCTAATATCCCACAACAATATGCTGCAGGGTTAACCTACTGCTGCCACTTACTAATTATGTGAACTTGGGTAAATTACTTATCTTTCCTCAGATGACTTTCTCAGTTTTCTCGTCTGTAAAATAGAGCTATGTTCAATACTTTAATAGGGTTGTTGTAAAGAGTATATGAGTTAATATATATATTTAGGGCTCTTAAGATGATTTCTAGCGTATGGGAAACACTTAGTGTTAGTCTTTATGAGTACATATGCCTAGTGTAACTAGCACTAGCAGGCAGTCCATAAAGGGCTTCACCTTGAGGAAAAGTAATACAGCAAAACCTGATCTCACCATCCTGATGAACATGAGGCTAGTCTTCCGGGTCAGCCTGAACACTCACTGGTTGTAGGAGGCAAGATTCTAAGATTCTTCCAAGATTCCTGCCCCATCACATATGGGCCCTTTATAATCTCCTACTCTTAAGTGCAGCCAGAACCTTGTATAGGATGGGGTACCACTCTTGTGATTAGGTAACTAATCAGTGGACTTTGAGTTAACCAAAAGGAAGGTTACCCAGGTGGGCCTGACCTAATCAGGTGAGCCCTTAAAGGGACCAGGTCCTTCCTGAAGTCAGAGATAAAGTGTGAGAGGGCCTATGGAAGGAGCCACATGGCAAGGAACTGAAGTGGTCTCTAGGAACTGGGCATGGTTTCTGGACCACACCCAGCAGCATAATGGGGGCCTCGTTCCGAGAGCAGCTGAATTCTGCCAATAACCACATGAGCTTGAATGGGACCCCTTGCTCTAGAGGAGATTACAGCCTCAGCTGCTACCTTGATTTCATCCTTGTGATATACTGAGCAGAGAAGCCAGTTGAGCTCTGCCTGAACTCTTAACCTACAGAACTGTGCAGAATAAGTTGATGTTGTTTTAAGCTGCTGTGTTTGTGGTAATTTGTTACACAGCAATAGAAAACAAATACCCTTTTGCTAATAACCTAAAGTTGTACCTCATCTGCTGGGCTTATGAGGGGCCAGGAGGCTAGACAGTAAGAAATGTCTGGCTTCATCATTTTGCTTCTCAGTGCCTCTGTGAGGGAAGCATAACTCAGAGAGTCATGTGGCACCAGAGAATGGCCCTGTTCATTTGTGTGGACCTGCCTCCTACAGGGGAGTTTTTGTCACCCCCCAAATGCCTTTAATACACTCATATAATCCCCAGAAAACCCTTCGTCTAGAACTTTGTCATCCTTAGGCTTCTTCTTAGTAGGAATTCCAAGAAACTTTCCCTAACTACTCACTCTAACTTTGGCCACCTCCCGAGACATCACCATTTACTTCCTTTGTAGCACTGGTCTGTATGAGTATGTCACCTTACATGGTAAAAGACTTTGCAGACTTGATTAAGTTAAGGATTTTGAGATGTGGAGATTGTCCTGGGTTAACCAGATGTGCCCACTGTAATCACAATAGATACCCTTATAAGAAGGAGACAGGAGGGTCGGAGTCAGAGGCAATGTGGCAACAGGATCAGTGGTTGGAGCTATATGATTGCTAGCTTTGAAGACGGAAGATTCCTGGAGCCCAGGAATGCAGGCAGCCACTAAAGGCTGAAAAGAGCAAGGAAGCAGATGCTCCTGTAGAGTCTCCAGAAGAAATGCAATTTTTCTGACACCCTGATTTCAGCCCAGTGAAACCCATTTTGGAAGTCTGACCCCCCAGAACTCTAAGACAATAAATGTTTATTATGTTAAGCCACTAAATTGGTGGTAACTTGTTATAGCAGCAGTACGAGACTAATACAGAAAGGTAGAGAGACAGAGCTACCTTAGATATATGTCTCCTCTTTATAAATATCATCTTGCATTGCTTTGTCTATTAGTCAGTGGTGTTAGGTCCTGCCAAGGATGGGAAACATAATTTTTACCTCTAGTAAATCTTTCCTCATCATCTCCCTGGCTCCTCCTTGTGCCTTGGATGTGATTTGGCAGATAGAAACAACATGGGCTTCAGAATCAAAAAGAGTTGAATTCAAATCTTAGTTCTGTTATTTATCAGTAGCATGCATTAGGACAAATAGCTCCACCCCTTGGATTCAGTCATTTCATCTCACTTTCAGCATTGTCACAAGGGGTAGGAAGCAAACAAGTAAATCATAACAAAGACAATAATGCTATTGTTGATAAGCAAGGCAGCCTTCCAAGGAGATGGATGGAGAACTCACATTAGTGTGTTTCTGCTCTGGACATCCATACGACTGCATGGTGGCAGGAGCTGTGGATAGCTAACTTCCTTCTTCACATTATAGAAGGAGATGTGGTGCCGACAGGCCCAATCTTGGAACGAAGAAGCAGCAAAGATTGGATGGGGAAAAAGAGGAGGCCAGTGAATAGCAGAAGGCAGCAAGTGTAGTTATGTGAACTTCCCTAGAATTTCCAGATCTTTAGGAGCGAGTTCTAAATTTATATATTCTTAGTGTGAGTGTAATTTTTATAGAAACGGATAAAGGCAATTCCTATAACCGCTTTGACTTAGGGCAAAACAGAAAGAAGTTTCAGGTGGAGGGTGACCATGAGAAGGTAAGCCCCTGGGAATTAGTAAAAATCAGGGAAGGACATTAGACTTCCGTGGACCATGAGATTGAGAATTGAGCCAGGCTTACCCAACTCTGTGAAGTACAAGGCCAGGGCCCTGCTAACAACTCATGATAGGAATGCCTGGCAAGTTATAGACGCACAAACAATTTGGGGATGTTCTGTATACTTTCTCCTCCCATTTGAAACATGTTATCTTCCAAGTTTGTTTAGATAAGAGACATGGGAAGCCCTGATGATCTGAACTAACAGGAAAACAGTGGGTTTGACAGGTGGTAATAGCAATCAAGAAGTCCATTCCACCTCCAGGGCCCAGAATTTATCCCTTTTGTTCCCAATCACCTCTCTGCCCTCTGGTCCAATGCTGTCTGCTGGGGAAGACTTAAAACAAGAGAGCAGGTGGCTTCACAGACCTCTCATTTGGGTAATGAGTTAGAAATTTTACCTAAAGCCAAGCCCAAGGACCTCTCCAGCTGCTATACACTGGAAGTTGACAGACAGCAGCGTGTGTGTGTGTGTGTGTGTGTGTGTGTGTGTGTGTGTGTGTGTTGAAAGGGAGGCTGAAATGTGTCTTTAATAATCAACACATTCATACCTGTTTCCTTTCTTTTTTCTTCCTTTTTGTAAACCACAACAATTTCTTGAACCACTTGATTCTTTTATGGGGTAATGAAATAAATAAAGCCTACCTTCAATCAGCTGCCTCTTCAAGCAGTTAGCTTTCTGCACAAATTTTCAAGGAACTCCTCATTGCCCCTTCTGAACTGCTGTGGGAAAAGATTGGAAGGAGATAGCCAGAGGTCAGTAATATAGGGTGAGGCACCTGGGCACCCTCCTCAGCTCAGGGAAGGGTTAATGAATTGCATTCTGGGGACAAAGAGAACTTTGACAAGAGAGAGTCTGGCAGTTTTCATAAGGCAGGAAAGGTGACCATTATCAACTGAGAGCTGGGTGTGCAAACACAATCTATACGTTTATATACCTTCTCCTACCTTGTAGACATTGTTTAAATGGGAGGGGAAGAAAGTGAAAGTGTCTGGGTCGTCCTTTTGGAAAGACACAGACAGAAATTCTCATGCTTGACCTGCATCTTTTGTCTCAAGGAGCAAGTCCCACCTTCTCTGGGTTGGGTGTCACAGAGAGAGTTTGAAAGACAGCATCACAACCATCAACATCATTCATTCAACAGCCATTTATTGAGCACTGATTGTGGGACAGTCACTACCCTAGGTGCCAGGCTTACAATAATGAGCAAAAAGTCAATGTCCTTTCTTTCTCCCATAAGACTCTTGGTCTACTCACTGTTGTCATTCAACTTGTCGTCATCATCATTGCTATCGTCACTAACCACCTCTTTTCTTGTCTGTTAGTGCAACGTTTAAAATTTAAGTGTGCTTTTGAAATGAGTAGGGATGGAAAAAAATGAACATAAAAATAAAGTCTTAAAAAAATAAAACAGTGAAAAATAATCACCTGGAGATTTCATTAAAATGCAAATGTCCAAGTATATTTGCCATGCTATGAACTAGCAAATCTTGAGATGGGTCCCATGACTCAACGTTTTCAAAACAGTCCAGAGGATTTTGATGTAGACATTTCATGGCTCTCACTTTGCAAATATAGGCTTATGTTACAGCACTTCAAACATTTTTGTCACAGTCATTGTTTCAAATGTCACAACAGCCCAAGAAAGTAAATAGAATGAGAATTATTATCTCCAATTTATGGATGAGGAAAACAAATGCATAAGGATGTCTATTTAATCTAATTTAATATAACTGGCATCCAATTTGTTCAAGCTTTGTACTAGAAGTTGTAGAGAAGAATGACATGCCCAATGAATTTGTGTTAGAGGATGAAGAAAAGTACACAAATATTCCAGGTGCTTTACATACTATCTTATCTGCAGTTTACTTTTATATATATCAGTATATACATAAATATACATGTATTATGTCACCTTTATTCTGTACCTTGAGGGTGATAATTTCATTTATTCACTAATTTATTCATTGATTTTACCTAATATTTAGTGAACACTACTCTACTATGTGCTTGCAGTCCTGTAGGTATTGGGGATGCAGTAATAAATAATATACACAAAAACATCTGCCTCCATGGGATTGACATTCTATCTGGGGAGACAGACATGAGGAAAATACACCATGATGTAGTTCATTGGTATTTGAAGGGAGCTATCCAGGAACAGAATGTATGGCTGTTTGGGACCTATTTGATAATATAATAAATATTTATACAAGTGACAGAATTTAGCCTGAAACTTGCTTTGGTCAAAATATTCTTTACAGAAGTAAGATTCTTGAAGAGTAGATTAACAACGCCCATCTATCTTTAATTGTCGTAAACCATTGTTTACCAAAATAATCTAATAATTGTAAACAGCCAAATTGGCATATCAATTTGTAATAGATTGTCTCATTTCATCTTTACAGTAATGCCATGGTGTAGATAATATTATTATCTCCATTTTACAGACTAGACATTTGAGGCTTAAAGAGGTTAAACAGTTTCCTGATGCTCAGTTATTAGGTACTGAGTAGTAGAGCCAGGCTTTAAACTGGTGTGTTTCTATAGCCTGAACTATATCCACTTCACCATCCTGCTCTAAGAAGATCTCAGTGTCACAAAACCTATATAACCCATCTCTCAACACTTCCCAGTGGCCTTGGGTTTCAGTTGGCCATTCTCTTTCACACCGGCAACATTCATCTTACCTCTGTGCCTCCTCTCCAGCCTTCTGCCTATCAAAGCCAGTTTAAGGTTCCCTTATCAAAGAACTTTCCAGGACCAATTCTAATTGGTGATGATCATGATAACTTCTTAGTCTATATTAAATCTTGTCTCTCCTGAGTAACTAACTGAAACTTCCCTTGAAATTAAGGAACATTTTTCCTACACTTTTCTAGTATCCCACAGCATCTAATATGATACACTGCATACAGAAGACGGGTAACCTTTGTTGCTTCAGTACATAAATGTTAACTGCACTGCTTAGAATATAGTGCCTGTCACATACTAGATGCTCAGTAAGTATTTGCTTTCTTAGATAGAATTTTCACAAGATTCTGAAGAGTACAGTGGATGTCTCTTTCAATTTAGATGATTAGAAGTAGAAAATCAATGAGAATTCTATTTTTAATTTAAGCTATTTTTATTGTAAACAACTATTATTTACATACTCATTTTAATATAAGGCTTAGAGACCATGGAACGAGAAGCTCATTTTCAATATATAATGTATGTATCTAGAAATCTGAGTCAGCAATGAGGTTATCTGAGGCCAAATTGGGGAAATATTCATAGAGGGAGGTCCTGGATAGCATGGGCAGGATTGACATGGAACACAGAATGTGGGAAAGAGAAGGTATGCATGGGGCCAAGCTTTTACACGTTAGGTTTTCTCTCTTGTGTTACAAAAAAGTTGGAGGAAGAAGTGGTGAATGAACCATATACTAAGCTAAAAGAGGTTATTTAAGCAGCCCTCTACTTAATTTGGAAACATAAATCACATTTCATATCTTGTCACTTCTCAATGACACATGCGCACAGTTAATGGCATTTGATGGCATTGAAACAGATTTGGCAAATATTGATCAGTCACACGTAAACATGTGATAGACTCATAGCATTTAATATATTCATATATGTGTGTCTCAATATGTGGGCCTTGTCTTCCGAGGCCAATACTAAGATAAATGGTTCAATAGGGGATTTTATTAATTTATGAATTTCCTTAAATTGATGTCTTAGTCAATACAAATGTATCACATTCAGGTATATGTATTTGAAAAGAATAAAATTATCTGAAACTGGACTGTTGTCAATGTGGGAAATACGTTCATTCTGTGAACAAGTATGTACAATATAATTACAAAAAGCCACTGTCTAAGCTTTATGCAGACTCATGAGGTCAAAAAACATTATACCAGTAAAAACTTAAGAAAAAAGTATTTGTGTGACACACACCCAGGTATGTACACACACATACATACATGCATGTTAAACTCCTAGAAACAGTGATTTCATGATGAAAGCACTTTGGGTTAAATTTGTTTCTCCCTCTGAACTTTTGGTTTTCTCCTTTCTAAACATGGGGATAATTTTAATTGTGTCTATTTCAAGGAGATGTCAGAATTAAATGAGATGGTATATATAAAAATGCCTAAATCATGTGGGACCTGTAATACTGAGTATCCACCTCTGACCTCTCTTTTTGTCTCTGTTCCCGCTTATCATGAGTCTAGCTTTATGCTATTCTTTTTGGAGGAGCCATAAGAAGTAGATAAAATCCTACCTGCTGCCAAAGACAATGCTGTTGGGGAACCAAAATTGTTCATAAGCAGATTAGAGAACTTCAGGGGAGAGGATGTAGCCAAACGTTCACTCATGCACTTCGTGCTTTTATGTGTATAAAGTAGAAGGTGGGAATTTTGAAAAGTGCTGGTTAAGGTTTCTTCAAGGTTTATCCTATTAGACTATGACCAGCAAGAATTACAGATAAGATCTCCAATGAGCCAGAAAAGTCAGAATCGGGTCATTGCCACACTGGAGAGAGAACTCTGAAAGCAGGAAGCCCCTGAGGAAACATGATGGCTGCAAGTAGGCAGGAGGAATGGCAAGGGATTTTCGCTGGAGCCAGGCTATGACAGTCAGATGACAGGAACTAGAAAAGCACACCAGCAGGAAAGGAATCTTCCATCTGAACCCAAGCTCCATGGCCTACTCAAGTCCTGAAGCTCACAGATGCTACCGTACATCTTTGCAGCATACTCAGGTGTAACGCACAGGGTAGGTAAGGATCACCGTGCTTGCCTCAGTGACATGGATAGCAATATCCTGACCTACCGGAGCAAGCACTGAACCAGCAGCCAGAAGACCCAAGACTGACTCCGCCTTCCACTTAACAGCTCCATAATATTGGGCAAATAAATTCCCTTAGTGCCCTTACTTGCAGAGTGGTGATGTTCACTCTCTTTCATACGTCGTGTGAGATCCAAAAGAAATAAATATGAAGCAGCATAGGTTAGTGGTGAAGAGTGAAGACAGCCTGGATTCAAATCCCAGATCCACCACTTACAGCAGCACATGATCTTACTAAGTGTAGCTATTCTTCAGAGTCCTCGTCTGGAAAGTGGGATCATAAGATGCCTTTTCCACAGTTATTGTGAGGATTAAGGGTAACTGGCAAAACATGTGAAGTAATTACAAAAGAACCAGGCCCATAGTAAACATTCAATAAATGTACTGGGAACTGTGATCGTTAATGAGAATACAGCTTGTGAACAGGTGATGTGGGAGCACAGGAACCTGGCCTCAGAATCAGACAGCCTTAGGCTCTGATTCAAATGCCACCCTTATAAGCTGGATGACTGGAAGGAAATTACTTAACTCCTCAATATCAGGTTTTTAATTTGCACAGTGGGCATGATAATTCACTGTTCAAGGCGTTCTTATGAAGATTTGAAATAGCCTATATCAAGCAAATGGAATAGGGTGTTTTTTCAATAAATGGGAGTTATATGTAACGATAGGGTAATAGACACATCTAGAGAGTATTGCTGTTAGAATTGATCTTGCTGTCAGGTTCTTTCCTAAGCAAGATAGGACTTCTCAGATGCTAAGACTGAGGCCCTCTTGAGTCCATATCAATGAGGTTGACCAGTACAGCTGGGAAATTTGAGAACCTCATTTCAAGCAAGCATAGATGCAGCTTTCTTTACAGAAAACTTGATCAGAACAGACCGATTCACACAATTCATCCATCCCCAGTGGTCCGTATTTATAGTGGCACTTTGCCCAGCCCTCTTTTCTCTCTGGTCTTATGTGTCGGTGAGACTGATGGGGAGAACATCAGAATGTCCTGGGAGTGAAATGCCACAGGTAGCCTGAGGACATGAGCTGTGCCTCCCGGGGGCCTCAGACCTCAACAACACTGCCACTGTCCTTCCCAGAAAGGCTGGAAGGTGGACAAGGGCCAGCTGGACCCAAATGCCACGAAGCAGACCAAAGGGTTGCAAGCGGGCCAGGAGGAAGCCTAGAAGATGGATCTCTGAGAAGGTGGCTGGCAGTGCATTCTCACAGTGCTCTTCAAAGCACTGGACTCATCCCAGCTCTAAGTGCCAAACACCCAAAGGAGCTAGCAACACACTTCTAACTCTTGTAGGGAGTCCTGGCTCAGAGGATCCACAAAGGACAAAAAGGGCCCAGCAATGGCTAAGTTCCTTGTATGTGGCGAGTACTCTACACCTCGACCCCGTTTGGTCCCTACAACACCTGTGTCAAGCTCCAGTCATCAGCCCATTGTACGCAGCCTGATACATTGTGAGCCTTCAACAAATGCTAGCTGTTATTACTGTTGTTGTCATCATTCTTATTACAGATGAAGAGAATGAGTGTCATGGCTGTGAAGTGACTTGCCCACGGTCATATAGCTTGGTAGTGACAAAGCTGGGTCTCAAACCTGATTATCTACTTCCAAAGCCTACACACTAGCGTCAAAGCCTGCAGCCAGTGTGGCTTATCAGACACCTTCCCTGCTCTGGGGGCCATACAGGTGCGTTGATAGAGACAGGTAATTCCTACCTCCCCAAAAACTTCAGAGTCTAGTTTAACAGTGTTTTTCAGACTGTGAGTCTTGGCCTTCAGTAGTTCATGAAACCACTTTGAGGTCATCACAAATCGATTTTTAATGATATAGAATCAAAGTTAAACAAAGAATGCATCTTACATAATTCAGCGATGTAATGACGCTTGTTTTAATCATGTATATTAACATGTATATGCGTATACTGGATCATGACATACAAAATATAGCTAATAAAGATAATGGTCAGAAGTATTTGAAAGCCATTAATCTAGCAGATCTGCAAGCAGCAGACAGAGATTTAAGTGGTGCAGTTACTTGCTAGCAAACTCTTCTCATTGGTCTCTTTGGGACTACAGGGTGCCCTTAGTGGTATCTCCAGTGGAGGGGAGGGCTCATCATGGCCCACATCAAGGTAGGGGCATCACAGGACAGGACTTCATAGATCAGACTTCTGAAATCCATTTTGAACATCGCAGTCTACTGAATCCAATCACATAATAGGAATTGAGTTTTGAATCAACCTGGAGTAAATCCATTTTTTTTTATTCCTATGTGAGTATTTGTTTCCAATTTTTTAATTTATTTTAAAATTTAAGTATAGTTGATTTACAATGTTGTGTTAGTTTCAAGTGTACAGAAAAGTGATTCATATATACATATAGATTATATAGATATTCTTTTTCAGATTCTTTTCCATTATAGGTTATTACAAGATTTTGACTATAGTTCCCTGCGCTATACAGTAGGTCCTTGTTGTTTATTTTATATATGGTAGTGTGTGTATGTTAATTCCTAACTCCTAATTTATCCCTTCCCTTCTGGCTCCCCCCTTTGGTAACCATAAGTTTGTTTTCTATGTCTGTGGATCTGAAATCCAATTATTTTTATTTAACATTCAGCTAACATTTTTTAAGCCCCTCTGGGTACCAGTCACTGTATTAGGCACTGAAAAGAAGAGGTTCAAAAGACAGATACACTGTTGCCCTGCCCTGGTAGTGCTCCCAATTCCTTCCACAAACATGAACTGAATCCCTTTTACGTACTAGAACCTGAGCCAGACACTAGGAAGATCAAAGCCAGACCAAGCTGTGTTGGAGCTTGAGGGCAAAGGAATTTTAGCATAAGTTTTTAATTGCTGATTTTTTCCAGAACACTAGAATGGCTGAAAAATCAAAACACAGAAGTGTTAAAACTCACATTATTTTAAGTTTAAATGTTTTATGTATACCCCAAACTGAATTTATTATAATTTTACCTTCCTGGTTTTCTTGGAAGCATACTCATCAATAACATTTTAGAAACAGTTCCTTATCTCATTTTCAGCTGGGAGAATTCCTATGTTTGACAATTTCCCTTGACCAAGTAATGATCTTAAATAATTTTTAATTAACTTCAGTTTACTGATCCTGTCTTTATTTTAAACATTGATATTATGTTCACTGTGGAATGTTTGCACTAATTTTGATTTTTTAAAATCATGCATTAAAGTCGTATTTACCTTGGTAATTTATATTGCCCACCCTCTTCCCACCGAATATTGTGCCCATGCCAGCACCTTACTGGATCCACTGGTCCTAGCACTAAGGGGTCCACAAATGAGTTAGGATGGAGCCTTTCTTCTTCAGCTTTTGTAATCCAACAGTAGACTCGAGCCAGTAAACACATACAGTTAACATTTCTTGAGCATTTATTTAGTGTTGTTCTAACTACTTTACATGTATTAATTAATTTAATCTTTCCATCGATCCTGTGAGGTAGCTACTATTTATTATCCCCATTAAAAAAAAAAACAAGAAATTTAGGCAAAGAGCATTTAGGAAACTAGCCCAAGGTCACACAGTTCTAAAAGACAGAGCCTGGATTTGAACTCAGAGTCAGCCTGTCTCCAAAGCCGAAGCCATCAACCGTGGAGTAGTTTCTAGGTTAAGGCAGGAGGTCGTGGCTTTCAATGTAAAGGATCACCTGCTCAGCTGACGGAACAAAAGTGCACGTCATATTATGTCACCCCAACAGTTTTAAACCCAACTGTTAAAAAAATAAATAAAACGATTAATAATACTTTGAAAGCAGTGTGTAATCTACCCCCAGATAATTTTATTTCCTTCTTTTAAAAGAATTATACTCCTTCCCTGAGACATATGCTTCCCGTTCCTAAGGTGGCTCATAGGACTCTCTCTACAAAAGTGTAAAGTAATCAGAGAGTTTCCTTAGCATGACAGTGTACTCCCAAATCAGCCCCTCTTCCACAGTAAGGGGCCACATTGAATGAAACCCACCACATGGTATCCATGTCTCTTGCATATTCCATCACACCTATTCATTCAACAAATATTTATTAAGCATCTACTGTGGGTCAATTTCAGAACCCACAGTCGCCTTTTTAAAGAAAAATAAAATGTCTTTAAAGCATGCATATCCAGAAGTCTATTTTCCTCTGAATTTCCCTGAGGAGGTCCCTGAGGAGGAAGCAGTGCTAGTGCATGGAGCCATATGCTCAAATAAAAACTATATATAACTCACATCTGTATCATGGCTTATAGGTTACAAAGTGCTTTCATATGCATTATTTCATTTGCTGTTCATCCTCTAGAGTGTCTCAGGAGATAAGTAAAATTAAAACAACACTAATTTAAAATACTCTAATTAAAGAAACCCAAAATGACAAGCATTAGCAATAGATAAACACTAACTGTTACCCCACTGAAGAAGAGTGTTTGAAAAAAAAAACAAAAAAACTCATGCATCATGCTTTCCCTGATTAAGGAAGGAAGATAAAATGCTTAAGCCCTGCCACTAACCCCTTGGGTGGTGTCAGGTTAAGTCATTAAACTCTGTGTTTCAGTTTCCCTATCAGTAAAGCAAGCGTTCAGTCACGTGCCAGTTCATCTCAGAGAGTGATTGTGGGAATCGATGATGATGCCCTTGACAGAAACTGTTAATATTTTCATCTCTGCAGCCCCCATGCCTCTCACAGTTCCTGGTATGTGGAGGGTAACCAACCTGATGATGGATGGACAGACAAATAAATGACCAGTTGAACTGGCTTCCTCTGCCACTGTCCCTTTAAATGAATTTGCACAATCCTCCCATCACCTGAAGCTACCTGTGGGCACTAGCCTGTGAAAGGTATTTGCCCAGGGCCTTTGCATGTGCTGAGGCTGCTGGTATGCTTACCTACCAGTTCTTTACCTTCCTTGTTTATACTTGTAATTTGGATCTCAGCTCAAATGTATTTTCCTCAGAGGGATCTTCCCCAGTATTGCCTGCTCAGTCCTGTTTTATCAATCACCCTGTTTTATTATCTGAAGAACTCTCAACACTCTAAATGATCTTATTAATTTTTGTCAGTTTATGCATATGTTATCTGTTTTCCCCCTTGAATATCAGCTCCATTAAGGCAGTATATTAGCATCTCTTATTCACTATTGAACCCTCAGTCCATCTATAATATGCTGCTGGTACTTAGTAGCACTCAGTAAATGCTTATTGGATGGATTATTGGGTATATTAGCCTCTACCACCCTTCCAAGACCTAATCGTCCTTTTTTTTTTTTAATTTTCTGGCTCATTTGACATTATTGTCTTGGTTGGTCCCAACACCTTTTCTAGGTCTGCCTATGCATTTGACAAAAGCCTTTGAACTTTCTTATCAATATTATCCAAAGTAAATCCATCATTCACTAATTTTCAGAACTCTACAAGTAAGAGAACTTTCTCCTTCTTCCCATATCCCATGAAACTCTCACTGGTCAGGCTTATTCCTAGATTTTCTGTTAAGAGAGGAGCTAGTAATAAAGGGATGGATGGGTGGATGGGGACAGATAGGGCAGACAGACAGATAAACGAGTGATGAATTTGAAAATGCTTTCAAGGTTTTATGGCCATTTTCACCAGCTGGGTATTTGTTAAAGTTCTTTTGTTTCTTCTGTGAAGGCTCCTCCTATGAAAAGAGAATTGCCATTATCCCAGGACCCCAACACTACTCTGTTTTTTCAAAGATTGTTCACAACTGTGTGTCTTCAACCACTATTCTGATAGTCTGTGGTACATGTACAGGCTGAGTTTCCACCTTGAGTTTAGAAACAACTGACTGATCAAAACAAAAATTTCAAAGCTGCATCTGAAAGTCAAGACATCAGTGTTATTACTAAAAAAGTTCTATTGGAGGCTGTGACATAGATGTATCATTACAATAGGGTTTATTCCAATTACCTACCACCATATAACAACCACCTCAAAACTGGTGACTTAAAACAACAATGATTTATTTTACTCATGAATCTCCAACTTGGGCAAGGCTTAGTGAGGACAACTTGCCTCTGCTCCACGTGGCATCAGCTGGGGTGGCTCAGCTAAGGCTGAAGGATCCACTTTCAAGACAGTTCATCCACGTGATGAACAGGCAGGTCCTGGGCAATGACTGATCTCAGCTGAGGCCGTCAGCTGGGAGTCCTGGACCCTCTCCTTCCCACATATTCCAGTAACACTTGGTTCAGACCTGGGCTACACGTCCCCCAAGACTTCTCCAGTTGCCTCCCCTTGAGTGAGTTAATCCCAGTGTCTCCCACCTCCACGCTGTTCCTCATTGCCCCACTCAGCTCTTCTCACCAATACCCACATTTTTTTCTGACCTGGACACTCCTTTTCTCACATTGTTTCATCAACTCCCCATCGCCCAGTCTGTTAAGTACGAAGTTCTCAGCCTTGCCCTTCTAGGCCTGCCATTTTACCTTCCCAGATTTAACTCCCAGGTACTTTATAATCTATCCAAACTATATGATTCAATTCTCTGAAAAAAAAAGGCTCCCGTTTCTTCCTCATGTCCTGACTTTGCTCTTGATATTCCTTCTATGGTAGATTAATGATAGCTACAAATCCTTTGCTACTTCTCCCATTGAGAGAGGAAGTCTGCCCTGAACATGGGCTGGCCGTGATGACTTGATTGACCAATAGAGTACAGCAGAAGTACATTACTGGGAAGGAAATTTCTGGGATTTCCAAGGCAAGACGATAAGGAGCCTTGCAGCTTGTCTGGGCTTCTTAGAATGTATGCTGTGAGGATGCTTTTTCTTAGAACACTCTCTCTCAAATCCCAGCTGCCATGCTGTCAGGAAGCCCAAGCCAGCCTTGTGCAGTAGATGCAAGTAGAAATAATGCCCAGCCAGCCTCCAGCTGTTTCAACCATCCTTCCAAGACACCGGATCTATCCACACTGAGTGACCTCAGTCTCAGTCAGTGCTGCTTTGAGCAGACGTGAGCAGACAAGCTCTCCTCAATTCCAGCTGCACAAAATAGATATCATAAAATGGCTACTTTGTAAGCTACTAAGTTTTGGAGGTAATTTGAACATAGCTGTATGGCCAAAGTAAGGCCAAGTTCCCGAAGGAAATCCCATGACAAAATTCGTCTTCTCGGGCTTCCCTGGTGGCGCAGTGGTTGAGAGTCCGCCTGCCGATGCAGGGGACACGGGTTCGTGCCCCGGTCCGGGAAGATCCCACATGCCGCTGAGCGGCTGGGCCCGTGAGCCATGGCCGCTGAGCCTGCGCATCTGGAGCCTGTGCTCCGCAACGGGAGAGGCCACAGCAGTGAGAGGCCCACGTACCGCAGAAAAAAAAAAAAATTCCTCCTCTCTCCTCAATCAGAGTTTTAAAAGTTTATGGACAAGAAGTTTTCATTGATACTAAGTGGTGCAAGACAGGCTTAAGGAGTATTTCAAGCATGTGATGCCTTTATGTATCTTGTGGTAAATGAATGTGTAGAGCTGGCAAGGCGTGGGCAGTAGAATATTCTTGGGATAATGGTAATAGGAGGAAACGATGTTATCATGTTAGAAGTCCAGGAATGCGTGTGCACAATCATGCCCTGAACAGAGAAGCCTTCAAATGACCCCATATCGAACAGCCTGTTTCACAAAATGTAAAAGAGAATCATTATTGCTTATTCTTCATGATAAACATTGTAATTAATTTTTATAATAAAGATGATTTCTCCTTCTCAGATGCTCCTAAAAAAGCAAGTGTAGATTGTTATCTGTTATTCTAAGCTTTTCTCTTTAACCAAACTCTGCCTGCTGCTTATAATTTGCAATTGATTATGGAGGTTTACACATTAAAATCGAGAATAATTTTGTCATATTTGAAAGAGGCCCAAGGCTACATTATCTATTTCCCTTATCATTAGCAATAATCAACCCAAAGAAGAAAAAGAAGGAGGAGGAAGAAGAGGAAGGTCACTTAGAGTGGAAGTTCTTGCTTATGAATAAGATTGTGTAATTCTTTGCCATTTTTCAAACCCTTTTTCAGAAAATTAACCTTGAACTCCTTTTGCTTTTCCACTCCCTATCACGTGAAGTGAAACACTATAGAAATAAAACACAGAAAGCACAAAGTAATTTTTAGCATAAAGCCTGAGTACAAAACAAAAACTCTAAGCGTGCTTTGAATACCATTGTAGAAATAAAATACCAGAATATAATATGCATGCATTCATATATATATATGCCCCATACATGTATACATACATACATACACATACATCTCAATATTTACCATTGTTGAAGTCCTCTTCATCAGTCTCAACAGATCTCAAGGACTGTGCTTATTCATTCATTCTTATATGTATTCATTTAATAGTGTTGATTGTCTCCTACATGTCAAGCCCTGTGCTAGGTGCTGAAGATACCATGATGAACAATACAGACTTTGACCCCATTCTCCTAGATCTTAAAATCTAATGGGTAGACAGAAGTTAAACAAATATTTAAGCCAATTTTTATTATAATTTTTGTCATTATTTGGGTGTGATTTATCAAAGAAATTGTCAAGCAATGGTGCAGGGTGTTATAAGAAGAACACCAGAACCTTCTAGAAGGCTTCCTTGGGCAGAACTGTAGGTTTCTCTTTTGCAGCATGTCATTTGGCTTCGTAACAACCAACGATTTCAGTCCATTTCTTCCTTTTCCTTTCTGCCTTAACTAGACGGGCTGCAAATGCTAGGTCATTAGCCCAGGCTTCCCGTGCAGCGAGGTGTAGCCATATGACTCAATTCTAACCAAAGACACGTTGAAGGGCCTTTGCTAGTCTTATGGGAGATGTTTTCTCTACCTTGTCAAAGTAGATAGGCTTAAGAGGGGAGGTCTCCCTCTGCTCTGCCTCCCCTCATTTGCTGACTTTGACTTCAGTTGGCCACAGGAGACCACCATTTTGCAGCCATGAATGAAAAGGAAGGGGAATTACATCAGTGGTGGCCTAGAGCCCTGATATTCTTGAGCCACTGAGCCAGCACTAGACATCTTGCCACGTGCAATAATTATGTCTTAATTATTCTAGCTTGGCTATTGTGTTACTTGGAGTTAAAATCATTCCCAGCTTCCAGCTCCCCAGAAAAAGTGACATTTAAGCTGATCCTCCTGAATTACTATACTCTCTACCCTACTCCTTAAGTAAACCCAGCATCTTATTTATATCTCTCCTACAGCATGCATTTCCTTATATCTTGCATAATTGCCATTTATTTAATTTTCTAAGTTCCTCTAATAGACTGTTGTCCTCCAGGGCAGGAATCATGGTATAGTATTCTTGATATCTCTAGGGCCTAGTAGAGTGCCAGGCCGTACTCAGTTAATAACTATTTCAATAACTGCTCAATTGAAAACTGCTGAATTAAATGAAGGTAGTGATGATGGTGCCATTGTTAGCGGTAGTGGTGAATGTGGAGCAGCTAAGATGTAGTTTTGGGTGGACGAGTTACTGGTGGTGGTGGTGGTGCTGATGGTGGGGATAGTGGCAGTGATGGTGGAGGTATGGCAGTGATGCACGGGGTGCGCGTCAGGGTTCAATAATGGTGGTTGTAGCAGTACCAGCAATCGTGGTAATACAGGTGATGGTACTTTCGAGCCTGGATCAGAGGGAGGGTAGCTAAGTTATCCAGGAGTGATATCATTTTGATGATGAGGGAAAACTTGGTGATAGCCCTGATTTTTCTGTCTATGCCACAGTTTTCGGGAGGAAACATTACACGTTCGCTAACACACTTTGGGATCTGATGGATAGACAAGCAGAGGCTATTGGGAGAAATTTTGTCAACCATCAGAAAAGATGGTCTCTGGAGTGTTCTTCTAGTTGATCCTCCAGATTCCTCTTTGCCCCAGGACTTATGTTTTTGAAGGTACTGAGCAATGAATAGGAAAGAAGAGAGATCAACAGTCACACCCAAAGTGACTTCCCACTCATCATCTCCTGCGAAGAAAAGAAATTCAAGGAAGAGGGTTTCTTCCAAAGAAAACATCCTGGGCACCCAGGCAGCCTGCTTTGGATCCTCAGTAGCTAGCGAGCTGACTCACCGACATTCACGCAGCTCCCTGGAGCCAAGGAATTGTAATGAGAACATTCCAGGCAATCAAATTCCCGGGGCTGGAGGGGGTGGGAAGTGGAGGTTGCCCATGTCTGTCACTTTCTAGAAAGCAGATTCTGAGAATGTCTTTCTGTGTGCTAAGATTCAGACCTCACTCCTCCAGCAGGAAATGTTCTGCCCACAGCATACGCAGGCTCAGGGAATTCAAATGCATTGGGCTGAGTTGAAAGCTTATCGGACTTACGTCCACAGAAATTCGGTACTTTTCAAGCTTCTTTACCCTGCGCTGTATTTAAACCACGTCCCTCCCACTTTTGTTCTGTAAATAACTATTCCCAAATCCAAACTGCCTATCGAACAACAAAGCAATGATTCAGTTAATAATTATAAACTCGAACAATTCGGCACACACCCACATGCAAAGGAACTAGACATCACTTGCCTGAAATATTTGACCATGATACAAGAAAGCAAACAGGGCTACTTGAACGCGACAGTCATGTTGGGATGGGAGAATTGTTGTTTTTGAATGAAACTTTGCCTAAGCGCTTCCAGTTGATTTTTTCCCACACAAGCTCAAGCCTACATCTCGCAGAAGCATTAGATCTGTTCACTTCCTTGTGCTTTGCTCCAAGAATTAGTGAGTCATGTTTTAAGCACAAATTCTTAACATAGGTGCTACCAGGGAACAAAGGAAAACAAAACGCCTCATTCTTTTATTCATCCTTTGAAAGGAAACTCATGGCGGAAACATTTGTATAACATTCCATTTATGTAACAGGAGAAAGATCAGCTGAAGGAAAGAACAGTGCAGCTGTGTGTTTTCTTTTCACACGGCTGCACCCCTCCTGGCCTAATCAGTTTATAACACCCTATCACAGATTCTGGGCCAGCCAGGAAATGTGAAGGACCATCACAGGAGTCAATGCGGAGGAGGGGAACACACCAAGAGAGCCGAAGTCACTCAGCAGGGGTTAGGAAGTGGCTCAGTGAGGCGCTTGCAAGCGTGGGCTCCAGAGTCAGGCAGCCTGGAGTCAGATGCTGCTCCTTACTGGCTGTGTGGCCTTGGGCAGGTTGTTGAACCTCTCTGTGCCCTAGTATTGTCACTGGCAAAATGGGGATCATAAAATCTACTCCGATATAACCTATATAAAAGTGTGACTGATACATGAACCAAGTTCAGAAAAGCCCCTGAGGTCCAATTCTGACTTCTCCTCTTGGCCTGGCCATTTTAGTTCTCTTAGTGTCAGTTTCCTCACCTTTCCCTGGATCTCATATATTCAACATTGACGGAAAAATTGCAGAAGTGTTCTGAAAATGGGAAAGTCATTGGGCACCAGCTATAGCTTGATGTTAACCAAGCCTGACTTGCTCTGTGACCATGAAGGGAAAGGAATAAGGATGTAGGCTATCTGAACTTCTTACAGCCCGTGTATCTTGGAAATGTTGAAAAACCTTTATTTACCATCTTCAAGTCAGTTTATTAATGTCCTATTTTCTTGATCCTTTTCATAGTGGATGATATGTTAGACAGGGCTCTGGATGCAGACAGGCAGGTTTTTGTTTTTGTTTTGTTTTATTTTTTATTTTTTTGGCTGCATTGGATCTTCGTCACTGCATGCAGGCTTTCTCTAGCTGTGGTGAGCAGGGTCTACTCTTCGTTGCGGTGCACGGGCTTCTCATTGTGGTGGCTTCTCTTGTTGCGGAGCATGGGCTCTAGGTGCGCAGGCTTCAGTAGTTGTGGCACGCAGGCTCAGTAGCTGTGGCTCGCGGGCTCTAGAGTGCAGGTTCAGTAGTTGTGGCGCACGGGCTTAGTTGCTCCGCAGCATGTGGGATCTTCCCGGAACAGGGATCAAACCCGTGTCCCCTGCATTGGCAGGTGGATTCTTAACCACTGCGCCGCCAGGGAAGCCCGAGAGGCTGGGTTTTAATTATAGATTTTCCACTTTTCCACTCTGTGCCCTGGAGCAAGGGAAATGAATGTCGTTTTTCCATTCAGCAGGCTCACCACGATTAACCTCAATCTCGTTCACTGGTCTTTTCAAACAACCAGATTTTGCTCCTCTTTGTCTTTTCTGCCATATTGTTTTCTATATCGTGAATTTTTCCTTTTGCATTTGTCAGTTCCCATGTACTCCCTCATGATTTACCTGTCTTTTTCTGGACTCTTAATTGGAATTATTCTCAATGAAATAATTAAAACATGTTAGGCTATACATTTCCCTCTAATTGTATGTTTATATTCAATGGGTTTGGTAACAAGTAGTCATCTTTTCATGGATTCCTAGATAAGATTTAATTTCTATTTTTACTTCTTTGCTCCTGGACTTATAATGAACAGTATTCTATACTTTTCCAGTGGTTAAACTTTTAAAATATATATATTTGCTTTGGTTTTCTATTTGTTGGGCATATGAACTTTTGGTCCTTGATTCTCAGATTTACTGAATTATGGTCAGAACATTGCAACTTCAAAAATCTCTATTTTTGGAAAATTTTAAAGTAGTATTTTTTTTATTGTGACAAAATATGTACTGGGTTTTTACCACTGATACTGGATGGATAGAACGGTTAGTATTATCTGTTTGTAGGCTCCTTGCATATATTAAGTCAAACCTATTTGAATCATTCAGATTATCCACATCTTTCTAAAATTTTTTGTCAAAATTTTCTGTCACGTTCTGAAACAGGCAGCTTTATCTAGTGATATTTCTAGGATGTCTTTCTGTTTGAGGCAAAAAGATGCGTGACACACCTTCGTCCTTGATTTTTCATCTTACTCTTACATAACAAGGCTCTGATTGAACACTTTGGACTCTGAATTCATCTTTACTGGATTTACCTACTCGTAGCCTTAATTTACGCAGCCATAAACTAGGACTAATAGTGCTATTGCAATGTTGTTGTAAAAATATACAATGAGAGAAACATGATCGGATAGCCAGCATAGCAGCCACTGCACAGTACACATTACCTCATTTTAGCTCTCTTCCTTCCTGCCCTGTAAGTTTTCTCTTAATCCCAAGAATAAAATCTTGAAAATGGAAAAAGCCCTTCTGATTTCTATTTACGGCCCCTTAGAGACCAGATCATTGGTATTCTTCTTTCCTATTAATTACCGGGCTATGGGTTTGAAAGCAGAGTATCATTACATCATTCTAGACAGAAGCAAGGAAAACGGGTGTTCTAAGCTGGATCAAGGGGTGTTTTGTGAAACAATGCCGTCCTTGTTCCAATAGGTAAAGGGTGCACTGGAGTATCTGGGGTAGCGATGCATCCTGGAATTTCCCCTTTACTACAAAAGAGATGACGTAGGTACGAAATTCCGGGCATCTTGCCCATCTTTTGTAATCCATTCTTCCTTTCTTCTCTCCTCTGGTTTCTTCAGATTCTACCTCCACAGCCCACCTGGCTTAGAGCACTGATGCTTTCACAAGGTTCCCTCCTTAAACTTCCCAGCAGATATGACTGTTCCAAGGGAGAGTGAATCACTGTTCTGGAAAATGAATGAAACTACACACAATGCTTATCAATATCAGAGAAATTCTTTTCGGTGACTCACCCAACAAATGAACCTCTACATTTTAAATTATACACACTTGCTCATTAAATATCCATTTAGCTGCTTGCTCTCTCTCCTTCCTTCTCCCATAAGTGTTTTCTTTTCCCTGTGACTATAAATACCTCCACAATGTTAGGTCTCTTAAGAATGAGAAATGTTGCTTAGTACAAGAGATACAACACTTGCTAAACAGTTCAGTTGGCGCCTGTATATATCACCACCTTGAGTTTTCACAAAAAGCCTAAGAGAAGGTACCGTGTGCACCGTTCTGAAGACAGATCTGAGGCTCAGGAAATTAACCCACCAAAAGCCTCCCCCGGCAGATCTAGGAGCCTAAACCCTTTCTGCTAGGCTCAAACCCCTGTTCTTTCCATTTGATTGTGCCATCCTCCCACAAAGCCCCCTTGGGCTTTAGGGGAGTGCGAAGCGAATGTGGAGTGTTAGCCTGAGTTTCCTCTCTGGCAAGTCCCCTACATAAGAACTTTCAAGTTTCGAACTTTCAGAGATGCAAATGTGCGTTCGCATGTCCAATCACATAAGTTAGTTCACGTGTCTGGCATACATTGCCCCGTGCGTGCCTCCTCCACAAGTGGTTGTCCTTTACTGTACAGTACTGTAAGCAAGCCTAAAAGCAGCAGTGATGTAGCTGGTACTGCTAAGAAGCGCCAAAAGCCAAAAAAGGATGAAGACAAGAGAAAGAAGAAGTAACTGAAGAACCGAAGAGATTCACGATGCAGGAAATGGCGAGGGGATGTTCTGTATTTGAGGAGGCACTGTTAGTGTTTGAGGCACAGGACCCAAACGTAGAACGGTATACAAAAGCTGCAGCAGCCGTTCAGCACGCAATCCAGTGCCATGTGTCATCTACGACAAGAAAAACAGAGCTACTACCTGGACGTCACTGGATCGTTTTTCAAGAGGGTAGATGGAATTGAACCCAGCAAGGAACCAGAACCTGTGCCATCAGCATCAGGCATGAGTGAGACTGCAGCTTGCCCTCCGTCTCCTGTTGCTGTCGATCCTTCAGCTCTACCACCTCCCACCTCCTCTCCCCCCTCCAGTCAGTAACTCTTCTTGCCTGTTCACTCGATGCCAGCCCCTGTATGCCAGCTGTTGTACTGTATTACTGTACTTTTCAACGTACTCTACTGTAAGATTAAAAATGTTTTATTTTTTGCGTGTATTTGTCTTTTATGTATTATTTGTGTGAAAAGTATTGTAAGCCTATTACAGTACAGTACTATATAGCCGATTGTGTTAGTTGGGTACCTAGGCTAACTTTGTTGGACTTACGAACAAATTAGCCTTACGAACATGCTCTTGGAACAGAACTCGTTCGTATGCAGGGGACTTACTGTAATTAGAGTTGGTCAGTTAGCCTCTTTTCCAGGAATATAACAGAGGGAGGAATCCCATTAGTTCTCTAATCCCTTTAAGACAGCCATTTACAGTCTCAGATGCTCATCTGGTCCATTTTGTGCTGTTTTGTTTAGTGTAAGGATTGACAGTCTTCAGAAGTAGGTGCTATGCTTCAGATTCCTGTTCTTTAGCAAATTGGTAGGAAGATGTCCTGGTAAGCAGTCTCCGAAGATGACACTACCTGTTCCTTCCTTCCCTATATGCACTTGTCATTCTGTCCATCAAAATGTACTATCTATGTCACATCCCCTTAAGCCTGGGGAGGCATATCATAGACGTATCTGTTCTAAGCCTTGCCTTTAAGAAGCCTGGCAGCTTCTGCTTTCACTCTTGAAGCTAGCAACACTGTAAGAAATTTCCTTATCCTGAGACCACCATGCTTTGCGAAAACTCAGACTATTCACATGGAGAGGCTGCATGGAAGAGAACAGGCCCTGCAGACATGAGAGAAGACGTTTCAGATCACCCAGCCAGCCCCAGACATCAGCTGAATGCAGCCAAACGAGCGACCCAGCTAATGCTATGTGGAGCGGAAGAGCCACGAAGCTGAGCCCAGGCAATCTACAGAATCATGAGAAATATTTAATCATTTTTGTGTAATTCATTAGGTCTTGGGGTGTTTTATTACACAGAAATGTATAACTGAATGGATGTTTAAGTCAAGAATAGGCAGAGGAAAACCTTCCAATATTCCATAATAATTCACCAATAGACAGGAGTTTGCAACTCTGGCCTCAGAATCATGTGGAAACCTTTCTAAACTAGAGATGCTCAGGGCCTAATATAGATATTCAGAATGCAAAACTTAAGCTTGTACATTTGTACGCTTTTCAATTCCCCACATTTGTGCAATGAGCAGTCGCTGTAACCCACAGAACGGGAGACTCATTTACTTTAAGAAGCGCTTCTTTTAAAATGCAAATTCCTTCTGGGAGTGATAAATCAAGCAGATGGTCACAGGATTATGTCCCTAATCAGATTGTTTTCCTAACGCCTGGCTAAGATTAGCAGATGTAGCATATGAGAGAGCTAAAGATGCAGCATGAACACACCTGCGCTGCATGTTGTTGCTCAGGTCCCCCAGAGCTGCCAGGTGAATAATCTAGGGTCAGCTTGTGTCCAGCAGATACCTGGAAACCAGAAGACAGTACAAAGAAGACAGTGGAAAGCTGACAATGCCGATTACGCCCACACATGGGAAGTCACTAAAAATCACCCCAGGGGTTACCTTTTTTTTTTCCCCCCAGGGGTTACCTCTGAAGTGTGATATTTACGAGCCTGAGAAATGATTATGGCGGTTACTACATGGGACCACGGTACAGATTGATCCAGATAGGAATATTTGTGTTCCCATCTGACCTTCCGGGAGGCCAAAATATGAAGCGGTCCTGATCCCTTCATCCTAATTATATAAATAAAATGTGTCTAAAGCTCTAACGATCTAAAACCCAGCAGGACTCAGGGTTCAGTATTGAAAGCAGAGAGTTGAAGGGAGAAAGCTTGTCTTGTAAAGTGGTAAATCGTAGGGGAAGTTCCTGTGTCTTTCTCGTCTTTTTCACTTCATGTTTCCCCCAGACTGGCCTTAGCATCTTCCCTACAAAACCTCACAGGTTGGCTGCGTTTCCCTAAGGAGTGTGAGTCAGCCTCTCTGAGAGCTTTTCACTTTTACTCTTTTCTTCCCACTGATTCTGTGCTAAGACACAGCTGGGGGTTTCATGCCCCCTAAAGAAAGGAAGTGAAAGGTACTGCATTTCCTACAAAGCTTAACTTGTCTGTGTGAAGAGGAAAACCTATAATTCCTGAAACTTCTTTACTTGCAGTGTTGCTGAGTCAGTAAGAAGAGAATTAGCATGTGTTAAGCACTGGCTGCATACTAATTGCAGTACATACATCATCACATCATCGTACTGAATTCTCACATCCTCGGAGTCTTCCGTCTTGAGATAGATTTTATTCTTCCATTTTATAAATTGAAACACTGAGATGAAGAGTTTTGAGGTAACGTGCTCAAAATCACATGGTTAGGACGTGATAGAGACAGGATTAGAGACCAGGTTTGGTGGTCCTAAATCCTATTTTTCTAGGCAAAAAACAATTGTTTTTAATCCATTATTTCAGGGTATGGGGTGAAAAGTTTTCAGAAGGTCATTTTGGAATCACACAGACGTAGCCTAATGACCTGCTACTCCAAGTGCAGTTCATGGTCCGGCAGCCTCCACCTCGCCTGGGAGTGTGTATGATTCCAGTGGGGTCCAGCGGCTGACCTCGCTGACATCACCTGGGAGCTCGTTAAAAATGCAGCATCTCAGCAGCCCCCTGCCCCACAGCTACTGGATTAGTGCCGGCATTTTGACAAAATCCCCAGGTAACTTAGTAAACACATTAAAGTTTGAGAAGCACTGACCTGAATTAAAGGCTCTAATTATTTGAAACTGGCACTTGGCTGCATGTCGACCTCTTTCTAGACCCCATGCTACTCAAATACTTGAATTCCTAGAGCCTTAGAACCGCACAACAGGAGGACCTGGAAACCCAAAGAGGCAAAATAGCTGGTCTTAGGCATCCCATTAAATAGTGGCAGAGTCAAACCTAAAATACTTCCTTAGCAGGTGCCCAGTTCCTGTCATTTCGTCAACCATCATGTATTAAGCTCTTTGTCTCTGACAGTCACCTGGCTCAGTGCCGAGGATCCAGAGACGATTGGAACCATCTGTGTCCTTAGAGAATGCATGGTCCACTGGGGGAAACACACACAGGCCCAGACAGTTATAATACAATGTAGCAGCGCAGTGACATAGAGAAGTACAGGGTATTGTGAAGTCACCAGTGAGAGACACTTAGCGCTTCCCGGGGTGGGGGTGTGGGGGAGGCCTTGTCTTCCTGAGTCCCTGCAGGGTACTACTGCATGATTAATTGACTTACCAGCTCCCTGCTCTCACTTGTCTTCACTCCACACTGCCCCCCCCCCCCCCCCCCCCCCCGCCCCCGTCACTGTCACCACTTCTGCTTGGAAAAGATCCCTTCAGCCACTCAAATTCCTACGTTTTCCTTCAAGGCTTTTCCTTTCTGTACATCCCGCTCCACACGTTCTCCTTTCTCTCAACATCCACAGCTCTTTTATTTACTAGCAGTCCCCGAACGTGACTGCACATTTAAAAAAGGAGGTTTGAAAAAAATGGCCGTTAACAGTCCCTATGCCAGTATGTGGAAATGATGCCAGGACGTCAGCATTTTTTTCATGGCATTTGACATAATTCCAACGTACAGCAAGGGTCGAAATGAGAGCCTTGCTTAATCTTAAGCTACTCACTTAATCCTAGTAGCTTGCATTACAGACATGTAGAGTTTACAAAATGCCTCCACTCCCATCATTTCATTGGATCCCCACATCAGCCCTATGAAATATCAAGTGAGAGATGGTTACCCCATTTTACATATAGGAAAACCGAGTCCCAGAGAGGTAAGGTACCATGCCCAAGTTGCACCAACCGTGGACCCACATCTTCTGACTTGCCTTGTCGGGTTTGGACAATAGATATACACATGGAGTTAGGATGAAAGGAAGGCCATGCCTTTCTCTCTGAATGGCCCCCATCTCCACCCCTGGGCTAACGCATGTAAGATGCTCAGCACAGGACAAACAGGTTAACTTCAACCACTCCTCAGAAGTAGAAATTTTTACAAGAGGTCAGGAAGGTCTCCACCTGAGAAAGAGGAACTAGGAGTCAGTATAAATCAGAAGCCATATGACCAGACACACTTGAGAGAACTCTGTGAGAAAAGGGAAGGATGCAAATAGCCTGGGGTTTTGGAACTTTCCTCAAAATGAATCAGGAGTCACGTTCTGATGAGAAGGGCAGATAACAGGGTCCTGAGGACTGAAATGTTCTAGGGTTTCATTTCTTTCCGCCCAGCGGCCACCTGTTATTTTGGCTCACCAATGCTCTTGTGAATGGGTCCCTTCTTACCTGTCTTTGCTTCAAAAGCAAACACGGAAACATTTGTTAAGCTCCCCTCTCTCCATTACTGAAAGCAGCCCAGGAAGTAGGGCTGACTAAAAGAGGCCTCAGCAAACATGAACTTGGGCAGGAAGGGTTTGGGAGTGGGGGGCTGGCAGAAAAAAAAAATCCTTTTTTTTAAAGTTTAATCTTCGCTAGGTTTCTTCCCTCCTCCTCATCTACTCGAGAGCACATTCTATGTCTATTCCATTCCTCTCTTCTCAGGAAAAACGTTCATTTTTCAGAAGAAAGCAAGATGGGGAATGAGAAGGGGTGGCTGGATGCCTGCCTGCTGTGGGGAATGAGATCCCCATCGGGTGCACAGGAGGGCTGACGTTACACAGTCAGCGGATCCGCATTTCTGGGGCACTCAGAAGGGTATTCCTAAGGGGAGCATGTTTTAAACCAGCAGAAAATAAATGCTGCTTCAAAAATAAGCCTCTCAGGCTGTGACTTTCCTGGGTCAAAGCAGCCTTGTTATTTTTTCAGAGAAACGCCACTCCAGCGCACGGGGGCTGCTAACACACTGACTTCAGAAGGCACCGGGTCCTCATTTTCATAAATAAATAAACCCTCGCAGGCCTTTGGAATCTGATTATATTTGGAACAAAACTCCTAAATATAGGGCCATTTTCTGAAACCATGTGACCAACCCCAGTCTTTTAACCTAATTTTGTCTATTAGAGAATGGCGTGCTTCCAGGGCTGTGATTAGGCATGTAAGCTGGTTGGCAATAAATATCCTGGGTTCTCTTCTCTTGTTTGGGGGAGAAGTGGGGACAAATGACTTCTTCTTGATTAAACAAACGAGTACTTTAACTTTCACCTGGATAAGCTCCCTCCTCTTTGGTGTTGCTCGTTTGTCTTGAATAGGACACAGTCCTATTCTAAGAAGAAAGCCTAATACAGCCATCTTCTGTGCCACTAATTGGCGAAGTTGGTTTCTGTCTTAGAAAACTTATCCATCCCCAGCTTGATTATAGTAAGTCCCCTACATACAAACAAGTTCCATTCTGAGAGCACGTTTGTAAGTCCAATTTGTTTTCAAGTCCAATTTGTTCATAAGTCCAACAAAGGTAGCCTAGGTACCCAACTAATACAATTGGCTATATATTGTAGTACTGTACTGTAATAGGTTTATAGTACTTTAACACAAATAATACATAAAAAACAAACACACACAAAAAATAAACATTTTTAATCTTACAGTACAGTACCTTGAAAAGTACAGTAGAGGGCTTCCCCAGTGGCACAGTGGTTGAGAGTCCACCTGCCGATGCAGGGGACATGGGTTCATGCCCCGGTCCGGGAAGATCCCACATGCTTCGGAGTGGCTGGGCCCGTGAGCCATGGCCGCTGAGCCTGTGCGTCCGGAGCCTGTGCTCCGCAACGGGAGAGGCCACAGCAGTGAGGCCCGCGTACCGCAAAAAAAAAAAAAAAAAGTGCAGTAGAACAGTACAACTGCTGGCGTATAGGGGCTGACATCGAGGGAACAGGCGAGAAGAGTTACTGACTGGAGGGGGAAGAGGAGGGGGGAGATGGTAGAGCTGAAGGATCGTCAGCGATAGGAGACGGAGGGCAAGCTGCAGTCTCACTCATGCCTGTCGTTGACGGAACACACATTCACATCTTTGAAAGTTTGCAACTTGAAGGTTCGTGTGTAGGGGACTTACCTACCTAAGTATTTCAACTTAAAGAGTGAAGGCAACTCTATTCATTGACCAGATGCTGATTTCCTAGTGTGATCATGTTAGACGGATAACTCGATCAATAGGACAGATGTCTTTCTTGCTCTTATAAAGCTGTTAGTCCAATGGGTAGGAAGACATTAATACTCACGCTGTAAGTAACCTAAACGGCACTGGGCTAAGTCTCTTGGAGAAGGACTGTGAGGACATAGAGCAGGGACATAGGTTGGGGGTGACAGTATAGGCGGGAGGTTCAAGAAGCCCATTTCTGAGGTCAGGATATTGCAAATGAGGCTTAACGGGTAAGAGTGGCCACTGAAGAGAAGCCAGGAGGGCAGGTGTTCTAGGCAGTGGGAATGGCCCACGTGAATGCCCTGGAAGAAGGCCAGCCCTACCTGGACACTAGAGGTGGCAGTGATAAATGCAAAGGGAGCTATGTGGGGCGTGTGATGGGAGCACAGAGGAGGGATACCAGAGTCCAAGATTCCCTGGAAGAGCCGCACCTGAGCCAGGTAAAGAAGGCAGGATGAAATGTATTCTTAAAGGAGAATTGGCCGGGTCTGTGAGGTGACAGGGACCTGGGGGATGAGATGAGATGTACGCTGATCCTTGTGGCAGGACTATGAAGCTGGGGTGGTGAGGGCGGAGATGTGAGACCACTCCGTGGAGATGTGGATGAAGTGGGGAGAGAGACTAGGACAAATGGCCATTTCCTGATGGCTTTGGGGGGACAAAGTTGGAAACAAGGACTCCTGTTCATGGAAGAATCACGTCTCAGACTTCTCTAGGCTTAAAAACATAACTTAAAAACCCCTTTTTTCCTTGAGGGTCTTTTGAGTACACATTTGATCTGCATTGTTGTTACTGACTTAGTGCTTTGTAGCTTTTCATTTCTGCAGGACCCATTCACACTCCTAGCTGCAGCGGGGCCCGATGGTGGAGATGCTGTTTATTCTTTGTGGCTTGTGGCTAAACTGCAAGGCAGTTGTGAGAGAGATGGATTCAATGGTATGAGGAAAAGTGTAGCGTTGAAAGAACTGCCAATGGCAAGGTTGGAGGAAAGAAATGTAAGGGAATAGGCGTCAGTCTCCTCTTTCTCCGCTTGTGCCCAGGCAGCTGAAAACTGAGAAAATCCAGGAGTCCCGCTGCCCTGGCTCTTTCATGCCCCCCCACCCCGGCCCCGATCCCCGCAGTCATGAAAGCAGCAGTACGTCTTTCTTCCCATCTCGGTGTATCTTGTGTTGAGAAGGTCACCAGGAATTTCCCAAGATTACTCAGGGGATCCTTCTAAGGATAGGATATAATCACACCATCCCCCCAGCCAGTATTCGTCAGTAGATCCTCATCACCAAAGAGGCAAAATCCAAACCCCTGATCTAGCCACTACTGCTTCCCCATCTTCATTTTCTGTTAAAAAAAAAAAAATGTAAAAACTTACTTTGCCATCGACTTTGTCCTAAAGCATTTATTCTTTTTCTATGCTATGTCCTAAACCATGGCAAGCACTCCCAGCCCCGAATGCTGTTCCTCACGCCTGGAGCAGAACTCCGTCCTCACCCCACCCCTCTCCTCCATCCGTGTCACTATTTGCCTAGAGAAATCTTGCTTACCATTAGGTCAAATGTCACCTTGCTCAAATTCCTCCAGTTACCCTTAGGGGTTCCTTGCCCTGTACTTTGGGTAAACCCACATTAGCGCAATGTCACGTTGTAAAAGAATCAGGGGAAGATCCAGGTGATGTGGGACATGAAGCTTTATGCAATTTTAGGGGCTTCTCTTTAAGGACAAGAACAGAATTACAAAATTGGACACAACTTATTCGGGTTAAAATATCTTCCTATTGCAAATTTTATAAGTACATATGGATCATGTGAACCTATTAATAGGGGTATGGAAAGGGCCCATGGGTGTGAGGGATCCTGAATCCTAACCTCTGGGAGCTGCACTGTCAATCTGGCCGTAACTGTAGTTGTTATTATGCCTGGTTCATGCGGGAGACTGAGCTCCTGAAGACAAGGGATCATGTCTTCTTTCTCTCCATTTCTTAAGAGGCCAGCTTTATGCCAAGTCACATTTCACAACCTCATATGACCTTTCTCTGGATTCTCTGAAAATTATATTTGGTTTGGACTAAAGTTCCTTTTTTTTTTTTTGGAAAACCTGCATAGGAAGGCCATGATGGTTTACAGAGACGAACAGCTGACTGTGAGGGAGAGCTGAGAACGCCCGTGGAAGGAAAGGGGAGGGGCACGTGAAAACTTAAAACGCGCCTTGCCTCGTGACATTGCCACTTGACGTGTAACAGGTAGCTCAGAGTTACCGTATACAGAATGGAGCTGTGGACCTTCACCCCCAAACCTGCTCCTTCTAGAGTCTTTCTCATCCTAGTGAATGATAACTCCATTCTCCCAGTTATGTCACATTAGGCAAGTCACTTGGCACTGCTCCCAAGAAGGCAACACATTAGGGCCTTTCCTCTCATAGTAAAGACCCAAGAATACCAGCCACTTACTATTAGTTCGTGGGCCAACAGCAGCTCATGAACAGGATAACTCTCTGGGTTATGATAACCAGTTCTTTATAATAGAGGTTGGCAGACTTTTTCTATAGAGAGCAAGAGAATAAACATTTTCTGCTTTGCAAGTCAGATGGTCTCCACTGCAACTCTCACTGTGTAGACAATATGTGAACGAATACGCATGAGCATGTTCCAATAAAACTTTATTTACAAAAGCAGGTGGCAGTGGACTGGATTTGGCCTGTGGGCTGTCGTTTGCCAACCCCTGCTCTAGGCCACAGACTGGAGGTTCAGGAAAAAGTATGTGATGTATACTAACCCTAGTGTTATTCTCTTTTGGAGGAGAATGCATACATGGAGAGTGTCGATAGAAGGTTCAGGAATAAGTATGTGATGTATACTAACCCTAGTGTTATTCTCTTTTGGAGAATGCATTAAAAGAAACCACCTTGAAAAAACCTCTTTCTATGATAGTTGGTTTCTTGCAGTTCAGAAACACAGTAAGCCAGTCAGAGCTACTTCTGAAGTGTCTGCGACGTGCCAGGCCCTGTGCTATAGGCCCTAGAGAATCAGTAAGAACAAGACTGACTGGGCCTCTTTCTGTCCGCTGCACGAGTAGGCGTGTGTTTACTGTCCATCACACGCCGAAGCTGTGTGTGAGGCCCAGGATTCAGAACTGAATGAGACTGATGGTCCCTCTGTCCCTCCGTTAGTCCATCCACCCGCCCATCTACTCCACAAGCAGTTCCTGAATTTCTCTTATTGAGAGACATGTTGGCAGGACTCTGCAGAATTGATGATCCGTAACCAAGCCATGGCTCCTGCCTGCATGTGGCTTACCGTCTAGGGAGGACACAAGCTGCGTGCACTAATATCCAGACTTTGCAGGGTAAGGCGCTACAAGAAGAGGACAGATGGGGCGCTGTGGGTGCTCAGAGCTGAGCCTGATGACTTCCAGCTGGAAGAGATCAGGAAGGCTGACAAGATGATATCTCGTTTCCTGTTAACCCTTTAAAGTGACACACGAGCCTATGCAAGATTACAAGCAGATTTGGAGAAGACAATGCTCTTTTGTACATGTTACCAGCCCTCAGGTCCCACAGGGACAAGCCTTGCACACACTGTGGATTCAGAGTTCCAAGAATGGCCCTTCTCCTCTCCCAGCAAATTTAGCTTACCTCTCAGTTTGCCTTTTGGCAAGAAGTTTCCATATTTGTCAGTCCTAAAGAGAGTTGTTATCAGGCAAAATAACAATAGTAATAATAATTCTTGCAATAACTCTGTGCAGAGGACTTTTATATCTATTTTGAAGATGGGGAAGCTGAGGTCAAGAGATAGAAGTGGCTGGCCCAGCAGCATCACAGAAGAGAGGAAAGCAGACCTAGAACCTGTGACTTTTGACTATCACTTTGATTGCCAGTCTTTAGACCAACAATCTGGAGTTCGGTTTGATCCTTCCAGGATCTTGGTCCACCGAGGCCAGCTCCCTGCTTGGCATTGCTTTCTCCACTGTATTTCTCGAGATGTCTCTTTCTGTTTCATTCCCACAGCCAACACAGCAAGCCAAGCTCTGTAGACACCATTTACTGGGTCAGAAAACATTCATCCCCTGCCTACAGGGAGTTTACAATCGATTATTCAGGGCTTTAAACTGGCTTTCCCACCTCTTTCTGGTTTGTTTCAAATCCACCAAGGAGATGATATTAATAAGCCACCTCCTTAGGGTAACTTAAGATACATTCTCTGATTATTTACTTTGTTCCAAGCACAGTTCTGGGTCCTGAGGGAGAAAAGTTACAAATTTACAGATCTCATAGTTTACAAAGCATTTTCCTTAAGTCCCAAAGGTTTCAGGACAAATAACAAATCTCAGATGAATTGGTCATGAGGAATCTGAGCAAAAGAAACCTTAAGGAACCAAGAAGAAAGAAAAAAAAGGGTTTTCTTAAAGAAAGTAGTGACTGAAGAAGTTTTGTGCAGCCTTGAGCACTCCCAGGCCTGCCCCATCGGCCAGGCAACAAGAGGAGAGGGAGGGGAGAAAGATCTCATTCCCAATTCCAAGGCAAGCATAGGTACAATATAGCTGCAGAAAGACCCAAGAAATGAGCGGACAAGGCCTGGCCTGTCACCTGTGCCCAGGAGGTTAGCACCCTTGACCACCCTCTGTATTCAGAGGCTGGTCAGCAAAGGTGGTTGGTTATGATAATTAAACTGGTTTTTTAAATAGGATTAGTTCCAAGAAGGTGGGTTGACCTCTGGGAGAATTTCTCGTAGCAATCACTTCATGATTGATTGGAAATATCTGCAAATTCACATGCCCTGAGAGGTGAATTAGGAGTGTGTGTTGCTCCTTTTTCTCAATGGGTTGATGGGCCCTCGTACAACTGTTTAGGCGAGAGTAGCATTGAGGAAGAAAACATTTTTGAGGAAACACAAATAGCCTGGGGATCTAGGAAGCGCCATCCATGCACGAATGGATCCCATGGTTCTAGGATTTAGGGGGTTATAGAGAGCGTGGGTAGAAGGCACTGCAGAAGAGGAGAGTAAACGCAGTAATGATTTTAGGTCATTAGGATTGATTGGGGAGAGAAAGAAAGTTAGCAAAAATAGAAAGCAGTGTTACCAAGTTTGAACTTTATCTTCCTAAAAACAGTGCTTCTGTGGGCAGAGTTCATATGCATGAACTGGAGTAATGCATCATAATGACATGAACTGGAGTAATGCATCATAATGACACCCTTGGTGTGACCCCAGGGAAAATATCTGTGCCTCACTGAGTTCTCAGCAGAGTCTCCTTTGACATTCAGAGAGCAAACAAGAGGAGACGGAAGTACCCTTTTTCCTATTATGCTGTCAGCCAGAAACCCACGTTAGAGGCTACGTACAGTCTATGACAAATACGCTCATGCAAATTCTGTGCTTGCTTCCGTGCTCTATTTCTTTACCAGCTATATAGCTAAGCAAAATGGAACAAGAAATAGTGTCTCGGGAGAAATAATATTGCTGGATTAGATACAGGCCACCTTTATATAGAGGAAAAAAAGTTAAACTTTGGTACCGCTGAAGAGAGTCTGTTTGGGTTTTTGTAGAGTTTTCTGTGATGCTGAGATTGCTGATTAAGAGGACGATGCCTGAGTATTAACATCTTGGTAATAAATAGTCCCAGAATTAAAGGGGATAATACAGTGCACGCGGAGGTCGGCAAACTGAGGCCGTGGACCATCAGCCTGTTTTTGTCTTGTTTTGCTTTATGCCCCTTGAGCTACAATTTTACATTTTTGGCCTTGATGTTGCCTGTTGGCCCACAAAGTCTAAAATATTTACTATCTGGCCCTTTAAAAATTTGCTGACCGCGTTATAGTGAATATGTATACTACTGTTTATATTGGATAAGAATGTATAAGCTCTTGGGTCAGAAAGGTCTGGATTTGAATTCTGTCTAAAAACAGCATTCATTCACGTGACAAATACTTGCCAAGTATATACTCTTTCTCACTTGTCTTCCAAGATGCCACCCTCTCCTGGTTTTCTTTCTTCCTCATGTGCCACTTCTTTTCAATCTTCTTTGCCAGTTTTTCTCTTAATCTTCCTGATCTCTTAACACCAGATCCAGAGCTCAGACCTTGTACCCCTTCTCTTTCTCATCTGTATTCACCACGAGGTTGGAGGTCATTCTTTCCCATTGGGTTGACCTACACGCTCATGACTTCCAAATGTATATTTCTAGTTCAGACCTCTCCTTCGAGCTCCACAGTCACAGCTATGTGTCTTCTTTAACATCGCCACTTGACGTGTAACAGGTAGCTCAGAGTTACCGTATACAGAATGGAGCTGCAGATCTTCACCCCCAAACCTGCTCCTTCTAGAGTCTTTCTCATCCTAGTAAATGATAACTCCATTCTCCCAGTTATGTCACATTAGGCAAGTCACTTACACTTTCTGAATTACAGTTTCTTCATTTGTAAAATGGCACTGTACCCATCTCAAAGTCAGTGCAGAGATCAAATGAGATAATGTAAGGCAAATGCTTCTCATAGTATTGGATTGGCCAAAAAGTTCGTTCAGGTTTTTCTGTAAGATGCTACCAAAAGTCAAATGAACTTTTTGGCCAACCCAGTACTTGCCATAGTTAGCTTTCAGCAAGAGTAAGTGACTAAGGTGTAACCTTTCAATTCTGCCATCCTAATGTCTCTTAGAGCCATCTTTTCTTTCTTCTTCTCAGACCCTTATTGTCTTATCCCAGGACCATTACAAAAGTCTTTTCACTGGTAGCCTTAATTTAGTAGTAAAATAGTAATCATAGATAATATTATTCTTCCCATTTAAAAATGAGGAAAACTGGGTTTCCCTGGTGGCACAGTGGTTGGGAGTCCGCCTGCCGATGCAGGGGACACGGGTTCGTGCCCCGGTCTGGGAAGATCCCACATGCTGCGGAGCGGCTGGGCCCGTGAGCCATGACTGCTGAGACTGCACGTCCGGAGCCTGTGCTCCGCAACTGGAGAGGCCACAACAGTGAGAGGCCCGCGTACCGCAAAAAAAAAAAAAAAAAAAAATGAGGAAAACTAAAATCAGCCAAGTGTGACCTAGTGCCACAGCTGGGATTTAAACCCAACTGAAAAGGCAGTGTTCTGTATTCTCCAGTATTCTCCATGCTCATCCCCTGGAACGTAGCCTTCAACTGTCTTACTCTCAGGTGAAGAGCGGAAACTAAGAGGCTGAATATGATAACCAAGGAGGGCAAATGAAGCCTGAAAAGCAAGCAGGGCTTCCCAAACTGGGCTGATAGATCAGAGTCCTCTGGACATTTTGTGCACATTCCTGAACCTTGCCCTGGAGTAACTATATCAAAATTTCTATGAATACGACTCAGGAATATTTCATTTCATCTTTTTCAGGCACAAATTATGCTAACTCTATAATTCAGACCATTCTGCTCCTTCTGCCTAGAAGGCCTTACCCAGCTTTCTACACTGGGAAAATGTTTTTATTTTAAGAACTAATGTAGGCGTCGTCTCCCCTAGGACAGCTCCTTTGTCTCTTACCTGGGTTGTGCCTCATTTACCACCCCCCTTACTTGCTAGCACAGATTACCCTTACCTTAGCACCTGTGTGCTATTCAGAAATTATCTGTTGTTGCATTTATCACTCCTAGTAGACTATGAACTGTTTGATGGTAAGACTTGGGCGTTCCAGATGCCCAAAAGTGCTTATTGAATTCAACTCCATGAATGACAGAGAGAAAGCCCAAAGTAAAGCTCTCATTTGTGTCTGTGACTTCCTCCAGAAGAATGCTGTGAAAGACTTTTGGCATCTACTTAGGATGTAGAAAGTGGGAAAGAGTGGCATTGCCACAAGTACTATAAACACAATGCTGAAAGATTTGCAAATTCACAATGTCTTTTGAACCAGGGTACTGAGGTCACAGGACAACCGACTAACCCCAAATCAAAAGAAAGGAAGATGCCTTCAAGAAAAGCCAGGGCATGAACAGTTGCTTACTGAGGACAAATGCTACCAGGAGCCATAGCAGCTGTTAATAAGAATTCAGCTAAAACTTTAACAAATTGCTAGAGGCCAAGTGTGGGCTAATGTGAGATTACAGAACCCCTGGCACCATGGTAATTCCCACCCACTAACTGGCTGTCCTCAACAGACCTCATCAGGTGCTCACAGGAGTGATTGGAGGCAGGGTGAGAATCCCAAGAAAGTCTTCCTCATGGCACAGGCCTCCGAGAATCAGCCAGCAGCCACCGTGGGAAAGGCATGAGCCCTTCCTAGATCCATCTACCCTACCTTACAGAATAAAAACATTAAGCTTGTAGGAAAGAGCAATAAAGAGTATTGGCTTTGGACAGTGGTGAAGACTCACTGCAGCTGGGAAAGGAAACAAAAAGGACCCTCTATCCCTGGATGAAGGGCAGGAATATATCCGGGACCCAAACCAAGAGGTCCCTTACAGCTTAAGGAAGGGCAAGATCACGCAAAAGTCTTGTGTTCCAAGAGTCAAGGACAGAGTACCTACCCGAGTCTCAATCAAAACAACAGGGAACATCCTCTGCCTTCACACCAACCAGCAGCCATTTACTGCCAAGAGAGGACAAGAGAACGGGAAGTGAACACCTCAAGGAACCAGAGAAAAGAGAAGACTTGAAGCTGAAAGTGGAGCAGACCTTGAGGGAAACCATCTTGCAAACCAGCCTCCACCCTAGACACAAGGTAACACTAGAACTTGAGCCTGTGATGCAGGAAGGGTAAGGATAGCAACTGTAAATACATTTTACAGCTCAATTCCTGACCTGATTGACTCAAAACAACACTCCTTCTCCCTGAAAGCCCTGGCAAAAGAAAAGGCATACCAATTTCCAGGGGTAAAGATTATATACCTGCCTCTACTGTCATATAAAATGTCATGAAGCATACAAAGAAACAAGATAAAACAACATTCTGTCAAAAATCAAAGCAATCAATGGAGCTGGACTCAGAAATAAAACTAACGTTGAAAATGTCAGTCAGGGGGTTTTAAAACAATTGGTTAAGATGTTAAAGAGTCTAGCGGAAAAGATCCGTACGACGCACGATCAGATGGATCATTTCAGCAGGGAGATGGAAACTTTAGGAAAGAATCAATTAGAAAACACTAGAATGGAGATGAAGAATACCTTTGATGACCTCCTCAGTAAACTTGATGCAGCTGAAGAATTAGAGAACTTGAAGGTAGATAAAGAGAAATCACACAATATGAAACACAAAGTGAAAAACAGTAGGTCGTCCAAGAGCTGTAGCAGAATATTAAGAGCTCGACATATATGTCATTAGATTCTAGATGCAAAAGAGAGAGAATAGAGCAGAAGGAATATTTGAAGACATACTGCGTGAGAATTTTCCAAAATTAGTGAAAGATACAAAACTACAGATCCAGGAAGCTCAGAGAATATGAAGCAGGATAAATACAAAACACACACACACACACGCACACCCATACGCACACACACACATCTGTACATATGATATTCAAACTGTGAAGACCAAAGACAGAGAAAATCTTGGAGGTAGCCAGAGGGGTGGGAAACATATAAATAAGAGTAAAGGCACTTTGTCAGGAGCTATGCAAGTCAGAAGATAATGGAGTAATATCTTTAAATGCTGAAAGAAAAAAAGTGTCCACCAAAATTGTTTCCCCAGTGAAAATATTTTAAAAAATTAAAGTGTAATAAAGACCTTTTCAGTCGAATAAGAACTGAAAGTATTCATTGCTGGCAGGTTTGAAGTATAAGAAATGTTGAATGAAACTAATTCTCTAGGCAGAAGGAGTACATCAGATAGAAATTGGGGTCTGCATAAAGAAGGGAAAAGGATTGGAATTGGAATAAATAAAGGTAAATATAAAGCTCATTTTTTCTTTTTAAAGTATTTTAAAGTATATAAAAAATATATAAAGTATATAACAAATAGCAATACATTGTATATATGTAGAATGTGTAAGAGTAAAATACCTGACAACAGCAGCACAAAGGATGGGTGGGAGGAACGAAGAGCATAGTGTGTTTAAGGTACTTACACTACACTTGAAGTGGCATCATATAATTTGAACGTAGATGCAGATTAGCTAAAAATGTATATTACAAACTCTAGTGTAACCACGAAAAGTATTTTTTAAAAGAAATAGCAAAAATAAAGCAATAGTGGAGGCAAAAATAGGATCATTTAAAATTTCTCAATTTAAAAGAAAGTAGAAAATAGGGGGTAAAAAAGACATGAGCAAGTAGAAAACAACCAGCAAGATGGTAAATATTAATCATACCATATCACATAATTAGAGTAACTATAAATGATCTAAACACACAAATTAAAAGACAGATTATCAAACTGGATAAAGAAAAGCAAGACCCAATGTATGTTTTCTACATTTTAGATAGAAAAACAGAATCGTTTAAAGTGGAAGGATGAAAAAAAATATATAACATGCAAACACTAATTTTAAAAAGTTGGAGTATCTATATTAATATCAAAGATCAGAATAAGGAATATCACCAAGGGTTGAAAAAACAGGTGTTACATGATGACAAAGTGATCAATTCTCCAAGATGACAAAAAAAAGCCTACATGTTTATGCACCTGTAATAGAGCTTCCAAATAAGTGAAATAAAAACTGATAGAACTGAAAGGAGAAATAGACAAATCCACAATTAAAGTTGGAGCCTTCAGTGCCTCTGTGTCATTAATTGCTAGGACAAGTGTTCAAGAAATCAATAAAGATACACAAGAGCTGTACAACGCTATCAGCCAGCTTTACCCAGTTGACATTTATAGAACATTCCACTCAACAACAGCAGAGTACAACAGCATGGAAAATTCATCAAGATAGACCACACTTTAGGCCATCAAATGAATGCTATTTGCTTTGGAAATATGGGTCTTATGTGGAGATAAAATTTGGCTTGTAAAGCAAAGAGCTTTCCAATATATCAGAAATTGGAATAAACAACCTTACTAAGTAATAAATTCCACACTAGTGGAAGTATTGAAGGATGGCTGGATGACCACACCCAGATGTCATAAATAGGAGAGAGACTTTCAAGCTTTTAAAGCTAGAGAACCATTATTCAAATTAATCCATATAGAAAAGCATAAAATGTATAGCAGACAAAAGGAAAACCAGGATGGGCAAGAGCATAACTGATGTACCCTTGGACTCTGCAGGAGGCCTGAGGTGCCATTAGGAGATATTTAAGGCTCCAGTGAACATGGTTTTAAGCTACCAGATAAGCGGGTTTGGGTGGGATGTGACCACTAAAATGCTTTCCAACTCAGATTGTCTATGACCACCATTCTCCACTCATCAAGCTGGCTGTGCCCTCACTCTTAACACTTCTGTAGTCCTTGTTTCATAAGCCAGGTTCACTCTGAATAACAAGGACGGCTCTGGAGTAAGTCTGCCTGTGTCCAACTTCCTCTCAATAATTTACAAAATTTAGAATCTTGGAAAAATTCCATAACTCTCAAAGTCTCTGTAACTTGATCTGGAAAATGGGGATACTATTAATAGTATCTACCACAAAGGTTTTTGTTTTTTTCCAGCGGGAAGAAATCATTTAATGTATGTGAAGAAGTTAGAACAGTATCTGACACACAGTAAACATTTAGTAAATATTAGCCATTATTTTTCTCCAGGCATCAGCAGCTTTTTGGGGTGCAAACTGCAAAGACTTTGGAACTAGTTAGACGTGACTTCAAGTTCAGCTCTGTCCGTAGTAGCTCTGTGATTCTGCACAACTTACTGCAAGCTCTTGCCTTCATTTTCTTCCTTCTTTATTCCATAATCATTGACTGAACTACTACCGTGTGCTCTGCATTCTTCTTGGTTCTTTTTGTACACAATTGGGCTAGAGAATTAAAGGAGATAAAGGATAAAGTAAATCACTTCGTAGTAAATTGGAGGATGCTGAAAAAATTAACCTCATCTAATTTGTCTCTAGGTCCCAGATCTGAAACTGTATTTTCAGAGTGTTTTCCATGTTCTCAAGTCCCTTGATTAGTACCAATAACTACTTGCTGATAAAAATATAGTAGTCATCTAAATTGTGATAACAGAACACGTGGGAATCGTGATGTCCTTTGTGGGGCCCAAAGAATTATGGGCACATCTATTCACAGCAAATCAGAAATAGGACTCTTTCGTACATATTGTGGTTCTTCACATCCCAAAACCTAGCACTAAATCTGCATTTTTCCATTTATTACCATCCATTCATTTGGGGATGTACTTGCTAGCAGGAAAGTTGAAGGAAGCTAAAAAGAATTATGAGAGAAAACTTTTAAATTGAAAAAAATTCTTTTCAATCTGTTTATTTTCTTTGCCGTGAACTGAGCAAAAGTCAAAATGATTAAGTATAGCCGAAGACCACCCAAAGGGATTTTTCGAATAACTGATTTTTCAAATAATTATTTTTCAAATAATGATGAAGTTTGAGAATCATTGTTGGATGTATCAAAACCAAGCAGTTTCTAGGGTTTGGTTGGCAACAGTGAACATGTATGATTTGTGGAATCACATAGTCGAAACCCAGAGAAGATTGTATTTGCTGTAGATGCTCCCTTTTCTTAAAATAACTATTTCTTATCCTTTAGGCTTCTCCTCTCTCTCCCTCTCTCTAGTCAATCTACTTGGTCGGTCCCGACCACCTGACCCTTTCTGATTATCCAAGTCCCTCAACAACAGACTTGAAATGCAAACCTCCTTCTCTCATTATATCCCTCCTCTTTCAACCTTTATGAAAATATGCACCTTTTACAACGCTACCTTGAGTTAGTTGGGTTATCACATTGCATCTCTAATCCTAATTGGCTTATGTGTGCAAGTTGTTGAGATTTTCATAGGGAAAACTGAGCGACCGGGCAGTCCCTAGAAGTGCGATGTGCTCAGTGTCATATCTGGGCAGCTTTAAACATACTATTGTTTCAACTTGTCACACTCAATGTCACCTGTCCTGGCAGGCGAACTTCTCGCATCCCTGACAACTTGGCTCAAGGATCAGTTCTCCACAAAGACTTCCCTTTTTCATATCTGTTGGTGACATCTCTGGACTGCTTTGTGTGTGACTTGTGGTAGGAAGAATAATAGTCCTCCACATTTGGCTGTATCCTAATCCTACAAACCTATGACTGTGTTACCTCACATGGCAAAAGGGAGTTTGCAGATGTGATTAAATTATGGATCTTGAGCTGGAGAGGTTAGCCTGGATTATCCAGGTGGGCTGAATGTAATCACAAGAGCCTTATAAAGGAGAGAGGGAGGCAAAAGAGAAAGGGTCAGAATTGGGTGATGCACTTTGAAGATGGAGAGAGGGATCATGCCAAGAGCCAGTGAGTGGAGGCAGTTTCTAGAAGCTAGAAAATGCAAGGAAACAGGTTCTCCCCTACAGCCTCCAGAAGGGACACAGTTCTGCCAACACCTTGATTTTAACCCAGTGAGACTCATTTCAGGCTTCTGATCTCCAGAACCGTAGATAAGAAATTTGTGTTGTCTAACGCCAAGTATGTGATCATTTGTGATAGCAGCATAAGAAAACTAGTACAACCTCCGAAAGAATGACTGTCTTAGGGAATAAAGACATCAATGTATGGGTTTTTCTTCTTGCTGCACTGTCAATCTGCCTAAACTATTAGTACTGGGCAAAATAAGGGCTTAGTACGTTAATGATGATTAACAAATTAATACACAGATGACTCACTGAACAATTATTGGAAGCATTTAATCAAGGGGAGCATGACACAATAGACAGAGCTACAGACTCAGGGTCAGAAGCCAGAATTACAATTCTAGCTCCTCTGCCTGCGTGGGGATGAATGACTTCACCTCTCTGAATCTCAGCTTCTTTACCTACAAAGAGAAACCAAGATATTCTTTGGTCCCCAATGTACCTCCCAGTCATAAGACTGTGTGACCATATGCCAGGAAATTTTTGGAAGACATGCCTGAACTGGGTTGGGGGTTGGATTAATGACCTTAGAGGTCTCCTCCAGCTCCGAGATTCTATGACACAAACACAGCAAAACACATCTTGTGTAGAAAGTAATTCTAAGAAGCCGATTTTTCAGAGCCTCCTGGGGGGAGGGGAAGTCCTCTGAGGGCAAATAAAGGCACCAGTAGCTTTGGGTCAAGCCCTACTTCTGATTCAGGCCAAAGGCAACGAGAATGCCACAAAGAACATCAAAGGGCAGAATCTGGCCCTGGAACAAGAAGACGGATGGAGGGGAAGTCATGATCCGCAGTAAAACAAATAAATAACCTTTAAAATCACATCTGCAGACGGTCTAACGTTCTTAACTGCTTTCCAATAAGCTTCCCTGGTAGTTTGCCACAAAGCCTGTCCAAGAGGATTTACAACAGATGGAGGGAAGGAACTGCAACCCAGGCTTGATGCTGCTGCAAACCATTTGGGTGACCTTGGGCACGTTATTGCACCCCTCTGGCCTGTAAGTTTCTCATTTCAAAGCGAGGGGACTGAATTTGATGACTTTTGACCTCCCCTCCAGCCTCAGAACCTTACCATCTCAGCCCAAGCACTGATCATGGATATGCAAAAGCACAGTGGTTAGGTTTATATTAAATAAGCAGACTTTTACAGGATTCTGCAAAGGAGCCCAAATTTAAATTTAAATCTTAGCCTTGGGAGAAGGAAAGGAAGGGAAGGAAAAAAGGGGAAAATAGGGAGAGTTGCAGGAGTGTTTTTTTTCTCTCTTGTTAAACCATGTTCTCATTGTTTCCCCCTGTTGATACAACAGCTCAGAATCATCCATGACCAATGTCCTGTTACGTGACCCTGCTCTAGCCAGAGATATATAGGTCAGGCTTAGAGCTGGGGCTATCTTCCTGTGCTTGGGCAGAACTGTGGACGTGGGCCTCCCAGGCATGAAACGCAAATCCCAAGATAATGCTTAGGACACTTAATCCTCTTTTGTCCTCAGCTTTCCAGTGTAGGAATCCAGCAAGATGGAGCACCGAGCTATTTCCCAGAGTTCCCATTTTAGGACAGGTCTTGAAATAGTTTATGACGTAACTGTTTCCACTGCATTTATTTCAAACCTTCTCCTATCTAAGCCAAAGTTGTGAGAACAAGAACTTTTCACTTTTTTGAGAAAGGCCCAAATGAAAATCCAAAGGGGGGAGGATTTCCGATTACCAGATGTTAAAAGGTATTCTGAGTTTGAACTTCAACAAGTTTATAACTTTACCAAGGCCAATCCTCTACCTGCCCCCTGAGCCACCATATCGATATTTAGGCAACTGCGCCCATGGGATCATTTTGAGTTGCTAGATACCAGGATATGTCGACCAGGGAAGAATGAAGGAGAATGGCAAAGTCAAAGTGTGTTTGAAGAGCTAATTATAAATAATTCCAAATATTTGGGGAATGCTTAAAAGAGGTATTTCCTGAGTGTGGTACATATACCTATGGTAGTATCGAATATACAAAACAATTTAATGTAGGACATGTGTGATACATTGCGTGTTTTTAGCACTTGTTCATGGCCACCCCTGCTCTTAGAGTCCAGTCCCAGGAAGAAAACCTATGAAACTTGAAATAATGAGGACACATACTCCATTACCACCTCTCCTCGATAACCTGCCCACTTCCAAACAGGTACCCTGGCTTATCCTGCTGTAGCATCACCATGGCAACTTCGATTTCTCAAGTCCTATTCAGCATCCCTCACCACCCCTCATCAGCACCCCTTCCCTTAACTCTCTCAACACTCCCTCATTACCAAACCAGCATTAGGTTTCCTCAGGTTCCCCCAGTCCCTCAACCTTGACCTTTATATGACCTCCTTTAACCAAACTTTTCTTTAAACCCCTAACTCTTCTTCCTCAGTCAAGGCCTCTTCCTACCAACACTGCCTCATCTTACCACTCAGCCATAAGCCACAGACACCCCACACCTCTCAGTCCCTGTCCCTCCCTTCCTCAATCTCCCCTTTCGGGTTAGATTTCGCTTCCTTCAGTGGGTCAACCCACTGCCTCAGGTCTCCCTCATCCTTACTCATCCCACCTTTTGATCCAATACAGTGGAAAATTGGTCCCTAAGTCAGAGATTCACTCCTGTCTGTTCTTCTCTAGAACATACATTGAGCAACTCTTTCTCTCTGGGCCATGATCCATCCTACATTTCTCTCTCTCTTTATTTCCTTTCCACTAATTTCCCTTTATAAATAAATGTATGTAAGTTAAGACAAAAAGTAAGCTGAATGCAAAGGTATTTACTAAATAGTGTAGTTATAATGTGGATTTGGTCAAAATTTTAATGCTTGTACATGTATGACAGTGTGACAAAGACTACTGTAGAATTTCAGGATATTTTCCCATATTTTTTTTTCATTTTTCCCTGAGACATAACAGCAGGGAGGATAGGGCTAATTAACCCACTGTTGAGATGAGGAAGCTACGACTCAGAGAGGTTGGATGAATTACCCAAGGTCAACAGCAAGTAGCTGGTAGATCCTGGATTGCTTTTTACACTTCCTGACAGTGACACTCTTTCCTTCCATATGTACTTAAATATGATCCTTCATAACTCAAGATATAAATGTGAGCTAGAGACCCATGAGTAAAATGAAGAGACATTTTTAAAAATTCATCTCAGGTTGTTTGAATGTGTGTCAAATTAAGAAAAGCATGATCTATAGCTAAGGAAAAGACAACAGATCACTGAAGCGTAAATACGGTCCGCTTATAGAATGTGGCAGAAATATGAAACACAAATACAGCTCAAGGAAAATACTGTAAGCATGACTCCTGCATTTTCAAATATCAGAGGTCTGAAAAGAGAGCTTGTTAAAAGGTGGAAAACACAGATTCTGAACGGAGTCCGTTTCCAGGGACGTCGTGGTCACCACACAGTGGGCCCCAGTGAATACTGAGACAGCAGAGTGGTGAATAGGAGACATGAGGGGAGCCAGGCATTGACTGGGCATAAGCTCTGCCCCAGCAGTCGACTTGGACCCAGGGGAGGGTCCAAACTGAACTGAAATGGCCTTAGACAAAGCATGGTGTTAAACCTGAATTCCATGCAGAGTCTTAGGACATCATAATGAGAGCACAGGTGATGAAGTCAGAACTGGTCCAGGTTTAAATGTCAGTTGTCGCACCTACTTGATGGATATTAGCCTGACGTCTCTCTGTCTCATTTCTTCACCTTTAAGAAGGTGGCAATAACAGTACCTGTCTCATAGCTGGTGTGAGGAGTGAGTGAGATCATTCTTCTAAGAATATTAGCACAGAAAAGTCCAGTTAGCAGCAATAAGAGAATGAAAAATCACCCAAAAGGGATGAGGAATTAGAATGACATTGGGTTTAACAACAACATTCAAGACTGCAAGGCAATGGAATAATATCTTCAAACACCAGAGCAAATGTGATTTCCAACCTAGGATCCCAAAACCCTCTAAACTATCAGTCAAGTGTTTAAGGAGATAAAGATATTTTTAGACATTCAAGGTCTCAAAATATTGCCTACCAGACCACCTTACTCAGTAAGCTGTTGGAAGCCATACTCCATCAAAGTGAGAAAGTCAGCCAGGGAAAAAGATGGAGGAAACAGGAGAAACAGCCTGGGCGGGGGGCAGGGGGTGGGTGGTGGAGATAATTCTAAGATGATGTTAAAGACAAGCTCCAAGGTCACTGATGTAGCCAGCATGGAAAGCAACACGATGAGACTGAATCAGGAGAAAGAAGGCTCCAGGAGGACGTCTCCAAGGGAAAAAAATTTAACTGACATATTACTTAATGCATTTGACAATAATATGCAGAGTTTTGCCACCTGGAAGGAAGTTTGTGGATGAATTTGTGATGGTTACATGGAACAAATGAAAATGTACGGCAATTTTTATCTCCAGTAATGCACACCAAAATGAAAAGAAAGAGAAAAGAGAGAAAATGTCATAATAGCACACGGTGGCTCACCCATGAAGAATATATCACATATACAAATTTAAACACTGGATTTTGGTATAGCAGAACCAGGAGAGGGGTTTAGTGCTGTGGCATTTAAGAGACCTAATTCCTTATCTTCCAGATTGGAGGCCAAAGATATATAATCTAAAATTGAAAAATTAAGAAATGATAATATAAACTTGTTATCAGGAAATAAGGAGATAAATAGAGGACCTGGTCAGGTGATTTTAAAAATAGTGGCCCCTGAGTTTTATAAGCCTATAGTGTTACATGAATGTTTAAACTATCTATATGAATTATTTGAATTTTAAAAAGAAAATGAAATATAGGGTGCTTAATAGAGTTTCTGGCATAGAGAAAATGCTCGCTAAATATTAACTCTTATTATCATTCTTGTTAATGTATTTCAGGAGAGAAGTCCCAGAATTAGCTGTGCATTGGCAGGAAAATTAGTAATCCAGAACCTAGGAGACACCAGGTTTTTAGTAAACTGTCTGAGGACAGAAACCATGTTTCTCCCCTTTCTTGATATACCATTACCCAACACCACTCCAATGTAACAGAGAACAGGCAAAAAATAGGTATTTAAAATATAGTTATTGAATGAATGAAAATATAATATTCAGTTGCTAAGGTGGGGTTAACTCATACTTAAAGGGGGTTTGAGCGTTAATTCTGAATAGAGCTTAATTCACTTGTTTATGGACCTAGCAGAAGAGTTAATGACAATTTTAATTCTCATATTTAATATTTAATTTTAACATGAGACTTTAAATTCTCATATTATGTTCCACCAACTTGTGTTCGACACCTCCCCAACTCTCGTAATCTTGAATTTCCAAGAAGTTCTCTCATGGAGACCTGGAACAGGACAATGACAAGAAGAGTGGGAAGGAAAAAAATATATAAACAAACTATCCAAAACTCTCTAAAAAGAAAAATTAACTACAATTTCAACTCTCAGGAACATGATAAACAGGGCCTGCCAGAGTCTTCCAGGAATATCCTCCAAGGGAAAAGGACATTGGGACATTCTCAGTCCGACATGTGCAGTTCTCTGTGTCACAGGCTGACAAAGACGGTGTCCTGGATCTAGTACTGCCTGCAGAAGTCACGGGAGACCAAGTGGGAGACGTGGCAAAAACTAGCTTTCTGAGGCATGCATCTTGTGTAGAAATGAGAGCTTAATTCATCCATCAGATTCCCTCTGTCTGCCCCTCTAGATTCATTCTGTACACTTGTCCATCCTGCTAACCTGGCCAATGTGGATGCAAGCTCGTCACCCTCTGACTTCTGGTTGTGAGCTGCCAGAGGTCAGTGGACAGAGGAAGGGAGCTCAGGCTACTGAGTCCCAGCCACTACCGCACCCATGCCCACTGCTCTCTGCTCTGATGGCTCCGTTTCTCTACTGAAGCAGCCTTCTCCATTCAGCTCCTCTCTCTGGGTGCAGGGAATTGCTCTCCAGACCTGGGGATACTGACAGCTCACTGCTATTGCTAACCCTTGGGATACTGCACTCTTTCATGTCTGTTTCTCCAAACCTTTGCATAAAGTCACTTTACAAAACTCTTCCCCATTACCTGAGGTGAGGGTGGTATCTGTCCCCTGCATGATTAATACATGTTTGATATGTGTAATGATTGCATAGTTAACAAATGTTACCAGGATTTATCAGATTGGGGATAGTCAGTGAATACAACTTTTCATGAATCCCCATTTTTCTGGGAGACTCCCATAAATGAGGGTTTACAGTATTCTGCCAGTCCACAGTGAAGTCCTTCCAGGTGCCAAAAAGCCCCCTTGAGATTATTTTATATTCCTAATTACTCTGAAACTCTAGGTAGAAGAATAGTGTGTATTAGTTTCCTATTGCTGCATGTCAAATGGACACAAATTTAGCAGTTTAGAACAACTCCGTTAGCTCCCAGTTTATGTGGGTCAGAAGTCTGTGTGTGGCCTGGCTGGGTTCTGTGTTTAGGGTCTCACAAAGGCAAAGTCACGGTGCGGCCAAGCTCATCTCATCTGGAGCTGGGGTTCTCTTCCAAAAGCTCATTTAGACTTCGGCAGAGCTCAGTCCCTTGCTGCTATCGGACTGAGGTTCCCATTTCTCAGCTGGCTGTCACGTGAGGGCCACTCTCAGCAACTAGAAGGCAATCACGTTCCTTGCTACGTGTACCATCCATCTTAAAAGACAACAACAAAGCCTCCATTATGTTAAATAATTCTCATGCTTTGAATCTGACTTTGTCCCTAACCTCTAGACCCAGATTTAAAGGGCTCTTGTAATAGGTCAGACCCACCTGAATAATCTCCCTTTTGATTAATTCAAAAGATAAGGATCCTGATTGTAACTGTTAAGTTCATTTTGCTATATATCATCATTCTCACAAGTTCAGCTCACACTCAATAGGAGAGGATTAGCAAAGGGCAAGGGTTAATGGGGGTCATCTTAGAATTCTGCCTACCACACACTGCCTTTAGCAATCCGTGTTACACCCAGGATCTACGCTGCATTGCACAGAGGTTGAGTGAGTGGGACATCTGTGTAGTCATATTGCAACTAAGTGTGATGATGTGATGATGACCAGGCTGTGGATGTGGACAAGGGTTGAAGTTCTGAAAGGAGCTGGGAAGGGCAAGATGGGCTATAGCCCACTCTTTTTTTTTCTTTATGGAGAACTTAGAGCAATAGTTTTCATGTATAACCTCCTCCTTAGGGCAAACTTATGTAGTTCTCATGGTCATTTCAGTCTTACAGATGAGGAAACTGAGGCTCTAAAGAATTGCTCAAATGCTCAAAGTCACCCAAAAGGAATTGGCAAGCAACGGTTCAAGTCCAAATATGTATCATCTCGGAGCTTTGTCTCTTAATCACTAAGTTGTAAAACTACCCAGATAGCCCTGTGTTCTGAATCCTGCCTTCCCTTCAAAACCCCTCCATTGCATCGGCCTGAACTTGACCTCCTTAACTAAAACTTTCCTTGGGATGAGTTCTTTCCCAGAAATGACTGGTGGCCAGTGTTTCATGCAAATTGATCTCAGGTCCTCCAAAGATGATTGGGGAGATGTGGGTCCTAACACAGGGCCACTACTCAGCAAAGAGGTTATCACCACATGGAACAGCCACTCCTGCTCATCAGTGTCACCGTAGTGAATTGGTATAATGTTGGCAAATACTGAAGAACCTTGAAATTTAATTAGTATGTACAGCCTAATCATTGCTAAGTGTGTTGCGCTTTTGAAATACTTAAAATAGCTCAAAACCCTTCTTATTGCAGTGACAAACACTTAGGGACCAAAAGAATTCATGTTAGGAAACAATGCACTATTTAAAAGTGACCCTTTTTTTTTTTTTTTTTTTTTTTTTTTTTGCAGAGGCATGTCTCTGTTCAGGATTTTAATGACAAAAAATTGCATCCTGAAAAGAAGAACTGAATAGGGGTAGTTATTTTTTTTTTTAACATTTTTATTGGAGTACAGTTGCTTTACAATGGTGTGTCAGTTTCTGCTTTATAACAAAGTGAATCAGTTATACATATACATATGTTCCCATATCTCTTCCCTCTTGCGTCTCCCTCCCTCCCACCCTCCCTATCCCACCCCTCTAGGTGGTCACAAAGCACCAAGTTGATCTCCCTGTGCTATGCGGCTGCTTCCCACTAGCTATCTATTTTATATTTGGTAGTGTATATATGTCCATATATACACTACCACTCTATAAAAGTGACCATTTTTAATTCCCAGTTTTCCCAAAGGGAAACTTTGCTTGAAATTGAACTCCAAGTCCAAATCCTAGAATATAGAACCCAATATCTTCTGGAAAATTATCACAAGGCTCAAGATTCATGGTAACATTATTTTCAACCAGTTGTGAGTGTGTGAATCAAGTAGATTAGTGCTAAATTTCTCCTTAGTCAATCAGTAAGTGAGCTCCTCTTTAAAATTGTGAGAAAATATTAGATCTACTGATTTTCAATCTCATCATGTCAATTATTTCCTAAAAGTCCTCATTACTTCTTGTTTCTTATTGGATAAAATTCTATATCCTTAGCAAGTACACAAGGATACTCATGACCTAGATACTCATACTAATTCTCTTCATCTCCTACACTCCCCTTCTTTCATTCAGTTGCTCAACAAATATTTATTACCTATAGGCTGTGAGTTAGAGATATAAAGGTAGAGCAAGACAGTCACAAGAACTTTCCTGTTAGACATGCCTTTCTGGACACATCATACCTGTGGTTCCCTGAAGATCCTTCTCCTTTCACACCTGTTTGCCCTTGCATATGCCTCCGTGATATTCTCCCCTTGTTTCTCCATTCCCATCCTTCAGATGAACTCCTACACATTCTTTATGTCTCAGCCTCTATATCACGGGTTCTGAGAGGTCCTCCTTGAATTTCACTCCTCCAACCTCAGCAGCTGCCCTTCCCTGGACATTTCCCCCTCTGTTCATGTCTGTATTTCACAGCACTTACCCACATTTCTGTAATGTCCCAGCATAAAATGGCCTCTACTTTACACCTTCAAAATCATCTCATGGCCCCTCTCTCCACTCAAGTCATACTGACCTTTCATTTCTCTAAAGCACCAAGTTCTTCATGGCCTCTGTCACCCACACATGCTCTTTCCTCTGCTTGGCCAGTTCTTTGCCCATACTTCACCTGACACACATGTCAGGTCTCAGCTTATATGTCATTTCCTCAGAAAGTCATTTGTTAACCACTCAGTCCTAAGGAGGTTTCTTCAATTACTGCTTTCATGACGCCTGTTGTTTTCATTCATAACATTTACCACTATTTTTAATTCTATGTTCTTTGAGTTATTACATTCATCCATTTATTCTATCAATATCTATTGAGCAGATGTCATGGGCCAGGTACAGTTTTCAAAGCTGGGGTAATTGTGTAGTGACTGTCTTCTCAGCTGTGGAAAGAGAAGGATCATAAACAAATATACAAATAAATAAATTAGATACTTTTTGGCACTGAGGCATGCTACGAAGAGGATAAAATAGGGTGATGTGACAGAGTAAGTGGGAAGGGAATACTGCTTTAGTTCACGGAAGAAGCAAACCAGACGAAGATCATAAGAGGCATCTCTAGAAGACAACGTCATGAACAAAGGCCCAGGGATGGGAATGAGTTGGAAGTGTTCAAGGGATAGACAAAGAGATAGCGTATCTGAAACCTGGTGAGTGAGTGGGGATAGAAGAGAGAGTGAGGCCATGTAAGAAGGCAGGGTCTATGTCAAGCAAGGCTGTGCAGACTATGATAATAAGTCTGGATTTTATCCTGAGAGCAGTGAGACAGCTCTAAAGCATGGGTGTGGCTTATGCCTTAGGAAGATTTTTCTAGCTGCAAGGTAAAGACTGGACTGATACAAAGTAGCTCAGGAATCCCAGGTATGAAGCTGTTTCAAGGAGCCTGGAAGAAAGGAGATGGTATCTTGGACTCCAGGTATTGCAGTGAAGATGGTGAAAAGTAGTTGCAGTTAGGATATATTGGAGATTGAACTTACTGATGGGTTGAATGTGGGATATAAGAAATGAGAGAAATTAAGGATGACTGCTGGCCTGGGAAGCTGGGTGGATTGTAGTAGTCTTACCCTAGATGGGGAAGGCTATGGAGAGGCAGACTTGTTGGGGAGACTGAAGCGAATGAGATCACTGGTACCATTTTGCCCAGGTGAAGTGTGAGATGCCCACTGGACTTCCCAGTGAAGGTATCCATTCCGTAGTTACATAAATGTATGTAACTTAGAATGTGAGTTGTAGTTAAAGATGTAAATTTGAAAATAATTAATACATATAGATGGTATCTGGCGCCATGAACTAGATGAGGTCATGAGGGAAAAGGGATAGAGGAAAGAAAAGGGGAGTGAGGATAAAGTCCTGGGGTATTTCAACATGTAGAGGTCGTTAGATTTCAGGAAGAGGAGTATCCAGCAAGGGTACTGAGAGGGTACATCTAGAAAATACGAGAAAACCCAGAATACTGTTACATCAGAGAAATGGGGCTGCAGCTAAAGGATGATCTTATCAGGCAGGGTTCCAACAGAAAATAGACGGCACAGTCAAATTAGGTTAATCCTGGGAGAGGTTATTTCTAAAGGTGCTGCCTATGACGATATATACAGGGCATGGTAACTTCAAGGGATGGCACGGTAGCTCTCTACTTAAAAGGCAGTTTCTAGGGTAGTGAGTACTCTGACCCTACTCTCCTGTCTTTCTCCAATATCCTGCAGAGGCTGCCTGGTCACTAAATCCAACTAGAAGCCCAAACACAAGGAACCCATTGAGGCAGGGTGCAGTGTGGAGAAAGGTCAAGAATGGATCCAGCGGAGCCAGGAGAAGCTCTCTGGCAAGATGCCCCAGGCTCAGGTCAAGGTTTTTACGCTTCTTGTAAGATAAACGATATTAAAAGATGTTTGTGTGCCAAGGAGATTGATCCCACAGAGGAGAGATTGACAGTGGAGATAATTAGAAGAATGAGGTATTTGAAAATGTTAGAGGGGTGAATCCAAAGACCAAGAGGAATGGTTTGTTTTGGAGGAGAGTAGAGACCGATCTTCAGTTGTTATAGGAGGGAAGGTACAAATGAAGGCAGGGTCGTGGAATCAGTGGAGGTAATCAGAGGGAATATTGGAGGGAATGTCTGTTTTTGTCTAACTTTTTAGTAAAGTATGAAACTAAAACATCAGCTGGTAGGGAGGAGTGCCAGTGAGGGGAGAGAAGATGTACAACAGTCATCTCAGAGAACGATCAAGTGAATTTGATAGAGGAATGTAGGATTCTGATAGGTATTCTCTGTACACATCTGAACTTCGTGGTCACGTGTTTGAAGTGAGTCTTCTAAGCAACATTGTGATTTTTTTCAACTTCTCAGGAGCAAGCTCAGACAAAGTGACTTGTTGGGCTTATCCAGGGGTTTTTCTAGGCAGGATTGGCCAAAGGAGAGCAAAGAAAGGAAGACAGGGAGTTTTGCAAGGGAGTAATTTTAATGATGGACCATAAAATATAAGCCGGATGATGAGAGAAGTGAGGATGAGAGGGGGAGAAAGAGATAGTCACAAAGCTGCAGAAGGGTAAGTGGGTTTAAGATCAATGATGTCAGTCTCTGGCGGGCAAATGCTGGAGTGAATAAGCTAGTAGGAGAGGAGATAATGGTATACAAGTGGGATGTGTGAAATCATGATTTTGGAGAGGAGGCAACCGCTGGAGATGGCAAAATCTAGGATGTGGCCATGTGTAGGTGGCTGAGATGCGATGGAGGAAGAAATGGTTAGAGCTGAGGAGGCCAAAGGTTGAAAGGTCAGAGTCATGCATAGATGACCCACCTTCATGGATGCTGAATCTGCCAAAAATTATATAAGGCAGACATGAAGAAAAGAAGCAACCCAGATGCCCAAGCCATCACTCAATTAATAACAAAATAATAACAAATTTATACGGCACCCATAATATGCCAACCGCCATTCAAAGTACTTCATATATTACCTCATTTAATTCTCACATCTACCCTAGCCCCATTTTAAAGATGAGGAAACTGAGTCCCAGAGCCATTAGTTAACTTGTTCTAATCTCACAACTAGTAAATTACAGAGCCTGGATCCAACCCAGGCAATTTGATTCCAAGGTCTATGCCCTTAACTACATCTTCCCCCTACTGCTCAAAAAAACAAAAATAAAATGATACAATATATAATTAAAGCCAACACTTTGGAAATACTTCCTCTGTGCCAAATAATTTGGGGTAAAAAAGTCTAATGATGTGCTTCAAAGCAGCTGGAATTTTTGAAGTAGGAAAAAGACACCACGGGCAAAGGGAGATAACTCCCTCACCCTCAGACCCTGAGGTATCTGGGGTGTGCAAGCTGAAACATCCACCAATGGGAGGCTTGTGGGGAAGCTGCTTCACTGGGGGACAGAAGGTCTTTATGTAGATCCAGAAGGTGATGGGACCTTTTAGAGAGGAAGTTTGGGACATTAGAGGATTTGTTCATTCTTCACTGTGAATTCCAGGGAAGCACAAGGGTTTAAAAGCACAGGAGAGGCGGGGATAGATCAGACTTGGGAAGCCTAGAGGCATGTCCATTGATAAAGAACTAGCTGGGAGCACTTGTCTATGATGGTGACTAAGGAGAAAAGGATGAGGGGTGTGATTGGACAAGTCCTGGAGCATCAGTGACAGGAGTCTTGGATCTGGGAGGAGCTTTATACCTGCAATGATGGGAGACCCTCAGGGCAAGTGATCTGGTCCACAAATGTGTTCTTGGTCGTTATAGCCCCAGCATCTAGCACCCAGCCTGGTTTCCAACACAGAGTTGGAGCCTATGCTACACGGATTATCTTCCTCTGCCCACCTCTCCTGCTTCATCTTAAACTACTGCTCTCCATGTTCACCCAGCTCCAACCACACCGAGCTCTGTTGTGTTTCACAAACCCACCAGGTTCCTTCCCACCTCAGAATTTATATGCCCACCATGCTATCTGCCTGGACACCCCCAGGTTACCCCCGACCAGTTTCTCACATACCTGGCTCTTTCTTATCACTCAAATCTGTACTCAAATGTCATCACTTCATCGATGCCCACTTGACTGTCTACCTTTAACATCACATCCCAGCTCAATTTCATCATCCTGTTTTACTTCCTTCATATTTCAGTTATCACGGTTTACTTATGTGTTTCTTCATGTACATATTACCTATTTCTTGTATATTTTCTATCTGTACTAAAGTGCCCATAAGGCAGAAGCGTAATCTGTCTGCCTTATCCTCCTGCCCTAGCACTTAGAATAAAAAACGCAGTAAATGTTAGTTGAAGACAAATGCATTAATGACTGCTCAAAAAAAGTTTGTTGAAATACAGTCGCGATTTTTCTTTTCATTCACAATTTTTGAGCACAAGCACTCTGGTATATCAGAAAAGCCGTCATAATTCAGAACAACCCTCTACAGCCCAGCAAGATCAAGGTCTGGCTTCCTATTTCCGAGCCAGCTCACCACACTGCATCTGCAACTAAGTGTGTGTGTTCACTGGCCAAAGCAGAACGATTCATAAGGGGAGTAGCAAATATTTGGCAGGCTCGTTCACCAGAGTCATTGCCACCAATTAAAAAGCAATTAATTATGGGAATTAAGGGAAGAGAATGGCCTGCATGTCCCTGGGCCACCTTTTTCTGAATGACTCGTATGGCCCAGGGCAAATCAAGACATAAAAGTAAAAATAAACCATGTGATCTGAAGCCACACTGCTGCGTTGACAATAAAACTGATGAGATGGTAGGTCACAGATAAGGTGACCTGACTGTAGAAGATTTTAAAGAGCTTGCCTTTGAACTTCAAAATGAACAGAGAAAGAAAAGGATTCTTAGAATTAAAAGACAAAATAATATAATTTAAAAAACACAGCATGGGTTAAAGAAAGATAAGATTTACTGCCCTGGAAAAACCAAAGAGAACCCATGCAAAGTGCTGTTGTGGTATGAAGCAACTGAGATAAGCCCTTTCCAGCTCCGAATAGAGGGTATTAGTTCGAAAGCAAAGGGGGCTTTGTCTCTTCCACTTGGTCAATTTGATATTTTATTTTCTGGTTAACTTGACCTTTGAGTCTTACTCAAGTGACTTTTGACCTAGCTGTGGCATGGGGACCTGAAGCTCCATAAAACAGAACTCATTTGTTTACATTGCTTGGCCACTGTGCAATTCCTTCACTTTTTCCCTATTTTTAAAAATGGTTTTCCCACCTCAATTAAACCAACCTAGTCTCTCAGTTCACGGCTGCAGACAATAGCCTATGGCTTCAGTACATTCCAAAATTAAGAAGTAAGTTTAGCAATCATTCAGTTAGTTCTCAACTCTCCACCCATTTTCTGGATGAGCAAAGAAAGCCCTAGAATGGTGAAGGAGCTGAGAGCCCAGTACCTAGTGGCCAAGAGCCCAGTACCTAGTGACAGGTGACAGGTTATAGAGCAGAGAATCAAAATATTGAGTCAGGTGTTCCTGAGTTTGAATCCACCTCCACTATGTGCTAGCTGTGTGACACTGACCATGGCTTTTGTATATTCAATAAACAAGACTATTTCTCCTGACTGAAATATTCCTCATCTATAATATGGTGAGAATTCCATTAATTCCATAGACATTTATTGTGCACGATCTGGGGATTCAGTACAGATACAACGCAAAATAGACACATGGAGTTTACTCTCTTTCAGTAAATTGGTAACTATGATTATTTTATTTAATTAGAACTCAGATGTTTTGAGAAGGGGATTTGTGAAAGAAACAAAGAATGATTTCTCCTACCCACTGCCAAGGCCAGGAAGACATTACCCCAAGAGCTGTAGAAGGCTTGTCTATGTCCCTGTTTGGGGCCTGCTGAAAAGGTTCCCAGCTCTCTCTCCTCCATAGCTAAAATTATGTATACAGGCTATTCTTTCTGCACCTTCGTATGTAGTATTCTAGAACAGTGTCTTCCATTCGGTGGAGGCTTAATACAGACCTTCTCAACATTTTCCATGTCGTGGCACACACGGAAAATTTAGCTTCTTAAGACCCTATGACCCAACACAGAAATTGGCAAAATTTTCAATAAAGGGCCAGATAGTAAATATGTCTGGCCGTGTGGGCCATGTGGTCTCTGTTGTAACTGTCAACTCTGCCCCTGTAGCTTGAAAGCAGCCACTTAAAAGATGGAAATGGATGAGTATGGCTGTGTTCCAATACAACTTGATTTATTAAAAATGGGTCCCTCAATGGATTTGGCTCACTGACTGTAGTTTGTCACCCCCTGGCCTAACACAAAGTAAAAACTCAATAAATACTATTATTAGTCATTAATTCTAAAAATATTTACTGAGCACCTTCTATGCGCCAGACCCCATCCTGGGGCAAAATATTGAGTGAAAGGGTATAGTTCTTACCCTTACTAAGTTTACAGTCTACTTTCTAAATAAGTATTTACAAAATAAGAAGCAATATGAGATAAAATGTGGTTTGAGATAAAGAACAATCTAACATCAAAGGTCAAGAACTAATACTGCTTATAAGCTCCCAGAGGGTGAGAAACAAATCTTCTATTCCTATTAAATCTTTTTGCCAGGCACAGTACCGGGCACATCTTAATCACATCAATGAAAACTTGCGGACTTTAAGATGACAGTAGGGGATTGAGGTTGTCATGGAGACTATTGAATATCCCTGCGTTTTCCTATCACTACAACCTCCTTTCTCTTTGCAGAGGTAGTGAAAAGGGGCAGGCTAACTGACATGACTAATTTTGTCCTTGGTTTCAAGGCCATAGGCAATACTAAGGCAACTCGTTCAAATTCTGAAACTCAAATGACCTTGAGAAAATTTGATGAAAAACAGTATATCACCTCAAAACCTTATCTTAACCTAGGTCCCCCCTCTCAACCCCACAAGAAATGTAGAGCCTAGACAAGGGCTTTCAGGGAGTTTATTTTGGAGAAGTGGCCCCGAGGAACAGAAGAAGGATTGTGAAGAGGGAAACAGGGATGAAGAAAAGCCTGTCCAGGGCGCCCGGTTGAGCTGGTCAGCACTGTGGGCATCCGCAGCTCAGTCCTGCTTCCTCCCTCCAGGGCAGCCTTGTGCAGTGTGTGCGTAACAGCGACCTGAGGGGCAGATGGGGGGAATGTTTGCCCGCCTGCTCCCATCCCCCACTGGCCAAGGCTTATCCCAGGAGCTGCCGGCTCTCTCATGCTCTCAGGGGTGCATATGCTCCAGAATGTCTGCGCAGGTGCCTTCAGGAACCTCACCTTGGCCTCCAGGGCAGAAAGTAAGAGCCTCAGGTGCAGCTGAGGCCAGATCCTGTTAAGTTTGACCCGAATGGTAGCTGGTTACTGCAGCAGTGGGTAGAGTAGGAAATGGAGACCAAGAGGAGGTAAGATGATACAAAAGAGATGTCCAGTCCAGTCAGGTATACGCAGTCAGCCGAAATATAGCCGGTGCACCAAGGAAAGATCTATGCTCTGTACACAGTGAACAGCCAGCCAGCTGCCTACCAGCAATCCTCACGCCAACCTTCCTCCACTGATTACACTGATTACAATAATGATCATAATTCACCTTTGTGTAGCATTCATATAGGACTTTTATGCACATTTGACTCACAGGACTCTGGTGATGTAACGAAAGACTGAATTATTATTCCTCCCTTTTCTCGGATAAGGAAGCAGAGCTTAGTTAAGTTAAAAGAATCACTTACCCTAAAGCAGCACCGTCCAGTGGAACTTTCTTTGATGCTGGAAATAAACATTCCACACATCGTGTAGTATAGTAGCCATTAGCCACATGCAGTCATTGAGCATTTACAACATGGTTCATATGATTAAAAAGCTGAATTTTTATTTTATTTCTGTTTTAACGAATTCCAACTTGAGTTGATTTTTTAAGTTTCTTTTTAACTGAAGTATAGTTGATTTAAAATATTTCTGGTGTACAGCAAAGTGATTCAGTGATATATATATATATATATATGTATTATTTTTCAGATTTTTTTCCATTATAAGCTATTACATGATATGGAATATAGTTCTCTGTGCTATACAGTAGGTCATTGTTGTTTATTTATTTTATATATAATAGTATGTATCTGTTAATCCCAAATTCCCAATTTATCCCTCCCTCCTTGTTCCCCTATGGTAACCATAAGTTTGTTTTTTATCTCTGTTTTGTAAATAAGTTCATTTGTATCATTGTTTTAAGATTCCACATATCAGTGATATCATATGATATTTGTCTTTCTCTGCCCGACTTCACTTCACTTAGTGTGATAATCTCTAGGTCCATCCATGTTGCTGCATCTAATTTGAATTTAAATGGCCACATATGGTTAGTGGCTACCATATTGAGCAAAGCAGCAATGGACATTGTATCTTTTTAATATACTGTATTCAAAATATTTTTCACTATTGAAGTATAATGAAAGAAGTGTGTTGACTTTCTCCATATTTCATCCTTGTTTACAGATTTAGTTCTAAGCAAAACTATTTTACATACATTTTTCTGGTTGTTCTCCAGTCTTAACTGTCATGTAAGAAGGAGGGTCTCACCCAGAAACAGCACTGAATAACTAATACAGGCGGAAGCGGCAAGAAACTTCACAGCAACAGAACAAAGGACAGCTTCTCCTCCCTCTTCATACCTTGCATTCATGTTTTTAGTTTGCACCTGGACACAAGACCATTTTGTGCTTGCACGCACTGAGCAAAAAAATCCTGCACACCTAAAACCATAGCATGTGCTTTAGGGAACAATGCACCTAAGATACCATTTGTGTAAGGTAAGACTTGCGTGACTTTGGGGCATCCGTGACTAATAAATGGGAGATTTGAGAGGCTCTAATTCAAACCTTCTGAGTTTTAAGCCCAGGACTTTTCACTTCGTATCTTACCACTTCTTAATTCAAGTATGATAAGTATGTCAAATCCAAGTACATTCAATAAATGATTCACGAGCTACTAAGTTACAGTACAATTGTTATTTAAATATTTATGTGTTGTTTGGAGGGAAAGAGGCATTTTAAATCTAAAGACCGTAGCAGATCATCCATCCTGAATTGTTAGAGAATGAGGCACCTCTCCTTCATGCATTTTTCAGAAAACCGAAGCTTACTGTAACAAGACTAAGAATTCTAAAATCCTACCCACTTCTGCTGGAAATATTTCTGAAAGCACTCTCCCACTTTCTTAAGCAGAATACTTCAAACATGTTTACTCTTTCTTCCATTCACTTATATATTCATTCTTTCAAGAAATATAAAATAAATACTTCTCACGGACCACGCACTGAAAGGCTCTGGCCCTGGGGTAGACCCAGCAAATAAGTCGTTCTGCTCTCAAGGAATTCAGCGGACTTGAACCAGCAGCCCCCCGTCCTGCTGACTCAGGCTAGTACCGATATACTGCAGACGCTGTAATATACTGATGCCTTCCAAAGTAGTGCTTTTCCGTAGAAATCGAATGCGAGCCACTTAGGTGATTTTAAATTTTCCAGAAGCCATGTTTAAGAAAAGTCAAGGGAAAAAAATGGAAAATAAATAAATAAATAATATTAAAACAAGTCAAAGGAAACAGATTATAATTAATTTTAATAATAGATCTTAATATATCCTAAATGTTATCATTTCAACACGTGTTCAGTATTTAAAAATCATGAATGGCACGTTTTACATTTTTTCATAGTTTTCAAAGTCCCGCATGCATTTTACCTACACAGCGCAACTCCATTCAGACCAGTCACATCTCAGATGCTCAATAGACACATGTGGCCAGAGGCTTTTATTCTGGACATCAAAATTCGAGAGCTAATAAAGTATTCATGATTAATTGTCCCTTTATTAAACCAGAGCGGACACTTAAATATTTTAACTTCATAAGTCTGCTTCACCTTGTTTCTCACTTTTCCCCCTCACTCTCAGGCACCCCTTTTCCTTCTGGTGTTTTCACAAATGTGCTTCTCCAGTAAATGCCAGTGCCTCCCGTTAGTCACGTATTCTGATAATCTAGAAGCTAGGAAAATTGGTAATAAAATAATTGTCTAAAAACAGGACTCTTTTACTCAGAGCTCTGAGTAAGGGCTAAAGAGACACATTTGTGAATAAAGCATATAAGTAATCACGTATGAACTTCCTAACACGGTTTGACTTCAGGAAGCCTTTTACGTCTCTCTTTCAGCGGTTCCTTTACTTCTTGATCAGGTGTTTCCAGAGTGTAGTCGTCAGACCAACAGTATCAGCCTCACCTGGGGAGCTGTTAGAAACACAGAGTGCTGGTCCCCACACCAGACCTGCTGAATCAGAAACCCTGGGGATAAGGTGTAGCAATCTCTGTTACAACAAGCCTTCCGGGTGAGTCTGGTACCTGCTAAAGTTTGATAACCTTGGTTCTAAAAACTTCAGACAGTTGTCTACATAGATTTGAGATGAATGAGTATTCCTTCACTCTTCTATATCAGAATTGTTAATACTACTAATGTAAGTGAGCAATAGAGCTGAAATATTATACATTTTATAAGCATTTTTAAACTGAAAAATCAAGTTTTATTGAAAAGACATCTCTTTGTTATGGATGGGAGGAGAGAGAGAGCAAATCATGGCATCTTCATTGTATGAAACTTTTTCAAAAAACGATATTTCAAATAGTCCCTCTGAGGTTTCCACACCTCAGGATAATCCTTTCTAGTACAATCCTGGGCCATGAGAGACAAGCCTTTATTTGGTAAATTGCGAGTAGTTCAACCATGAAAGACAAGGTGGTCGTGGAGAACCATCAAGATGCCCAGTCTTGTGATACGGTTTACAGATCTCACAGCAGATACAGTTATAACTGCATCTTGCATGTTTTTCTTCTCTGATTAAAATCACATAAAATAAAACATATCAGCAGTTTCAATGTTTTAGGGCACAAATCTCCAGCCATACTACAAATAGTATGTCTCCGTGTGAGTGAGGTCAAATGTCTTATGCGTCTCAACTATCAAAAATAAACAACAAATTCCAGTCAGCCCTGCTAGAGGAAAGACTCAGTTAGCTTCCAGTGCCCTAAAGGAAAATGATATTGAGAAATCATTGTCATCAGCAGGGGGATCGAAAGGTAGACAGCCTGAAAAAGTATAAAGTTGTGTTTAAAAATTATTTAAAATATTATTTCTCGTAGACTTCTCTGACAGTAACTATGTCACATTTATTGTGTGATTTGTTATGATTTCTTTTTTATTCTAAGTAAAATATTCACATTTCACACTCTGATTCTGTAAGGTTTTTAAAAGGGAAACTCTAAATTTATTTTTTAACTTAAAAATAGAACTCAGTTAAAGCTTGTCAAACCAAATAGAATGGAAGTCATCGAATCATGTGGAGGACAGTTGACATTAATTGATTCCTGGTGTACGCCAGGCAACCTGTTTAAACTGTTTGGAAACAGTGTTTCATTTACTTCTCACAGGACAGCCAGCCACATAAAGGTAGGCAGAACATTATAAGTGTGTATTTTTGTCCGTATTTCTCTGCCAAGGAAAGGTTAAGCACAATGTTCACAGCTCGCCTTACAGCTAGTAGAGCAATAATGCAGGATCCAATCCCAGGACTTTGGGACAATATATTGTATCTGTCACCAAGTCATTATTCATATATTCAGTGGGTGAGGTCATGGTCAGTGCAAATGAGAGCAAAGAAGGGATGGGAGGCACAGGGCTCAGCACAGTGATAGTGGCAGTGGTGGAGGAACACACAGTCTTTAATGGGGTGGTCAGGAAACGCCTCATCAACAAGGTAGTCCCTGAGCAGAGACTCAAGCAACATGAGAAATTAATTTAGCAAATATCAGAGGAGCGAAGCTTGCAGGCAGAGGAGACAGCAAACACAAAATTTCTGAGGTGTTCTAAGATGTCTGATGAGCAAAAAGAAGGGCAGGAAGTAAAGGCTACATATGGTATCAGTTGGAACTGGGGTTGGCTGTGGTTTGCAGCTCGCAGAGGCCCTTATAAGTCCCCATAAGAACTTCAGCTTCTATTTGGAGCGAATTGCAAAGCCAGGGGAGGACACAGGGGGGTGACTTGATCTAACTGGCATTCTCCAAACTGATTGTGGCTGCTGGGTGGAGACTAGGCTGCAACAGTGAAGGCAGGGGACCAGGGAGAAGGCAACTGCAGTAACCCAGGTGAGATTAGAGAGACAATGGCAGAGGTGGTGACAAGTGGGCCAATCGTGGGCATATTCTAAAGGCGGAGCCAAACGGATTTGCTGATGGTTGGTATCTGTGACGTATGAAAGAAAGAGAAGCCAAAGGTGACTCCAGTGTTTTGTTTTGTTTTGTTTTGTTTGGGGAGGTGGCAGTGGGGACTGCTGAGCCACTGAAAGAATGGAGTTTCCATTTATTCCAGGACTGTTATTGTTCTGGGTTATTTACGCAAATTATCTATAATCTTCATGTCAGCCCAACCCTGCAGGCAAGATGGTGGAACCACGAGAATCAACACGATCCTGCCTGCCCCCAAAGCCCTCTGTGTCACACACAGGAGCACCTCTGTAACCTTGGGCAATAAGAGTTTACTTTTATGAAGGACTTAGCATGTGCCAGGCACAGTGCTAAACCTTCCTACATTGATTTTCCCATATAATTCTCAAAGCAACTCCACCAGTAAGGCATTATTTTCTAAGGCCTCATCATGTCCCTACCAGTACCAGCCAGGCAGCACTTTCTCTTCACCTCCCTCTTCCAAACTTCTTAAATCTGATGACCCCCAACCTCCTTTTTGTTCCTTCACACTTAGGATTAATAACTGCTTCCTGTGATTATTTCACTCTTATTTTTTTTTCTTTTTTGCCTTTGCAGTGCCCTCACACTTCACCAGTTTACTCTGTTAAATTCTGCCTGTTGAAATAACTAGTGGTTATTTCAATAGAAAGTGGTTATTTCAATAACTAGTGGTTATTTCAATAGAAAGTGGTTTCTATTTTCTACTCATAGAGTGAATCCCCATTTGCTTCCACAGTGTCATATCTCTGCCATGTGCCAGGCAATGTGCCAAGTGCTAGAGACATAAAGGTGATAAAGACCGAGGCCCTGACCTCAGGGATTCTAATGAGCTAGACAGACACATGCTTCCATGTTCAGTCCCTATAAACCAACAGCCCATGCTACAAGTTAAAATGCAAGTAATGTCAACAAAGTGTAGTGGCAGCACAGAGGGGAGAGTGACTGATTCTGACTGGAAGAATCCTAACAGCTGATGATGGGACCACTACTTGAAAGGAAAATAGGATTTAATTGAGAAAAGAAGTGGAGAATGGATGGAGGCAAAGGAAATGGCAAAAGCCCAGAAGAGCAGGAGTGCTTAGAATGTCAAGGGAACGAATATGTCTCAGTAGAACTGACAGAACTAAAAATGAAGGTGGAGAGGAGAGAGCGCTGGTTCTGAAGTTAGACGGAACTGGTTCTGACACTGGCCTTTGCTATTTACCAGCTGTATGACCTGTAGCAAGTTGCTTAACCTACCTGAGCCCTGTAGACTACACTGAAATGAAGAGGGTGGGAATTCCCTGGTGGTCCAGTGGTTAGGGCTCCGTGCTTCCACTGGAGTATTGAGAAAATGCATGGACAGAGCCGGGCACATAAAAAGGCTCAATAAGTATCAATTTTTCTTTCTCAGAAAAAAAAAAAAAAGAATGTCAAGGAAACGTGAGGAGCTCAGCAGAGTAGAAACAACACTGAGTAGGTGATGAGAAAGTGCAGGAACTGAGGCAGAAAGAGTAAGGCGAGCCCTCAGATGGCATGAAAAGAATTTGGACTCTTGTTCTCCTGACAGTAATGGGGTGTCATCAAAGGAATTTGGTCAGAGAGCAACATGGTCAGATCTGCCTTTCCAGAGATCACTCCCTCTCACCCCCAGAGAAGGAGGTAGGAAGCTGAGCTATGAATGGAACCCCAGGGATTGATAATGAGGGTTGAAGTAGGGCAGTGGAAGGGTGTGTGGAGGAAGGGGCAGGTCTGAATGGGATAATATGTGAGAAGTTATTTTGAAACATAAGGAATCCCAATAGAAAATTCAGGGTTGTTCTCAGTTTCCCTCCATCTGCCTGCCACTCTTAGTGCTAGCAGTGGCCCCATCCCAGGCGGGCAGGCAGTCCGGCCAGCTTCATATTCTAGGTCTTGTATACTCTTCTCTATTCCTCCTAGAACAGTAGTGGACACTCTGACAGGAGGCTCTTCAAATCTTATCTCGGTCAGTGTCTTTTCTCATTATTATGTCATTGTGTACTCGGACATTAACTCCCGCCAGAGCTCAAGCCCTATTTAAGGAAGCTTAGTGGCTAGCGCTTGGTCGCATCTCTGAATAACTTCCTGGATTGAAAGATGGTGAAAAATATAGCATGGACTGGGGTTGGACCTGACTCTGTCATTTACTCACTTCAGAAAGTCATGTCAACTCTCTAAACCTCATTTTCTAATCGGTACAATGGGAATCCCAATACCTACCTCATAGTAGGTAATTTACTGGGTTGTAAGAATGAAGTCTGTAAGACACCTGACATGGAGCTCAGCTCACTAGAATGCAAGGTCCCGGAGAGAAGAGATAAGTCTGCTGTGCTCACCAACTCCATATTTACTGACTGGCTCTCTCATTCATATTAATACTTGCCTCTCTTTTTTTCTTTTATTTTTTGCTTACTCCTTGCATGAATGTCACAAGGCTTAATTCTGCTCTGCAGAGTTCTCATGGAAAGCAGAAATCCTGGAGAAAGCTCAATCATGAATTCTTTATACTACTCTGGCATCGCGACATGCAGCTTCCCAAAGCCTTCCATTTACATAAATTGATTGACCTTTCTTGGAAGCCAAGGATGGTTATATCCACACCACGAGAGAGGAAAGGGAGATCCAAGAGGGGCAGTGATTTGGGGACTTGCACAAGGCTAGAATAATAAAGTTGGGACTCGAATCAAATCAGATGTGTCCAGCTCTATAGTTCATTCTGCCCTGAGCCATCAAGTGGTGTTAAGACAGCCAGAATTCTCTGCTGGGGATGTGGGAAGGATGTGTTGGAGAAAAATTGGTGACCATGCTCTCAAGCTAATGGAGAACAATAGGGCAGAGTGCTGAGCCCCTCCCCCATCCCCAGAGGGGGCAGCTATCCTCATTTGGAATCTACATCTAGAGGTCTCCCTGCTTGTAATCTTTCTCTCTCCTTAGAGCAGGTCTACTGCAGATGCCGCCATTCATTTACATTTCTTTCTTTCCTTCCCTTTTTCTCCATAGTGCACGTTCCCCTTTCACTGCCCTGGACATCCCTACACATCTGCCCATTTCCTTTATAAAGGTACCTGCCATTAGGTGCCACCTCTTCCTTTTCCCCTTCTCTGTCCTTCATCCCTATCCTTCCACATGCCTGTGTTAACTAAAGGGGGGCGTACACCTGCCCACATTATTTATGCCACACAAGGAATTAAAATTTAACATCTTTCCTTCCTGCCAATGACAAACCACTTTATACTGGAGCAAGGTGAGTGCTGAAGACAAAGCTGTATTGACAGAAACCAGAGCAAATATACCCTTTTCCCAAGCAAGACATAGTAGGAGACAGCTTTTTGTAGAGCAGTGGGGTAGGGTTGGGAAATAGGCAGACGTGGGTTCCAATGCCAGCATTCCCTCTTCTTCCTAACTCTGTGATTCTGTGCAAACAAGCATCTTGTCTTCCAGCAAAAGCTTTGCTGCTTCCAGGTACTGAAATATACCCCCACGTAGGACAAGGCAAATCATGTAACAAAATTATGTTTTCCATTTTGCCCTGGCCACCAGGAAGCTCACAGGTTTGTCTGGAACTCAATTTAAATAACAATATAGGAACCAATGATATCTACATCAATCCTAAATTACTCTCTGGTTTTCATCTTTTCCCCTATTCATATTTTCCAGGATTATGACTTTTTATGTTTATATTCATAATTCCCTCATTTATTAAATGAGCATGGAAATGTCTTTTTTTGAATCTTTATAAATCAAACCATAGTAGCATAGTATAAATTAATAAATAATCTCTCTGCATTCCATTTTCATACCTATAAATAGGGATATAAGCACCTACCATGCAGCATTATTATAAGGGCAAAATGAGATAAAATACATAGTTTTTAGCACAGCCTTGAATATGGAAGATGCCTAATTAAATATGAGTGTTCCCCTTCCCCTGCTGAGATTGAAAAGAGTTGGCTGCCATGTGTGGTCCATTGAAGCATTTTCAATTAGATGTGTCCGCTCTGAGGCATGGGAACATGTAGCCAAATTTAAAGTATCCCACAGACACAGGAGCATCCCCCAACCTGTTTCAAAGCTGGTGCAAAGATTGCAGCCTTCTTCTGCTCTTCAGGACTCTTAGGCTGTACTACCAAGTCATGGAGAATGATGAGAATTATGTGATGTTGGTGTCTAATAGATCATGATCTTGGGCAAGTTCTTAATCTCTCTGAAGCCTCAGTTTATTCATCTAGAAAATGAGAATAATATTATTACCTCTAGCTTTAGGTTGTAGTGAAGATTATGTGAAATGAAAAACCTGGATTGTTTAGATCACGCTAAGTACTCAAAGTTAGCTATTAACTTTAAGCCCAGTAATTAGTACTAAAGTTATTCCTTGTATTTTGCATTACCCTATCTCCTCTAATGTTCCCAAATTAGAAAGGAGTTATTATTATCTCCATTCTGCAGCTGAGGAAATTGAGGCTCAGATCTGTCTCCTGACTTCCTCAATTTCAAAAGCGATGAAAATAGATAGAAGATGTTTGCATGTAAAGGCTTTAGAGTTGCCTCGAGTTACAGTATGAGCTCGGGGAGTAACTTCAGGTACTGTCCACACCAAATTTGGATTTTAACACATGCAAGTCTAGGATGGAATGGCCATCACCTAACACAACACTAAGTTTATTGCAGGAATTCTAGAATTGCTTCTCTTTTAAACAGCTTTGTTGAAGAATAATTGATTCTCCACATAATAAAAACTGCACATAATGATTGTGTACAATGTGATGAGTCTGGATATATGCAAACACTCATACCATCACCACAGTCAAGGTCATAGGCATGTCCAACACCTCCCAGCTTCTTTATGTCCCCTTGTTATGGTTGTTGTTCTTGTTTCGTGGTAACAAGTACGAGATCTACTCTCAACAGATTTTAAAGCACACAATACCGTATGTTAACCACAGGCACGGCGTTGTACAGCAGAGTTCTAGATCTTGTCCATCAGCATGACTGACGCTTTATGCTCATTGAATAACAACTTTCCATCTCCATGGTCCCCTAGTCCCTGGCAACCACCACTGTATTCTCGGCTTCTATGAGTTTGACTACTACATGTAATCTCATATAAGTGGAATCAGGAGGTATTTGTCCTTCGGTGACTGACTGATTTCACTGAGCATAATGTCCTCCCATTTCGTCCATGTTGTTACAAATGGAGGATTTCCTCCGACTTTAAAGCTGAATAGTATTCCATTGTACGTAATATGTATTATGTTTTATCTACCCGTCTGTCATGGACACTTGGTGTTGTTTTCACATCTCACTGTGAATAATGTCGCCATGAATATGGGAGTGCAGATACAAATGAAAGCTGCAATGCGAAAGTAAAAACAATGGGTGGATACAGAGTCACACTCAGGAGACAAACTAACCCATTTTAAGCTAAGGAGAAAACTACATTCACATCAGCTTACTCCCGCCTGGAGCTGTCTGTTGTCCTTTAACAGATAAAGTACTGAGTGCCACTGGGATTGCTTCACCTTCGGAGCTTTGGAGCCAAAACAGATCTGGGCTTAAATCCCAGATTTGGGTGTTGTTAGCATATTAAATCTTTGTTATCCTAATAAATACCTATCCCCTAAGCTTAAAAAGAGATAAGTAACCCAACTCCTCCAGTCTTGGACTTGAGGCTGAGTGAGATTCTGAGTCATTTAAAAAAAGACTTACTCATCAAGGAATCCAAGACACTTTCTTGTTAATGCAAGATAATTTTCAAGGCAGGTGCTGTAGGATTCACTTTATTTACAGGGAAAGGCTTGTAAGTGAGGGAAAAAATATGTCTTTTCTGACCAAGAAGGGACTAGCCCATTTTGCATCCATCTTATTCAATCATGTCATCCATTTCAATCAAACCACTACATTACCCTCTGACAAAAACATTCAACTTATTCCATGAAGAACGGGTTCTAATATGAGCTACCCTGTCACATCAGGGAGATATCATAGTATTATATAAACTTCCATTTCTGCAAATGTTTCATCGGGATTCCCATGTTACCTACTCCTTAGAGATTGAGAAGATTTGCACTGCCTTCATACACCCCAAAACTCAACATGATTTGTTCAAAATTTTACTAGTCAGCATCGAAATTTAAAAAAAAAATGGTATATCATGCACAATGATAAACTACCCCATGTGGTTTGGATAAATTAAATACTTTAAGGTTTCAGTCTCCCTAAATGATTTGGAAATGAAACAGCCATGATTTATGACTCTAGCTGATAGACTAGATCTGAAGTTTACACTTTGAAAAATGCCGTATTTAAATTCCCCTATAAATAAAAAATCATATTGCTCTAAAAATCCAGCCTAATGTATGTATGTAATAAATTAGAGAGCCTCATATTGGGTGGAGAAATCTCCAGGACTGATGGCTTTCTTCCTTGCAAAAATGCACTGAGTGAACCAGACCTAGGTCTGTGTCTCTCTGCTACCACTTAATCAATAGTTACTGTTCCTTTCTGTCCAATCATTCATTTTCCCATCTCAGTGACCACTGTCAGAAGCGCCTGCATCAACTCAGCTGTAGAGGTAACCTGGTGTGGTTTTTTTAATGTCTAGATCAACTATTTTTAATCAGGTGGTTTCCAAAGTCTCGACATAAGTATTATTCTGGGTTCCTTGTGCTTTTTGTTTATATCTACAAATGACACAGTTGCTTTTGGGCTTTGCTTAGTGTTCTCAAAAAATAAAAGAACAGAAGCAGGTAAGAAAAATGATGCACGGTAGTGATAAAAAGCACTTGCAGAGGAATCAGTTGATTCCTCGTTAGTTTGACCTCTACCTCTTCCTGCCCTGTGACCTTGCGCTAAGTTCTTGCCCTCTCTGGGATTTTTATGTGAAGGCATTGGCCTATTTGATTCCTAAATCCCCTTCTTTCACTGCCAATTACAGCCCAATGTTTAGAGTGCAGCAAACTAAATTCAAACCCTTTCGCAAGTTATTTATTCTCACTGACTCCCAATTTTCCCAGGTATAATTTGGAGATAATTATCCCTACTACACGGTACTGTCAGGAAGATTAGACAAGGTAACATATGCAAAGAACTCACCACAATTCCAGGCACAAAGTAAGTACTCAGTGAAAAGTAGTTGCCATTATTATTTTTATAATTATTATTATTACCAATATTTTCATGCTAGAAATTCTGCTAGACAATAACCTGACATTAAAGGGGAAAATGAATATCACAAGCTTCAGGGAGGAGAGGACATCAAAGCAAGAGTCTTTCCTTATATCTATTTCATTCATATAGCATCCAAGCCAGCAAGTGGTAAAGGGAATTAAGAAGCATACTGAGTCTTCAGGACCCTCAAGACACTGGAAACTAAGATCCCACAGACCTGGACTCAAATTCCTTCTCCACCACTTACCAGGTCTTGGGGTTGGAAAAGTCATATAACCTTTCTGAGCTCAGAGATGCTCAAAATGCTATAAAATAAAGTGGTAATCCCAACTTTTTATGTAGCCAGCATTAAGTAAAACTGTGGCTATAAAGCACTTAAGTTTTTATCCATCCCATAATAAGTGCCCCCAAAATAAGAGTTGCTATTATTGTTATTGTTGTTGTCACTAGAAGTTTTCCAGCACAGCTTCCCTGGCCCCGCTGATCCCCAAGCCGATCCGCTGCTGGTGTTTTCAGATTTTCTCAGGAGTCCGAGTCACTTCTTGCTTTTACACAACTGGCACACTTGCCTCCCTTCTATTTTCTCTGCTTATTTTTTACAGAAATCCTCAGCTTGCTGAGAAGGGCTCTTGTCGCATTTATGATTCATGAGGCCCTGAGTATACAGATGGCATTATATAAATGTTTAATAATCACCATATGGTTTCCCTGAAAATTCTGTCACTCAACGAGGAGTACGGACTGAAATAGATAAAAAGCAGACCTCTGTTCTCCTGTTCTCCCCTTTATTGTCGGTGGTCCATGAAATGGAGGGAATCAGCTCACAGCAGCCTGGTAGGTGTTTAGAGAGCAGTGAATTTGGGAGGGTTGTAAAAGATAAATGCCTCCTATACTGGATATTACTCTTTTGTGTCCAAGACAGCTCAGGTGCTCCTCTAATATCCCAGTGCCTGTTTTAATCATTCTATTACGGGGCATTGTTTTAAGTGGCTGAGAAACCATGGGATTTTCAGCTGGGTCCATGTCCATCATGGCGTCGTTTCTCATGGCTGTTGCCTTCATGGGCCTTGTGGCAGCCAAGTATTTGTGAGGTTCTGCACTTGTGGATGGCGTTGCATAGTGATAGGGAGAGATGACATATTTGACAAATGGGAATCATGATTGTCTGGCCTCCTGGCAGTTGTTGATGTGTTCTCCTGACCTGTAAACGTTGCAGCTGACTGATTACAGTAATTGATTGAGAAAACATTTGTCAATAGCTTTCTAATGAAAAAGAGAGGTGAGGGGGAGAGATTGCTGGAGCGCCTAGGAGCTAGATTTTACTTAACAGCAGGAGCACTGAACCACATTATAGACAATCACTGAACTCCGTACGGCCACATATAGAACGGAAATGCGATTCATCTGGTCATTTGTGGAGCACCTACTACGTATAAGATCAGAGGTCAGAAACTGGTGATTTCCAAGTAGAATATGACCCTCAGCCTTTGTCTGGGTGTCCTGCTTAGTTAATCTGCACCATCCTTTTGTTACAATCAGAAGCAAATTGCCAGTATTTAAAATCAGAATATTGTACATTCAAACCTAGATTTCTAGCATCTCTTGGAAAAATCAGTACTCGGCAGCACTGGGCCAGCATTTCTGCAGGTCAGCGTTTGTATCGACTTGGGTAGCTGCTGCCTCTTGGAAATGGGCCATGTGATCCCAAGTTTGCCCCATCCCTACCATTCCATTATGTCATTCATTACTGTGAACTAGCTGGGCCCTGTAGGATTTCCAGTTTGAGATCTCTGTTTCCGGTTCTGAAGACACACACGTGAGAAAATAGGATTCCAGGCCCTGCCTTAAAAGTACTCACAGTAGTATAACTGTTTACTATAGTAAATTCTAAATTTCTAGCAAAGAAGGAAAATTAGGCTTTCTGGACTATTAAAGATTCTGTACAGTAAAGCCATCTGGTATCTGTCATGATGGCTACCATGTGCAGGAAACCATTTTCAAATTCTTTGCAATACCCTGTCTCTGGTGGTAGCTGAGATTGCAGTTGAAGGAGAACTAGCCCTGGAAGCATCACATTTGGGCGTGATTTGCAAGTGTGTCGTCGGGTTGCTGGTGACCTCAAGTGAGTCATTTATTGAACACTTCCCTAGGAATCCTATTCCTCTAGATCCAACTGGGTTACAGATTGGAAAGTGTGCTGTAAACTGTAATGCTCTGAAACATGGACAGTAAACTATGGCAAACTGCTTTTGTAAATAAAGTTTTATTGGAACACAGCCACATCCATTTCTTTATGTATTAACTATGGCTGTCTTCACATTATGATGGCAGTGGTGAGTGGCTGGAACAGAGACCATATGGTCCACAAAGCCTAAAATATTTATGATCTGGCCCTTTAAGAAAACTTTGCAGGCCACTGCTCTATATAAGAGTTAGCTATAATAATAATAATGCACACTATTATTGAACCTGATTTCCTCTCCCTTGAGAAGGCATTTCAATATTTGCGGAGCCTACAAATCATTGCCATAATCCCCATTTTTCATCTGATTCCAGATGTGCTGAGATGTGACGCTAAGCTTTCTGCTGGATAGAGCCACTTTTTACTTGCTCTGGGGTAGTTAACTTCCTGACTGTGGAGTGTGCACGGCCTAGAATGAAGCTTGTCCCCAGCCCCACTTCTCTTCCTGGAATGACTTTCAGGGCCACTCCATCCTCTGAGACACCAAGGGGTAGGACTCAAAAGAAGCCTTTTGAAAGAGACTTAAGAAGTGCTTAACCTCATGGTGCCTCGTTTTCCTCATCTGCACAATGGGAAGAATGTTAAGACCCATCTCTCAAAGTATTAGGAGGATAAAGGGAGGCAATGACCAATGAGACAAGTAGAAGAGTAAACGGTACAAATGCCTTATGTACACAGAAGTTCTGCCGGGTCTGGTGGGATGTGGCCAATGTCATTATTTCAGAAACTAAACTCCAGAACAGTGCCCTTCAAAGTATGATCACCAGGACCCCTGATTCAGAAAACTCTGGGCTTTGTTATGAATACAGATTCCAAGCCCTCACCCGAGGCTTTTCTAAAACAGAATTTGATCGGGGGGGACATCAGATTTCCCCAGATGGACTCTTCAACAAGATTCCCAGATGATTTTGATGAACCCTAAAATTTGAGAACTGCTGCCGTAGGGATAGCACCCCCTGTTTCTGTACGTTGTGTCACAAAGACTCCGAAAGAGACAGGGAATTTGTGTCCAACACCATGCGTGACAAGCCTGATGAGAGCTGGTGGTATGAATTATGAATCTCCTCTTGTCAGAGAAATCCCTTCAGGCAAGAAAGACCTGCTCTGGCTTTTAATGGAGTCGAGAGAAACCGGGAACCTAAAGAGTTCCTCCTCCAGACAGCTGTCTCACGAGGCTGCTCTCAAGTCACTTCCTGCTCCGATGCCCAAACCCACACTGCAGCTAATGTAGTCCAGATGGATTCCCACCCACTGCTCATTGCACATGGGCGTTCTAGTGGGTGTTCCCAGGGCAACTTCACTTCCTCTCTTATGGGTCCTCTTTTAATGGATGAGGACACATGTGTAATGAGAACACTTAACACGCAGAACACATAGGGTTTAGTCATAAAATTAGTTCTCTTGCTTTTGTCCCCAACTGCTCTCTTAAACCTACTCAGTGGGGAGAATAAGCGTTCCTCAGCCACTGGGTGAAATTTCAGGTCATCCCGTGGTCTGATAATTATCATAAGTCTCAAATGTATAATCTCCATTCAGAAATTAAAATATCCAGTCAAATACATTAATCAGAAGCCTTGCTTCCATTCAAGGATAAGACTCCCCTTCCACCTGGTTCACCCCAATATCTAGAGTCTGTGGTCCACAGGTAACCTGTCCCAGAAAGGCTCACTTCTCACTCTCTCATTGGTCACCTTCTCTACTGGCTACTTGTTATTTTTGATCCTGCTTCCCTTTCAGATGAAGGTGGAAGAGGAAAGAGAGGTGAGGGGGGTAAGAAAGTCCTTACTTAGCTGGTACTGTTGCAAAATAGCTTTGTTCCCGCTGGGTCCAAAAGACAAACCCTGCGAACTATACTTTTCAGAAGGTCATCTCCAAAATGCACCTAATGCCGTAACTGAGCCTGTCTACTGCCACCTCAGGTACACAGGACACAGATTAATCCAAGCCCATGGATAGAATTCTGTACCTGTTCCTACTCCACACATGATGCGCACACACACACACACACACACACACACACACACACACAGACACACACACACACACACAACCAGGTTGTCCCATGGGTAGGTGGCAAAAGAGCTTGAGACCAGCTCTTTCTCCCCTGTGCCCACATCTGATCCAGAGGACACTCATGTATCTTTTGCCCCTGATACATCAGCTGTGTACAGGAAGGTGAAGTCACTCCCCTTTCATGCTGGAGTTCTCTGGAGGGAGTCAGTCATCAACTCACAACTTATCCACAACTCCTAGGGACACACATCAAGCTTTCTGCATGGTCTCACGGAAGCCCCCTCTCACTTAGCTTGAAATGAGGGGTAGACACCCCTAATCCCCTTCTTAGAGAGGGACTCACAGCCTTTCAACAGCTCTCCAGAATCGCCCTAGTGTAATTCTCTCTCTCAGTTTGCTCGTGGTCATTTTAAATTCCACTGTAGAGAAAAAAGGCTTTTTAAATTAATAAAACTGATTCTCAGATAATTCTTCTGAAATTCTTCTATGTTGATGTCTGACATCTGCTGAATCTTAACCTCATTAGTCGAAATTTCCAACAAACTAATCTTCAGTTGTTTCTATCCATCATGATGTCATTTTCAGGATTATTCTTGAGAGATGCACTTCTTTGAATAAAGCATGAAAAAGTCCTGAAATCACTCCTCTAGAAAAATACCAGCATCATACAAAATACTGCAATTAGCTCGGGCTCCCAGTTTAGGCTCAACCTCAGCAAAATTCTAGAGAGATGCCAACACCTGCAGGCATCTGGGTCACTCCACTCTTCAGTAGGCCAGCCCCACCAGCCAGCGTGAAATGATGCTGTGTCACCTCTAGCTTGCCCTTTTCCATCCTGCAGTGTGACTGTTTCCTGCCATTTCCCCACCAGACCAAGAATTCCTGAGAACCCACATTGAGTGTTTTACTCATCTTGACATCTCCAAAGCTTCATCACATAGAGGGCTCTCCATAAATGTTAACTGAGTGGAATAAAAATACCTTTTTCTTTCCAGACTCACCTCTGACCAGTCATCTCAGCCACAGTGAAAGAGAAAGGACTGCTAGCAGCTTACATGCAGATATGAGATATGAGACTATATCAAAATGTTAGGAAAAGGCATAGTGTTGATAGTGGAATCAGAGTCAGCCTTTCTTGTCCTCCAAATTCATACCATGAGTCGGCACACCAGCAAAGAAGGATCCCCACGCCTCTTACGTTTTATTGTAAATGTCCAGGTCCGTCCGGGTGCACCCCTGGAACACATTTATCACGTGACTTGCCCAGAGACGACCGGTCTGAGGCACAGATTCCTTGTTTGCTGGCTGCCTATTCTTTTTTTTTTTTTTTTTTGGTAAAGAATGCAACCTTCAGGCTGTTTCACATAGGCTGTTGGGCTTTGCAGAGACAAGACAAAGCAAGTGGGATAAGGAAGGCTATTGTTCTCCTATGAAAGTAAGCCACAGACTGCTCAGATCTGAAGAAGCTCCAGAACAGGGCATGCATCTGCACCTGTGAATGCAGGTTTTCTTCTCCTGAGAATCACATTGCTTTACTGCACTGTCCCCTTGCCCTGTGCTCTCTCAGCATTTTGCTCACCCCTCAAGCAAAGAATTTATCGTGCTTTGTTATGGGTAGTTCACAGATGCCTGTCCCTTTGAGACTCAGAGCTTTTGGGGGCCCGAGGAGTTTTGTCCTATTTGTCTCAGAAAGCTGAGTACTTAAAACACGTAATTTTTGTTGAAAGGGTGGACATTAATGTTTGTTGGATGGATGGATAGATGGATGGATGGGTGGACAGGTGGCTGGCTGGCTGGATTTATCTCTTACACAGTTGCTATGTGGACATTAGAACCACGCAGTGTCTCTGGCTTCCCTCGCCAGGCAGTGATGAGGAAGGATCTGGAAATAATACTATTCTTCATCAACAGCAGCTGCATCTCACAATGGTACAATATTCTGAAATGTGCATGTGTTCAGGTGAGTAATTTTTATGTTGAATTTCCCTTAAGATTATGATGTAAACTATGTATCCGAAGTCCACATTCTTTTTATCACAACATTCATTCATTCATCCATTCATTAATTGTCACTCGGTCTGTTATTCTTTCAGTTAGTGTTTAGAGGAAGTGTGTGGCTTAGCTCCTGGAACACAAAGTATCTACAGGAATGAATAGTGACCACAATCACGTGGGTCTGCGTGTGAAGAACAAATCCCTCTGGAACAGACCAGCTTTAAGCCATCCCAGGCTGCAAAGACAGTGCTTGAATGTTCACACCTCTTTGTTCTGGGCACGGCATGGTCCCTGTGACTCTTCACAAAAGGACATGCCATATAAGTCATGCTGTGAGCAGTCCATTCTGCCCCTCTGACCCTAAAAGGCAAGCTACGTGGGAAAGCACTTCCTCCTAAGCTGGTTAAAGGCTAGGAGGCAGGGGCAGGTAGGGTTTCCTTTTGGGGAAGGAGCACCTGGGAGAGACAGAAGGGCAAAGGCAGTCTTGGTGGAGAAACAAGATTTACCTCCTGGGCGCAGTGAAAGGAGTGTCTTTGTACTGCTTGGTCCCAAGAACAACTCACCCCTTGCGATCAAACCTGCCAGCTGCTCCTGGAGGACTGGGGGGAGGCTGTCATCTCCCCAGACAAGGCAGCCAGTGCCCAAGGCAGTGCAGTCACTGAAGGGGAAGAGAACAGCCACCTTTCCCCCCTTTCACCTTGACAGCCTCCTGGTACAGGGGCATCCCTGCCTCTTCAGAGATGCACGCCATCCCACCATCTGGCTGTAAATTCAGGCAATTCTGTGTTCATCTCGCTTTGTCCACACCCCAGATCCTTTGCCTAGTTTGGAGCAATTTGTTTCCAACCTACATGTTTAGCTTCATCCATTGCCATGACCTGCAGCTAATGACCCTTTGATGTAATCACAGCAGGCCCCTTAGCTCCGGGCCTTCTCTCACATAGGTCCCTCTGCCTGGGATTCTCTTTGCACTTCCTTCTCTTGGAAAACTCCTGCACAGTTGTCAACTCTGCTACAAACACTTCCCAGTGTACCGAGGAATAGAGTCACTTTTATAAACTTTTCAAAAAAAAAAATCCTCTGCTCTTCACTTTTATGATTTGATTGCTATTGCTATTGCACACATCTTGAGGGCTTAAATCATCTTTGCATACTGCTTCAAGTGCCGCCTCCTCCAGGATGTCTTCCTGGTGTCCTTGCTTTTTATCCTGGGTCTGAGGCCAGCATAGCTGCCCTCCTTCATGCTCCCATAATGCTACCCCGGTAGCTCTCAAATGTTAGTGTGTTTCAGAATAACCCGGAAGACTTGTAAAAATGCAATTTTCTGGTCCCCATGCCCAGAGTTACTCGTTTAGTAGGTCTTATGTGGGACCCAAGAATTTTCATTCTATTACATTCCCAGTGATACTGATGCTGCTGGGCCAGGGATCACACTTTGAGAACTACTCGCCTACACTGACCTCAACCATAAGTCTTTCATCGAACTTAGAGCATGTTATAAATTACTTGTTTGTAATTCCATCTCCTCCACTCAGTTAATCAGGCAGTATAAGATAATGAAAAGCATCACAAAGAAAGTAAATCACAATGTGTTAGTTAGCTATTGTTGTGTAACAAATTACCCCAAAACTTAGCTTAAGACAACAAATGTTAGCTCATAGTTTCTGCAGGTCAGGAATCTGGGAACAGCTTAGTTAAATGGTTCTGGCTCACAGACTCTCTCGTGAAATTAGAGTCAATCAGTCAGCTGGGGCTGCAGCCTCATCAGAAAACTCAGCTGGGGGAGGAACCTGTTCTAAGCTCATGCACATGGTTGGTGGTAGGTCTTACTTCCTCACTGGTCGCTCTTCAGTTCCTCTCCACATAGACCACTCCATAGGATGCATTGATGTCCTCAAAACATGACAGCTGGCTTTCCCCAGAGCAAATGATCCCAAAGAGATAGCACATACCCAAGATGGAAGCCATGGTCTTTTATAACCCAACCCTAGAAGTGATATACCATCAATTTTGACATATGCAATCAGTCACACAGACAAACGCTAGCTCAGTGCGAGATGGGTCAACAACGTGGGTGTGTCACCCAGAGGTTAGGTTCATTGAACGCTGGCTACCACACAGGACAGTGATAGGGAAAGGAGGTAATCCTGTTTATGCAGGATGTCTAGGGAAGACCTTTCCGAGGAGCTGCTGTGAAAACTGAGACCTAGATGAAGATAAACAGTCGCCGTTGTAAAGACATAGGGGTCTGCTTTTCCAGACAGAGGAAAAGCAAAAGCCCTGAGGCAGAAATGAGCTCGGCGTATTTGAAAAAGGAAAGTAAGCTAGTGTGGTTGTAGCAGAACCAGCAAGTAGTCAGAAGGGTCGCCATCATTACTAACAGCATCAGAAACAGTTTTTAAAATACCTACTGTGCTCAGGGTCTTTTTGGCAATGAAGAAAATGCATTGTTCCAAATTTCAAAGAACTGGTCTTTCCATTGAAGAGCACTCCATGTTTTTCAATTAGTGGAACAGGAAAAAAATTTAGATAATTCATGATCAATACATCCTCATGTCCACACCCACCGTTTCCTCCTGTATGATTTCCAATTCTGTCTAATCAACCTAGGAGCAAGAGTTTGAGAAACAAAAACAATTAATTGAGTGAAGCTAAGTCCACGATCTATATTCATCAAATTCAATGAGGACCTTTGCAGTATTGGAGAGTATACAACCTAGAACCAACTGAAGCTGGAAGAGACCTCAGAGGTCCTTCCAGTGTTCCCTCTTCAACTCTGACTTGATTTTTAAGAAAAAGGAAACTGAACCCAGTGAGCTCAGAAACCCATCCTCCATCCACTAAGTGGATTAATCACTTGCACGTACTCAGAGTATGAGAAGAATGACTAAAATCTGGTCTCAGGATTTCTAAATCAGCCTGATTTCTGTAACCATAGGTGATCCAGAGGTTGCCTTAGGTGTGGGAGGGAGCAGAGAAAGAGGAAGGAAGAGAAGCAGCCTCCAGGCCCAACTTTTCTTTACCAGAGCAGGGATGCTTTCATTTACTACATACGTAGGATTTTTTTTTTTTTTTTTTTTTTTTTTTGCTGTACGCGGGCCTCTCACTGTTGTGGCCTCTCCCGTCGCGGAGCACAGGCTCCGGACGCGCAGGCTCAGCGGCCATGGCTCACGGGCCCAGCCGCTCCACAGCATGTGGGATCTTCCCGGACCGGGGCACGAACCCGCGTCCCCTGCATCGGCAGGCGGACTCTCAACCTCTGCGCCACCAGGGAAGCCCTATACGTAGGATTTTTAAATAGGTCTCCTGCTAAAAGAAGTTTGAAAACTACTTCACAACACCATGCTCTCTTCTCTGATACTACAGCCCAGAGATCAGCCTCTCCACCCCATGGGCCCAGTGCAATCCACTGCCTGTGTTTGTATGATGTGTGAGCCAAGAGTGGTTTTTCCATTTGCATATGGTGAAAGTCAAAAAATCAAAGGAAAAATAATATATTGCCACACAAAAAAATCAGATGAAATACAAATCTCGGTGTCCATAAATAAGGTTAGAACAGGCCACACCCTCTTTTAAGAATGGTCTGCGGCGGCGTTGTTGCTACAATGGCAGAGCTGAGTAGCTGTGACAGACTGTGTGGCCAAAAGCCTAAAATATTTACAATCTGGCCCTTTGCAGAAATGTCTGCTGACCCTTGTATATCCAAGAGTCCGATGTATGCCTTCATTCTTCCTTCACGTCTTCCTTCTCTTCTCTGTCCCCGTTCTCCTTCCCAGCAAAACTTTACTATAGGTTTGTATTTAGAATACAGTTAACTGAGACCACAGGTTTGCTTTTCCATGCTAGTGTATTTTGGTTTGTGACTTAATACTATGGTGTCAGTTTCCCAATTCACCCAAACTCCTATCTGCTTTTCTAACAGCATCCTATAGTCAGTGCAGCAGAAGGAACTTGAGTGAATACCTTACCACTCCCAAAGGTAGCATATGCTAGATGATAAGCATTGCACTTTTCCTGTCCCTTTGGGCCATGAAAGTCTGGGTTACAGGAGGAGCAGAGTTAAAGTACATAGACAACTCCACTGCCTCACAGCTACTTGAGGTCCCAAACAGCTTGCTAGAAGGGCAGAAAGAGGAGGAGGAGATGATGCTTGTTCTCTTTGGTGCTGCTGTGGATTGCTAGAAAGGATTCATTGCTAGAGGTCACCTGGACAGAAGCATCAACCAGTGTCTCTTACATGCATCAGGAGTAAGAGACAGGAAGATGCATTTTAAAGGTGTTTGTTCTCACTGCTAACCGAAGGTATGCAGATTAAGACTATATTAAGGTATCAATTTTAACCCCCTAAAATAATTTTAGAGAAAATTTAAAATTATAAAGCCCAGTGCTTGTAGGATTATAGGGTAAAAGGAACACAAATATATTGAAAAAATAATTTCAGAGATCAAATCAGTAAAATAAATTGAGTCAATATAGTCATGCCTTTGACCAAGGAATTTCCCTGGCAACTTGCACCAAGGCACAGATTCAAATAAAAAAAAGGAAAAAAACAAAAAACAAAAAACCCTGTACAAGGAAATTCATTGCAGCATATTTACAGTTTGCTATTTAATAAAAAAAAAAAAAATCCCAAACTTTATATGCCTGATAAAATGTTTTGATTAATTAAATTAAATGATATATCCATTGGGTAAACTAACCCAATGGATATATCTTGCAGTCATTAGAATGACCATGTTACCATGTAAAATTTTCCATTTAAAAATAAATATTAAAGTAGAAAAAATAGAACAGAACATTTTATATATGTTGTAGTTAATATAAAAATATGCATGCCTTTAACTAAAATTGGGAAATGAAGTTTCTAACAGTTCTCTGGTAGACCTGGGGTGAACATTTTTCTGTTTTAATTTCCATGAAAGTTATTGTAATAAACTCTTTGTTTTACTATTAAACCCACATTTTTATTAAAGAAGACAAGGGAAAGGAAGAGTGAGGACTGATCTTTGTAACATCACTTTTAGAGACACTGAGCAACATTTTATTTGAGGAAGGTTGGATCATAGTCTCCTGGGGGTACCTCTCAAACCTACGATGCACAGAACTGGATCTGAGTGGGCAACAGGTTGGGCTCTACCCACGAGCTCTGGTAACCATGGCATCAGTAGAGACGGATGCCCCTGATGGGAGGCAGTGACGGGGGCCACTTGAGAAAGTAACTCAGCAGGGCCAGATGGTATTTCTTCAAGAGCTCATTTATTTGGATCAACTAACATACGAAATGGCAGGTATTCTGACAAGGACACGCGATACCTCATTTCCTTGAAGATTAAGAAGCTACAAACATACTACCTGCCTCAGAGAGACTGTGGGAGGCAGAGGGAAGCTCACAGGTGGCCAAGTCATGAGCAGAGCCATCCTCTGGGATGACAGAGACAGAAAGAAGTTTGTCCTATGTTATGGGTTTGAATTGTGTCCCCCACTGAGAGCAAAGGATATGTTGAAGTCTTAAGCCCTAATATCTCAGAAGGTGACCTTACTTGGAAATGGGGTCATTGCAAATGTAATTTGTCAAGATGAGGTGAGGCCGTACCAGAATAGGCTGGGCCCTAATCCAATGTGAATGGTGTCCTTACAAAAAGAGGCAAGCCTGCCCGCCCACACAAACACACACAGAATGCCATGTGATGACAGGCACAGAGCTGGAGTGATACAGCTGCCAGCCACGGGGTGCTGAAGCTGGGAGTCACCAGAAGCCAGGAGGAGTTGAGGACGGATTCCCTTACAGGTTTCAGTGGGAGCGTGGCCCTGATCATGCCTTGATTTTAGACTTCTAGCCTCCAGAACTGTGAGACAAAATGTCTGTTGTTGTAAGCCACCCAGTTTGTGGAACTTTGTTATGGTAGTCCTAGCTAGAAGCTTAATATACTCTAAAACCTGCTGTGGCGAGCTGAGTGGATCTGAGCCGGTGACTTTTCCTTGGTGACCTTTTAGGTTGTTAGAACTGGTTACAGCTTGGGTCTTACTGATGTAGGGAACAAGTAGATATAACCTGGCAATTGGAGACCCACTTTAGGCTTAAGGTGGGCAGAACAGAAATGTGGGCTGTGAGCCAGGCACCCTCCCCCACATAGCAGCATGCAAGCATTTAATAGCAGAGGGCAGAAGTGGCCAGTGGGAAGAGGCAGGAGAATATGGTGCCTGGACAAAAATATGAAGTGTGTGGTGTATATAGTGACTCAGCACGTGGATCCGGGGTTCCAATCCCAGCTACACCACTGGATGTGCTGTGATGCTACAATAAGTTACTTACCCTCCCTGAGTCTCAGTTACCTTATCTATATAATGGAACTAATAATAGTTCCTACTCTGCAGGGTTATTGGGAGGAGTAAATGACTTAATACCTACAAAGTGCTTAGAATTGTACCCAGCACACAGTAGGTACATAATAAATATCACTTGCACACTTCCATGTACACTATCACATTTAATCTCTTACCGATTCCATGACGGAGATTTTATTAGGTTTATGAATAAAGATTCTGAGGGTTCAAAGGTTAAAGAATATGCCCAATGTCACAGAGAAAATAAAAACAGCGTGGCTTCCACATATATGTGTTAGCATACAGTCTTTGTTTTTCTCTTTCTGACTTCACTCTGTATGACAGACTCTAGGTCCATCCACCTCACTACAAATAACTCAATTTCATTTCTTTTTATGGCTGAGTAATATTCCATTGTGTGTGTGTGTGTGTGTGTGTGTGTGTATATATATATATATATATATAAAGGTTCTGATGAACCTAGGGGCAGGACAGGAATAAAGACGCAGGAACCTAGGGGCAGGACAGGAATAAAGACGCAGACGTAGAGAATGGGCTTGAGGACACAGGGAGGGGGAAGGGTAAGCTGGGACGAAGTGAGAGAGTAGCATGGACATATACACACTACCAAATGTAAAACAGATAGCTAGTGGGAAGCAGCTGCATAGCACAGGGAGATCAGCTCAGGGCTTTGTGACCACCTAGAGGGGTGGGATAGGGAGGGTGGGAGGGAGACGCAAGAGGGAGGAGATATGGGGATGTATGTATATGTATAGTTGATTCACTTCGTTATACAGCAGAAACTAACACACCATTGTAAAGCAATTATACTCCAATAAAGATGTTAAAAAAAATTTTTAAAAACAAAACAGCGTGGCGACTAGAGATACAACTGAGGCAAGAAGGAGGCAATGGAAGACAAAGCAGGACTATGAGATGTGAGTCAGGGACCTTCTAGTAAGTCGGTCAAACCGTGAGCTTGGTCGCCGGGCTCCTCATTTATTCGTCTTCCACTCCTTCACGGTACTCATGCCCTAAAGTCTGGTAGATCTGTCACCAATCTGCTGCGCAGCCTTCAGGAAGTTAGTCGCATTTCTTAATCAATACCAGGGTCCCTCAACCTCAGCACTACTGATACTTCAGACCAAATAAGTCTTTTTGTGGGAAGCTGTCCTGTGCATTGTAACGTATTTAGGAGCATTCCTGGCTTCTACACACTAGAGGCCAGTAGCACCCCTTCCCCAATCATGATGATCACAGATGTCTCCAGACATTTTCAAATGTTCCCCGGGGGGCGAAATTGTCCCCAGTTGAGAATTATTGACCTACACAATAGGATTAAAGTACCTGCAAAACGGTTTCACTGGGCCATTCTGAGGAACGAATTTGATAAATATGTTTTTATCTTTAAGAAAGAAACAGAATGCATTTGCCGATATATTACAAGACAAATTTAATATTTATTAATTGTTGCTTGCCAAGTTCAAGAAAAAAGGAGCATAAAACATCTCTTCCTTTCAAAGAGTTCACAACCAAGAAGGGGAGGGAAGAAAGGGGCAAAGGCAAGAAGCATTGGCGGGGTCAAAACGGCCTAGAAAGAAATTGCCCTCAATTGACTCAAAAAGGGGACTTTATAAGAAAACAGGATAGGGGCTGCTTACTGAAGGATGGGAACAGTTTCTGAAGACGGAGATAAAATCTCCTAGAGAATGGATATGTCCGAATGCAGGACACAGTAGAAGCCAGGTGAGGAACAAACAGGAGCTAAATCTCCCGAAGTAATTTGCGTTTTGCCTCTGCCTGGAAGGCCTTTCGCACTTGGATTCACAAACCAGATCTTCCTCCTTCCAGACTCAGCGCGATGCCTCCAACTCCTCCGAGAACACTTCTCTGAACTCCCAGATTTGGCGAGATGCCCCTTCTCCTTGTTCCTTTGTGGACCCTGTAGTTCCCATCAGTGTCTCTCGTGGGGTTGCTATTGACATTTGGGATGAGTCTGTTCGTCGCTGAGCAATCCAGTAGGACTACCTCATGCACTGTAGGAAAACTCGCATGTCTGACCCCCACTCCCTAAATATCCTAAATATACTCCGCAGTCATCGTGACAACCAAAAATCTCCACACATTTTTCCCAGTGTCTCTAAGTGGGCAATACCAGTTGAAAGCCACATATTAATACTTATGTTTTTCCTAAAACCATGTATCTGTCTCCTCTTGTTGATGGTAAGCTCCTTCAGGATGGGAACTGTTGATTTCACATCATCCTTGCACTGCTAAGACCTAGCCCAGTGCCGAGTTTGCACTTGGTCCTTGGTAAATATTTGCTGACCTAATTAAAGCAGAAGGCTCATCTAGGGCAAAACTGGAAACTCAAAATTGAAAGATAAACTGGGGCCAGACAGTAAGGGACTTTGCATACACTGAAGAACCTGGGTTTTATTCTATTAGGTGAAATCATATGAAATTGACATTTTTGTAAGTCAAAAATGGCCAATTAACAGTTTCATAGAGTTCATCCTAATATAAGGCAGTATTTACTTAACTTACTTAACTTTCTCTTGTTTTTTCCTTTTTTTTAAAAGTATAGTTGATTTACAATATTGTGTTACTTTCAGGTATACAGCAAGTGATTTGGTTATACATATATATGTTTAACTTTCTCTTTCAATTGAGATACTCTTTTTTAGCTTAAATACCTAACTTTGGTCCCATCTTAAACACTAACATCCATGAAATAATGGGCTAAGTGTACTAATTTTTTTCTTAAAAAAAAAAAAACATTGAAACGATGGATTCTTCACAACTTACACTCATCCATACATCACTTACCATTATATCGTGTGCCACAAGTGGACAGACACAGGTCCTGCTGTCAGAAACTGTGCTCTAAACAACTGAATGGATCCATTGTAGACTGAGGTGGTGGTGACACTAGTGGCCATGAAAAGGGGGTGGAGGGTGTTTAAAGAAGGCGGATAAGGAGGAAAGAGGGGGAAAGAATCATGCAGAACAAGGAAGAAATGGGGGGGGGGGAAGAGGAGAAGGAGAAAAATACGGGCAAGGTAGGAAAAGACAGGAGAAGAAAGAGAAAAAAGAAAAGAAACAGCGGATGATGGCTATGGGCTCGGATTAGTGCCTCACTTTGGTTCTCAGGTTCCACCCCAGCGCTGCAGTACAGTCAGTTCAGAGTCTGATTATCATGGCTGACGGAGCTAGCGCCTGACTATTTTTAGATGAAATTAATCATTTTCTTGTGTTATTTTTGGTTCAGATAATGGCTGGAGCACACAGCCGCTTCTTCATGAGCTGCCAGCGAGAATGTAAACAAGGTTGAATCTGCGCTTGGCAGGTTCTGTATTCAGCTCGGCCATCAGGAAGCCGAACTCCCTGAGAAAGCGGACTCTCCCGCCGGGGATGAGGGGCTGTAGGGGGGCCGTAACCAGTCATAATACTGAACAGATCAACAGGAGTGAAATAAGTCAGACAGAGACAAATACTCTATGTCATCACTTATACGTGGAAAGTAAAAAGACAAACAAATGAATATAACAAAACAGAAACAGATTCACAGATACAGAGAACAGACTAGTGGGGGCCGGTGGGGAGGGGGGGGGGGGGAGGGAAAAGAGAGGGGGAGGGGACTGAGAGACACAAACTACTACGTGTAAAATAAATAAGCAACAAGGATATATTGTGAAGCACAGGGAAATGTAACCATTCATTTATAATAACTTTAAATGGAGTATAATCTATAAAAATATTGAATCACTATGTTGTATACCTGAAACTAATATAATATTGTATCAACTATATTTCAACTTTTAAAAAGTAAATAATAAAATGACTTTAACCCAAATGCTTTCTTTGTTCTATTTCTCTTAAGTCAGGCACTATTTAAGTCAGCACTACTGACATTGGGACTGGATCATTCTTCATCGAGGGCCTGGCCTGTGCATTATAGGATGTCTAGCAGCGTCTCTGGTCTCTACCCACTAGATGCCAATAGTACTCACCCATCCCAACATGTGTCTAGACGTGGCCAGATGTCCCCTGGTGGACAAAATCACCCTCCACTGAGAACCATGGGTTTAAATCAATAAATTTAAGTCAGAATATTATAACTCAAATTATGGTGGCACAGACTCCTAACAACTTTATTCCCAGGAACTAGCATTTCCAAGCTGCCTCCTATATATCTGAGAAAGAACAGAACGCTCTCATTTATTTGCTCTTGCCTTTTGGTTGCTACTGGTGACCTGTGAGAAACAGCTGCATCCCCAGGCACAGGTTCCAGGCTACCAGGGCTGGCGCTGCTGTTGTCCCCACTCTGGCCTTGGGAGATGCCACTGTTCTTTCCTCACCTGCTTCATCTCAAGCATATGCCATGCCCTCCTGTCTAACTCCACACGGTAGGTCAGAGAAGCAAACATAATCGTTGATTAGATTTCACTGAAAGCTCAAGGACACTAGCAGGGAATTATAATAATAGGGTAACCGACAGTTCCTGCTTTGACCGCCCCTGGCCAGGCCTGGGCTGGCTCTCAGTCTCTCTTTTAGCCTCTATCAATGGGACCTGAGGTGGAGTGCTCTGCCCCCAGAATTTCTCTAGTTAAGTCCATTTCATTGAAATTTGTCCAAACTGTGTCCCCTACTTGCACCCAAGGCTCACACAAGGGAGACACTTTCCTCTAAGTCCAGAGCAACACTCACTTCAGGAGCCACCTACTCCCAGGACGACTGGCAATGGGAACGGGAATCTCGGCTTCCATCACAGGGATGTAAACTGATGCTGAGTCCCCAGAAAAATATTCACTCAATGACTGACATCAGAACATTTCTTGTGTCCAGGCACATGGGACATACACAGTCCAGAGCAAATCCAGTTTTCCTTACTTTCTCCTTATCAAGCCTAAACTGAAACACCAGGAGACAACCCCATAAGTAGATGGTCATAATAAATCAGGGTGAGGTTACATGGGAACCTAGAGCGAGCACGTGACCCAGGCTGAGGCAGTAAAGGAGGCATTCTGGGTGGAGGTGAAGCATTAGTAGCATAATGAAAGGTGACCAGAAGTTGGCCCTGTAAAGTTTATGGGAGACTGGACAGGAGGAGAATCAGGAACTGATTTCCAAAACAAATGCACACTGTGCTAGAAAACAGCCCAGCATATTAAGAATGATACAAAAATACAGATTTTCATGGATGTACAAAATAGAACAGACAGTGGCAAAAGATCAGAATTGGACCAGGTTAGATTCAGACGAAAGGAGACCAGGATCCGTTGACTGAATTTTAGAAGATGATTCTGAGGCTTATATCTGGGCTGCTCTATGGTGACCCTTCAACAGCTAGCAACTCTTCAGACATTCTAGCCATACTCCCCTTCAAAAAGGGGCACAGGCTTTCCTGTTTTATCAAAAAGTTACTCTGATTTTCCCAACCACAAGGATTGGATTGGGAGGAAGAGGAACTTCTTTCTTGTATATGTTAGGCTACAGAGAAATGAGATCTTAATATCAGAACCAAGGGGACGAGCTGTCCAGTACCTCCCTGTGTCCCAGGGAGCTTAGTTTCTTGGAGCTCCTCTGAAAGGACCTTGGTGTGACTGTAGAACCCACGCCAACCCCTGTCCTAGAGAAACAAACCCACACACACTTAGACCAAGTTAAGGAATGTCTGCTTTCCCAGACCAGTTTGCACTGCTGGCTCCCAAGGTCCCCTTCCAGAACTGAACGTGAGCAGAGAATCAAGCACGCGAGCTGTCACTTATCCCTCTGACACTTGCCCGAGGTTGAATGTTGGGGTCATTGTTTTCTCTAGACCACAGCCTCCTCGTGAGTGGTGGCTTTCAGACAGAATTTCCTAATCCAAACCCAAATGTCAGATGCTACGAGCAGCCAAAAGAGAGCCTAAAAGAAAGGTCAGATTGGGTTATCCCAATAGGTACCTCAGGAAGAATAGTGACTGTCACAGTTTCAAAGCATTCTCTGCAGAGGCTCCTATCTCAGTATGTCTAATGAAAGGAAACTTCCGTAGAAGGAAGACCGGGAGTAAGCGCTACCCAGAGAGTTTATTTCTTCTGTACATATAGCTACTGGCTCATGTACTAGAGCCAGGGAGAGGTTGTTAAAGCAAAAAGTCCTTAAAATCTAAGAGGCATGTTGAAATTCACACCCAAATATGAGATCAGGGACGGGAATTACCTTTTCTCCATGTTCCAACTCTCTTTAACAAGTCGAAGTTGAACAGGGCATTTCATTGTGTTGATAACAACACTGGGAATGGGTAAAGGCTCATGGGAAAGAAAGCCAGAAGAGGGGTAATGACTGTCACAGGAACAGGAGGGGTGACTGTCCCTACACGTGCTAGGGGATAGGTTGTTGAGATTTTTTAAGTTTCAAACAACAGAGACTCAACTTGAATTAGTTTCAGTAAAAAGACAGGAAGTAATTGGCTCCTATAAAACATAGAAGGTAAGAAGATGGGCTTCAACCATATGATGGGTTTCTGGCAGCACGAAAATTATAACAGGACTTTGGTTTCATGTCTCATTTCTGCTTCTATCAATGTGCTGACCTCATTCACTTCCACTAAGATGGGCTTCCTCCATGATGTAGAGAGCACAGCCAGAGGCTGACTGAGAATTACATTCTTGGGTAAAGAGAGAGAAACAGATCCCTGCCTCAGTTCTATTTGAAATGACCACAGTGAAAGATGCTGATTGGCCTGCCTTAGGTCATATGCTCTTTCCTGGTTCAATCTCAAAGGCCCAGAGTATGGGGTATTATAATTGGCCCAGGCAGGGTCAGGTGCCCACCTTTGGAGCAGAAAGGCCATTTGGGTGTGACTGTAGTAAGGTTTGCACATGTGTACGTATCTATGTGGGGAAGGCGGAGGAAAGCAATCAGTAACTACTACTGCAGATATGCTCAATATAAAGACCTTTGAATCGAAGTGAAATTTGTTAAACTTGAGAAATTAAAAATCTATTTTCTTAGTCCCCTCTTGGAAGCAACATCTGTCCCTTTCTTCTGATTTCCATATCATTTCATCTGTAGCCCCTTCATACCATTTATCTCCCTGGCAACTCATCTGAACTCCCCTACAAAGCCTTGAGTACCTGCAGATTAGATCAGATAAGAATAACTAATTCTTCTCATCAACAAAACATAAGCTTGCTTGTTTCTGTTCCTGTGTACATTGCCTTCCTACCTATTAACATATATAAATCATTCCTGCTCCTATCTAAGCCAGCCTCATGACTTATGCTGTAGACCCCATCCCCTCCTATCTACTCAAGGATTTTGCATTTCAAATGATCTCACCTGCCTCTTATATCAAGGATTTCTCCCTCTTCTTGGATTATTCCAATTAACATATAAATATACTATAATTTCTTCCATCTTAACAAAATATGGACCTCCCTTAACCCCATGTCCCCCTCCAACAACTGCCCCATTTTTTTTCTCTTTTTAGACAAACTCATTAAAAGGGTAAACTCTGCTGTCTCCAATTCTTCATCTCCCCTTCTCTCTTTAACCTTGTTGGATCAGGATTTTGTCTCCACCACCCCACTGAAGCTACTCTTGTCAAGCTCATCAGCATCTTCCATCTTGCCCAATCCAATGGGTATTCCCTGTCTTCATGTGACTAACTTCTAAGCATCATTTGACACTTCATTGCACACAACTCCCTTCCTAAACTTCTTCTTCACCTGGCTCTGTCACGACATATTCTGCTGGTTTTGCTCTTACCTACTTGGCTACTCCTTTTGAATCTCCTTTGCTGGGTCCTCCGTTTGTTCACAGCTTTCAAATATAGCAATGTGCCTGGCTAGCTACTCACTCTGCACTCTCGCTGGGGAAACACAACTATGACTTTATGTAAAATCTAGATGCTGACTACTCTAGTTCAGAACTCTCCCTCTTTTTTCAGGCTTGTGTCTCCATCTGCCTATTCAGTGCCTTCCTTAGCATGCCTGAGATTTTTGAACTTACCAGGGTCAAAAGAGAACTCACCCGCCCCCACTACACACTGATTTCTCTCCAGTCTACCCCATCTCATTTAATGATACCACTATTCTCTCAGTTGCTAAGACTGTAGTTATAGGAATTACCCTTTCTTCTTTGCTTTTCCTAACACTTCACATCCAGACCATCAGCAACTTCTGTTGATTCTGCTTCCGAAACACATTCTGAATAGGACCTTCTCTCACCACCCCCACTGCTACCAACCTAACTCGTGTTACCGACAGTCCTCACCTGGACCGCTGGAAGAGCATCCTAATGGCTTCCTCACTTCCCCTGCAGTTCATCCTCTACATCGCAGCGAGAGTAATCTACATTCAGATCATACTCTTCCCCTGCTTAAAATCCTGCAAGAGCTTCCCAGTATATTCTAAATTAAATTCAAAATCCCCATTATAGCCCACATGATCCTGCTTCCTCCTACTTCTCCATCCTCTCTTCTCCTGTTCTCTCTCTTGTTCAGATGTTCCAGCCACACTGGTCTTTTCGCCGTCCCTCCTCCATACCAATCTTGTTCCCCTTTTAGAGCCTTTGCTCAGTTTTCTCTCATGAGAAACTGCTCCCCTCACCCAGTTCTTCACACAGCTCTCTCCTTGCCATTCAAGTCTCTATTCAAATGCCACTTTCTTAAGGAACTCCTCTACCTACACATACAACAGTCACAGTAATTTGGTACCTCAGAAAGTCTTTATTCTATAATGCTGTTTTATTTCCTTTATAGTGCTCTTCTAAATTACACCATGTGGCTATCTAGGTACCTCTTTATTTTCCATCTTCCCCCACTGGAGTATGAGCAGGTACCACATCACTCTGATTTCTTTTATTTCAATATTCACTCATTTTCTCATCTGTCTACAACTCCTTGATCAATATCTAGCAATAGTAAATTCTTTTTTTTATAAATTTATTTATTTATTTTTATTTTTGGCTGCGTTGGGTCTTCATTGCTGCGCGAGTGGGCTTTCTCTAGTTGCAGCGAGCAGGGGCTACTCTTCGTTGCGATGTGCGGGCTTCTCATTGCGGTGGCTTCTCTTGTTGCGGAGCACGGGCTCTAGGCACACGGGCTTCAGTAGTTGCAGCACATGGGCTCAGAAATTGTGGCACAGGGGCTTAGTTGCTCTGCAGCATGTGGGATCTTCCCAGACCAGGGCTCAAACCTGTGTCCCCTGCATTGGCAGGTGGACTTTTAACCACGGTGCCACCAGGGAAGTCCCTATAGTAAATCCTAATTAAATACTTGTTGAATGAAAAAATAAACTCTTGTCTCCCACTGTTCTTTTCACAGTAGATGTTCAGTAAGTGTCAGATGGTTCATTGGATGGACGGAATCGTGGGTGGAAGAATGGGTGAACGAATGGATGCATGGATGAACAGATAAATAAATATATAAAATCAACCAATTTAATATCTCCCCATTACTGGCAAATATAGAGTGGCAATCATGTTCTTTTTCTCTCTTTTTTAAGTTATCTATTGCAATATGACAAAACAGCCCAAAACTTAGTTGATTATTTCTCATCTTCAGGTAGTTCACTGGGTGACCCTTCTGGTTTACCTGGTATTGGCTAGGATGTTAGGGTGGCTGCAGTCATCCAAGGACTAGGTTAGAAAGGAGCATCCAAGACGGCTCACTCATCTTGCTGGTGGTTAATACTGACTGTCGGCTGAGAGTTCAGCTGGGACTGTCAGCCAGGGCACGCACTTACACTTGTCATCTCCATGTCACTTGGGTTTCTCCCAGCATGGCAGCTGGGTTCTGAGGCATCCCAGGAGTGACTGTTCTAAGAGATTCAGGCAGAAGCTTTAAGGCTTTTTCTGACCTGGGCTTGAAAGTCCCAGAATATCATTTCTGCCACATTCCATTTGTTAAGCAATCGCTAACGTCAGCCTAGATTTAAGGCTCCACCTCTTGAAGCGAGGAGCAGCGCTGACGGCAGCCATCTTTGATACTGTCTACCACACCTGCAAACAGGCAGCTCACTTGGTTCTCCAAGGAGATCACATTTACTGGATACAGATTCTTCCCTACTCTTTATGGAAACTACTTTGAGTATGTGCATCTCTGTGTTTTAAGTGGATTCGATTTTACCGATCTTGAATGAGTAAAAGGAGATCTTTCAAAAGTCAAGCCTTTATAACTCAGTGGCTACATAGTCATTGTCTAAAATCTCTGTCTTCAGAAATCCTCACCTCTTCTTTGTTCCAAAAATACAATTTTGTTTCACTTTCTTTAAACTCTTCTGTGCATTCTAACTAAGGTTCTCTGTTTTCCATCTTTATGTACCTGCCACCTGTTCCTTTCCGCCCACCACATCTCCTTCTCATTAGCTCAGATAGGTTTATACAGGAAGAAAAAGTCCGTCCTAAAATACGAGCTAGAAAACAGGATCTGAACAACCAACTGTGGGTATAAATCAAGGCAGAGGAATAAGAGTTGAATTGTTAAATTAGAGATTGGGCTCTAGTCAGGATGCTACAATCTTCCTTACAGTTGTTCTCACTCGCACATAAAAATTCTATATGGAGCGAAAACAAACCAGAAAATAAAAATCTTGAGCTTCACCCAGACCTAGGAATCAGAAGCATGAGGGGTAGGGCTGGACACTTACATTTTTTTTTTTAAAGATCCACAGGTGACTCTGCTGTTCTTTCAGTGTGAATTATCTCTCTCAGGTTTCAAGATACCACCTTGAAAGGAAAACCTAGCTCTTTTGCAATTATGGGTCATCTTATGAGCACATACTTATAATTTTTCTATTGAAGAAGTGACTGGAAATATCTGCTAAGTTTCCCAGTGTGATTGTATGTCCCAATTTCTGGATGAAGGTATTTGTACATTTATATGGAAACTTAATAAGAAGATAGCTTTCAATTTGCAGAGGTTCACTTTCCAGGCATCTTTTCAACATTGATCCTATTCTGCAAAAGACATTGACCTCACAAGAAAGAGTCACAGCCAGGTTCTCACTGTGCTGAATTTCCTCAAGTGCACCCCTGTAAGTGGGCCACAGCTGCAGCCAGCAGATTTCGCACTTCTCTTGTTCCTGCTGAGGAAGAAACGTGCTGAGGCCAATAACCTGGTGAATAATTCATTTTTCCGAAGGACAGTCTGTAAGCCTCAGGATTGCTTTTTGCCAAAATAAAGAGCAAATTTAAAAGATAGTCGTATTTTCTGCGTGTGTATAACATTTTATAATTTTCTAATCATTCTCTTAACACTGAGGCTGTTGACCATACCTAATATTTGTTAAGAGCTTGCCATGTGCCAGGTTTGGGGCTAAGTGCTTCAACATAAATCATCTCATTTAATTTTCATAACACTCTGAGGTGGGTATTGTCATTTTTTATCTCTCTTTTCCAGAGGAAGCAACTGAGACAAAAGTTAAGTAACTTTCCCAGGGCCACGCAGAATTAGAATCTCTGTCGTGGTTACCATGCTAGACCACCTCCCATTTCTATATGTTCCTATATTTTTATCAATCTATCTGTCTATCTACTGTAGATCAATAGATAGAGTAATAGCTAGAGGTAGAGATAGATTGATTTAATAATCACAAAACCCTGGGTGATAAAGAGAATCAAGTATTACGGTCCCCACTTTCTGATGAGAAAACTTAACCTGCAGAATTAAAACAACCTGCCCAAAGTAACATATTAGGGAGGCAAATCGGTTTTCTGACCAGAGTCCTGTGGTCTTCTCACATCCTTGCGGCAACTCCAACAGAGCCAAAGGGATTTCTCTAAATCTTGCCTTGCAGCCTGAATGGGGGTGGGGTGGGGTAGGATGGGATACGGTAACACGCTGAGCCCAGTGATGACACTTCCAGCCAAGAAGAATTCTTTATCAAATTCCCATCAGCCCCAAGACCAGATCGTACCAAGATTTTGCAATATGAACATAATATTCCCTACCGTCCGGGATCTGATCCTTTTCCATCGGGGAACATATTTGCAAACAATGGCTCCTAACTGATCAGGAACAGAATCCAACTCTTACTCCACACTTCAGGACCTTTACACCACATTGGAGACAACAGCCCTGAGGTTAAAGGGCTGTTCTGTGTCTAACCACTGAAGCTCTTGCTTGAAGGAAGGTTTCCCAAAACGAACCCCCAAAGAAACTGAAAATGGCATGAACGTACATCCTGTTACTCAACACTCCCTGGGTTTCGTAACGTGAAGTCAGGAAGAAAAGGTGCCAACATTCCTGAATGTTATGATCACTAAGGAGCAAACTCTAATGTTCCCACACTTGAAAGTTAAAAAGATGGGATTATTTCCTCTCCTCCTCACTTATGGAATCACTGCAAAACCATATGGGCTGAATTAGGCATCCAACGTGAATGTTCCCTTTACCATTCCCTCTGGGGAACCTTGGGGCTCATACCAGGCAACTGGCTTTAAAGACAAGGATATCTTATTGGGAAACATAATCATGATCCCTGATATTAATAAGCACTTTCTAACTTCAAAGCATAATAACCATTGCCCTCATTAAATCTCATAATCTCCCAGAGAAGAGGCAGGCTTCATCATTTCTACCTTATGAATGAATAAACTGAGGTAGAGCCCTATGGAATATGAAGCCATGTTCTACCTGATTGTGGAAGCACTGGATTATTTAATGAGTGTTATGCTAAATTAAAATGTCAAAGTTGAATGTTTTTTCTATTACTATTTGGTGAAAGCCAAAAAAAGGCATTTAAGACCATGTGTTATGATCATGAAAAGCATTAGACCTGGTTGTATGGTCTTGGCCTTGGGATTTAACTTTTCTAAGCTTTAGTTTCCTCATTTCAAAAATGGAAATAAAAATAGAGCCTACCATAATGTCTTGTTGTTTGGATTAAATAAATTAAAGTTTCTGGCACACAAATAAACATTCAATAAAGTTTAGAAGTTCTTGTTAGGTCAGTTCCTTTTACCACAGCCACCCATTGATTAATTCATTGATTCACTAGTACTTATTGACAGCCTTGAGTATCATAGGCTGTGCTGTCCAGAAAGGATACAGCAGTGAGTAAGACAGACAAGGCCATTCCTATTTATGAAATGTATCTTATTTCTTATTATTAAATTAATTCATACAAAATGTGGGTCATTCTCCAATGGTGATTTTGTTTTTGTTTTTGAATTTTATTTTATTTATTTTTTTATACACCAGATTCTTATTAGTTATCCATTTTATGCATATTAGTGTGATTTTGGTTTGACCTCACCGTTCATGTGGCTAAAAGGTTTCACTGGTTGTACTTCCAGCTGGACCACCATAGGCATTGTACAGGCTTGGGTCGCTTTGATTGAGTTCTACTAGTGAATGCTGGAGAATTTGAAGACAATGCTCTGATCTCGGCCTTCTAACCGAGGGGACCGAACAAAGCCTTGTAGAATTTGACACCTACTTATTTCTGTCTAAGTACATGCAGCTGGGGAAATCTGTGTTCGGTCTCTCTCGTTGCAGACACTGTGAGGACCTCTGCGGTGGAAAAGAGGAGCAGACGGGCAGATTCAGGCAACGCTTCAGGGTGATTGTGGCCACAGAGCATCAGTAGTATTTTTAAAAGAAGCGGTATCAATATGGCATTCCACAGGGAAGGCACAGAGTTAACAAGCACATGAGGTTCTCTTCACTAGAGCTTGTTGCTTGAGGATTTCAATGGTCTCAGCACCTACAACTCTTCTCCTATACCTTCCTAATTGCATTTATATATATTTATATCATTTATATATGAGTGTATACACACACACACACACATATAAACATGCATATTTTTTTCAACAAACAAATGCCTTTTGAGTAATAACTAAAGGAGACATTTACTGAGCTTTTCTTTAAGGCCAGACATGTTGGTGGATGCCCTGACATACATTAGTGCATTTAATCTCCCTGAGATTTCTATGATGCAAGTATAATTATTTGTCTTATTTTCCAGAAGAGGAAACTGATGTTTGAAAACATGACACATGCTTCTGTGGCAGAGCTGGAATTTAAACTTGCTTAAGGGGCAGAGTTGGAATTCAAAGCCAGTGTGGCTCATTGTATTCTAAAGTTCACTATCCCAGGAAGGATGAGACGGAAGCAGGAAAAGAGGAAGTGAGGGAGGGAGAAAAAGACGGAACAAGGAAAGAGAATCCTTTAGGCAGCTCTAATTCAGCAACTTGAAGTTATGGCAAAAACAAACTAAATAACTCATACCCCTATTTTAAAGTCCAAGAGTTTAGTGTTTGAACCCACTGAGAGAAGACGGGGCAACCTCCTGGGAGAAGATGTGTGTTGGGAGAAGAAAGAAGTGGTGGAGATGGGACAGAACTGCAGCCCAGCCCGCTCAAGCCTCACCCGGAGCACCCAGCATGCTGAACATCACAGCAGTTGACAGTGGAAATCATTTCCCAGGAGAGGACAGACCTACACCTGGTGCCTCTGAGCACATGGTGCCTTGAGCCCTCAGTCCAGGAGGAGGCTTGAAGGTGTCAGTCCCAGCCGAGGAGTCAGCTCTGCCAGGTGAAGTCTTCTCATCCTTCGAGACATAAGTTAAATTTCTCTTCCTCTTTAGTGAAAACACCCACTCCACCCACCCCTAGCTCCCAGGGCTCTCTCTCTTGTCTGAAGCCCTTGTAATTATAAAATTGAAAATAGCCGACATTTACTGAGTGTTCACTATGTACTAGGCGCCACGTTAAACCCTTTCTATGTTTTTGAACCATCATAACTATCTTTCAAGGAAGTTGATTTTTAGTCCCATTTTACTGGGGCCATGATGGTTAAATAATTTCTCAACATCATCTTGCTCCCAACTGACAGAACAAGGTTGCTAACCCAGAGCTCAGATTCTTTCCCCTGCAACATGGCCTTCCTTGCGGTCGGCTTAGCCCAGGTGTTAAAAGAACAATGACGGAAGAGGCGGTGAGCAATCTGAGACTTCCAAAAAAGCATTGCAGCAGCAAAGAGGGAAATGTGCAAAACTCCACGCCTGGAAGTTTGACCTGCTCTGGAAAGGGCTCAGCTCGAAGCCCGATATCATAGGCACTGTCAAGAATCAGAGGTGCACAGCCACGGGCAGAGTCTAATTTCAATTCCAGGACGTTTCGTGCAACAGAACGTAAGGCAACAATTATTCGCTAAATAGAAAATTAAAGGCATAGATAAAGTCAAAGCTCAAACCAGTGAAGCAAAAATCACAGAGACTCCAATTTCCTTCTGCTGCTTGTAGCTGCCAATTTGAAAAGAAGAAATCCTGGATATAGTAAAAATATAAGATCAATGGACCGTGGTTGATAGATGGTGATACCTCTGATCCCATACACACCCCCGCCCCCAGGATTAGCCCTTTCCCGCCCACTGCCCAAAGCCAGGCAAGTTGGATAGAGTAAAACCTGTGAGTGAGAGGTCCCTGTTTCTATTCATATGAATTTCACTTCCTATGAATAAACTCCAGCCCTGAGTAAGTTCTGGTAAAAAGAGTTTTATTTCCCTAGACTCCTCGTCCGTCTACTTCTGCCAAAATGTATTTCCTAAGTATTTTAACTTTAAACATACACGATCTCTTGGTATTTTCTAAATCCTGACTTTGCTCCTTTTCTAAAATTCAGTATACAGTTAAGGTTTCCTGTTTAACAGATAAGTGGTGACACATGGAAAGGTTCTAAATTTTTGCTTCCCGTGGGTACATATGTAAGACACAGGGTCAAATGTTAAGTGCTCTGGGTCATACTTTACAAACCACTGCCTAATGAGGTCAAACACTACTTGTGATTTCCTTTATCCTCTGTATTTATGCCTCTCCTTTGACTTCTTCCTTACAGGTATCTCTCACATCTTCCCCACCCCCGCTCTTAATCCTCACTGCCTCTCTTGCCTGGACAATTGCAAAAGTAATCACTTCTCGTGCACCCTCCATACAGTTGCAAGAATATGTTTCTAGTGTTTTCTGATCCATAAATCTGATTATATTTTATCCTTGTTCAAAAAGTACAATGGGCTCCCCATTGCCCACAAGATAAAAACCATCCTCCCTGGACATGCATACTAGGACCCTTCACAAACTTTTACCTCCCCTACCACTGATACCATTCATTTATCTTTTCACTGATTCATTTAAAAACAGGAAGCACCTACTCTCCACCAGCCATCATGCTGTATACACAGCCATGCTAAGCTTCGTGTTCCCAAATACTCCCTGCCCCTGCGCAGCTCTGCTTTCTCTCATGATGTTCTCTTTGCCTGGAAATCCTGCATCCCTCCTCCATCAAATTCTCATCCATCCTTCAAGATCAGGTTTCCATGGGGTCTCCTCTGTGAAGCCTGCGTAAGAGAAACCTAGACACATGCACACACACAAACACGTCCCAGAGAGCTCTCTCCTCGCCCACCTACCCACCATTTGTACACAGATTGACAATAACTTATATCATGTTAGGGAATCATTGTTGGCTTATCTGTTTCTCTTATAAGGGGAGGTCCTAACAGCCTCAAGGACAGGAGAGCAATGATTATTTTCTGTATCCTTAACTCATTGCCTGACACACATAGGAGGTACATTTGAATGTCTGTTGATTGACACCTACCTCCACATCTCCCAAAAAAGCCACTTTCCCATTCCAAGCTGTTCTGGGCATTGGGCAAGGTCAGTGACTACCTACACAAACACACTGAAGAGGTCTCTCTCGTGACAAAATTTTACTACGACCACTACCCTCTACCCCGGTACCTGAGGTTGCACCATGACACGTTTAATTCCTAGCACACACCACCTTTTTAACCTCTCCAGCCTTTTACTGTCTCAGCCAATATAATGTCATCCTTACATAGACTCTGAAACTAGGGTACCTGTCTTCAGTCACGGACTTTGATGCTGTACCTGAGCAACCAGCTGTTGATTCCATTCTTCCTTCATAAAACAGGGATCCAGGGTGGTCGAGAGAATTAAGGAAGGTAATACATACAGTGTTTGGAAGAGTAACTGCTACACAGTCGTGCTAGCTATAGCTAACGTGTTTGCTGCTGTTGTTATTTTCTATTCGGCCCCATATCTATTCTATGATATCAAGGTTTTCATAGCCCTTGAATTCATCCTTCCTGTTGAGGTCTTCCTGCTATTCCACTGCCCTGAATGCCCTTCTCTTTTGTCTATTCCTTCTTCAAGATAGAGCTCAAGTCTCCCTCATGAAGCCACCATTGACCACTCCTCACCCAGGCAAAGTTGACCCCTGTCCCATTTGTCTCACATGTGCGTGCCCTGATACCGGAATTTACCGGGTCTGGTTTAGTGTCCATTTCCCCAATTAAATCCAGGGTGCCACGATGCCCAGGACAGTGTCCACACATGTAGCCCAGCCTTACTGAAGTCCTGCCCTGTGGCAGGCACTGCGGCAGCCGCTGAGGACACCGTGCCTCTCACTGTCCCTGCCCTCGAGATGCAGACAGGAGCATAATCTTAAAATCTATGGTTGTAATAAATGCAGTAGTATGCTGGCATTGGGAAGGAGCTCCTGCCCCTATCAGAGTCCTTGGCAGTTATTAGGAAGTCAGTGAAGAAGGGAAGAAAGGCCAGGAAAAAACAAAAGAGAGAGGAAGGAAGGAAGGGAGGGAGGGAGGGAGGGAGGGAAGGAAGGGATGGAGGGAGGAAATAAAAAAGGGAAGGAGGAGAGAAGAAAGAAGTGAATTGAGAGCATGGAAATACTTCCATTGCCAAACGTTTCACTGGAGTATATTTACCGCTATGAAAAGAAATCACTTCCACTTTGTTGTAGAAACCTTATTGCCAATGCCGTTAACACCGTGTGTTTCCCCAGGAATGGCCACAGGCTATGGGAGGCAGGTGTCCACAGTGTACGGATGAATACCTTCAATGCAAATAATTACATTTAAACATGTGTTCCTGCTAAATTTCTAGCCTGTCAAACCTGTCTTTTCACAGATATTATTGCTTTGTTTAGAGTGAGTTTAAACAAATTTCATATGAGTGAAATGGGATCAGGGCACTCTGATTTCAGGACTCATTTAGGAAGAAGCTTCTGAGGAGGAAATGCCTAGTGACCCCACCAAGGAGGGGGGACAGCTAAAAGCTGGGGATGCAGAAGCCAAAAGTACACCTGTCCCTCAGCCCGCCTGACCAGCACCTTCTAATACATCTACCCCACACTCAACAGCTAGAAAGGCCCTCTGCATCCGCTTTGCGTCTACAGACTTCTAAGTCTCACCTACAAGCATCCTAGTTCCTGGATGGAGAGACTGAGATCCAGAGGAGTGAAATGAGTTAGTAATATTTCACTGGTTTAAACTAAATCTGACTGTAGAAAAGGTAGCCCGACAAGTACACTTTTTAAGTAAGCTTTGTCATTCCCACCACAGAACTTGTATCAGAAAATAGCTTGTGAGGGTAATTCTTCTCTAGCCTAAATTTCAAACCCCCAGGAATCTCATTGGACACCACATTTCCATTTAAGCGCTAGGGAGAGAAATAGTGCTATGCCTCATTAATATCTTGGCAGGACACACTTTACATTATATATATCACGTGATAGTCATGGTGGGCTGGGACCTCATTTCAAACACTACCTGGGTCTCTGCTCTCTGTGGGGCGTTAGCCCTGGGAAACCAGGAGCTTCCAAAGAGAAAAATGTCCAACCTGCTCCTTGTCTTACAAATAAATGACTCTGTTCTTCTCTCTCTTTCTCTCAGGCTTATGTTTCCCTCTTATTGTGCCAGACTTCCTGTACCCTGTAGGGTACGGTCCTGACATGCTACAGCACAGCACAGTGCAGTTCAGTGAATATTGACACAACCAAAATGCCATAATCATGGACAAAACATGTGCATAAGAAGAGCAAACTGAAGGCTCTTGATATTAATTCGGGGGCCCAACAGCCTGAAGCCAGGCAGTGATGTATATTTAATGAACTCTTAGCACACCCAAGACTCGTGACCACACCTAGCCAAGCGTTATCCCTGGAGACTGAGCAGAAACTAAACCCGAAGGGGTCTTTGGCAGCTTACGCTCAGGCAGAGTGTCAGGGAGATTGTTCACCCACTCCGGACTCAAGCCAATTGTCCATACCTGGAGGGCTTCCCCACTGGTCACTGCAAAAGCCGCCAGCTGACTAAAGACAGGCAACTGGTTTCATTCAAGACTTGGTAGTTGCATGACTGAATTAAACCACATGTTTGCAGCATCTCTCTCCACCTACCCAGTGTAGAAGTTGCCTTATGTATTACACACAGTTTTATGGACTGGCAATGAAAGCTACTTTCCTGACTTTTACGCTTCAACTGGTTGGTTAACTCCTATTCTCAGTTCAGAAAGCATGTCTTAGGGAAGTCAGCCCTCACCACACAGGCTTAAACCCTGAGCCTCTGTTATAAGCTCTCCTAAGCACCATATGCCTTCCTTTCAAAATTAGCCCTTATCAGAAGTGTATGTGTACATTGATTTCATTACTGTTTGAATTATGCCTATTTTCTGTATTGGTCTGTAAACTCTCCCAAATCAGGTCTTTTGTCTGCTTTTGCCTCTGTCTAGTGACTCTCATACCAAATATACAATTGACTCTCAATTAATAGTTGTTAAGTTTGTGAGTAAATGAATGAACAAGTGAATTAAAAAGGTGCCCATAACACAGGCATTATAACAAGATGCTATCAGTGATCTGAGCTCAGAGCAAATTTATTCCTCTGTTCCTGGGCACACAGCTGAATTGCATTTCTCAGACTCACTCGCAGTTAAGGTGTGGCCATGTGACTTTCAATCCAATGAAACATGACTTCCAGGTCTAGCCTGTAACAATCTCCAACACATACTTTTCCAAGCTCTTTTCTCCTTGTGGCTGGCTAGGATGGGGATTATCACGGCAACCGTGGAAGCAAGTGTTAAGAATGTCCCTCGGTAACTACGTGGGGTACAGCCACACTGACAACACGTTTACCCATTTCCAGAATTGTTATGTTGAGGACTAAACAAACCTCTAATAAGTGTAGCCTTTATGTGCATGGAGCCCATTTGTGACAGCAGTTAGTGTTGCTTGAACTAATACACCTCTTCCCAGTGATTCTAAACTAAAGAAGATTTTGGAGGCCATATTATAATTTGTGGGAGAAGGAATGGTTGGAAAAATCTTCCCAACTGACTAAGACGCTTTCACCTCCATGTCCCCCATTATAATCACTGTCCTACACATTTCCCGTGGTTTACCATGAAAGCAGGGATTTAAAGATATATTTGACTAGCTGAGAAGCTTAGCAGATGTATGGAACACACACAGTCACCCATGTGTGTGGGCATAAGAGGTATAGACGTAACAAAAATTGTGGTTCATTATCAGTAGTATCAGGTGATGTGTTTTGATCCGTTTCCTTTCAGAGCAATCAGAATGTCATTAGTGATCATTATACGAGTCCCTATGGAGAGGGAGAGATGTAAAAAACATGGTTAGTGCTCTCAAAAGAGGCAGCACAGTGAGGTAGAAAGAGCACGGAATTGTAGTGTAAAAGACTTGGCTTCTAAGTGACTCACCAGCAGTAAAATTATTCTACCTCTCCCTTTCTTCACTTCTTAAAAAGGAGTATGAATCTGCAACTCAAAATTGCTGTAAGATTGTATGATACAGTGCATAGAAAAGGTCTGGTGGGGAAGGGAAGAGAGACAAGTGCATCATGAATCATGACCAATGATTCACATGGCAGAGTCAGATACAAAGAATTGCAGGAACATAGCCTGTGGAGGTTGGAGATCAAGGGGAGGCACAGGGACAACTAGGGGAGGAAATTAAGTCTGATCCCAGGGCACAGGGCACATATGGGATTCAAAGGGTAGAGGGTAGAGCTGTTTGGAGGTGATCAGGTAGAGCTTCTTGGATGGCTAGGTCTTGAACTGAATGCTAAAAAATGAATACAACGGCATAGAGAAGGGGATAGCTAGTATAAGACTATCAAATCACCATCAAACATTTCTTGAACACCAATTAAATTGCTAGGTACTCTAAAGTTTGCAAAGGTGATCTAGACAGAGAGACTACAGCACAATGAAGTGGAAGCCACCTCAGACTGGAGGTTAAGAGTCCAACTTCTAAACTCTGCTGTAATTAACCAAATGTTTGACCTTGGAACATCACATAAACTTCCCAAGCCTCATCTCCTCATGTGGGAAATGAGGACATTGGCAAAAATGGTTTCTTTTTTTTTTTTTCTTTCCCCTGATCTTAATGTGGGATCCTATTTCCAGGTTTTGCCTTTATTTTTTTTACTAACTGCATCTCTCAATATAGCCTGCAGGGGGCACTAGACTAGGAATTAGAAAACCTGATTTCTCTTCCCAACTCCACCCCTGACCAATTGTGTGACCCTGGTCAAACTGTTTAACCTCTCCGTATCTCAGGTCCCCACCCAGAAAACAGAGCGACCAGCAGACTCTCCACCTACCACCAAGGGGTGTAGTCAGAGTTAATACCCTCATGGTCCTTTGAGCTCAGTAGATGAAAGGCATGGAAAAAAGTACAAAGAATTTTTATGTGCTATTGACTTTATTTTATTTTCTGTGGGGGAGGGAGTCTGCCCCAGCTGGAAAGCTGCTTTCTCTGAATCAAAGGGCAGGAACCCAGCAAGTTTCTCAGGATCAGGGCCTTAGACTGAGCTGTGTATACTGACAGAGCCAGCCAATCCTCCAGCTCAGTTTCCTTTAACCTGGTGCTCCAGGCAATAACTGTGCAACTCTGCAGTTTAACAATGTGTTCTTTGTCCCACAACTGCTCTCATTTCGCAACTGCCCAGGTAATATGTTTGAGCCTGCAGGGAGAGTCAAATAGTTAATGAGGGAAGGGTTTGGCATGCCCTACATAGGTTCTACCACAAGTCCCAACAAGAAGGCATTCTCTCTCTCTCTCCTGGTTTCCAGCCTACCCCCAAAATATACAAGTGTCCCTACCAGGAGTGAGCCTTCTTTCTCAGCAGGCTGTAATGCCAGTGTGGCTTTTATCAATGCACTGGTGAGCTGTGTTTTGTTTATGGTTTTATGCCATCTATTTTCCCAGGGATATAATGTTTTCTACAGAGCCCTTGAATCTGTCAGCTTTTAAAGCTACCAGCACCTTTTCAGTTCTTATTAAGCCCTTAATATGGTATGAATAGGGGAGCTATTAGACTAAAGAGCCATAATCGCCTCTGAGGAAAACATCCATCACCAACCTTTATATGGTCCCTGAACCTCTAAAAGGTGTCATCTCTCTGGGGCATATCTGGTGAGAGCATTTTCTGGGAGATGCCAAGAAGCCAATGCATTGATGGGACTTAGAAGGGCATTTTCTAACCATTACAAATTGCCTAGTCTAGCATCTCAATTTCATCTACGTGATGAGCCTTAATTAAATTTGTCGGGGTTTGATTCTTTATCCCCAGATGTGGCGCTGAAAGAGATTGCTGACATAAATAATGTGTACTCCAAATGCTCTCAGGCTCCAGGCTCAGCTGGGACAGCTGTGGATTTTTAAATGTCATTCCCCAAGATATCCTGGAGGTGTTCAGCTTCCCTCTTTCTAATCCGGGAAGGGAGCCACGGGCAACATCCTCCCAGATGACACTAATGCATCTTGACAGAGCATTCCTGCTGGACAGGTGTGCTACTTGCAGATGTCTCCAACAGAAGAGGTGGCCACTGTCCACAAAGATGATCTCATCAAAACTGAAGGCATCTTTTGCTTAAGTCTTGAGTCTGATGTGCTTGAATAGGCTTCCTTTAAAACTGTACACACACACACACACACACACACACACACACACACACATCTGTAAGCGTTATCAGGGCTTGCCTTATTTGACTATAATATTGCAGGAAATGGTCCAGGTGACAAAGTCTTCCCCCAGTGGCTTCCTGGTTCCTCATTCCTGACTTGTTCTCTTGATGTCAACTGAAGCCAACAAGAAAGGCTTTCTCACTCTGGAAGGTGTTGGCTCATTATGGCCCAGGCTGATATCAACTGGCTCTGGGTGGGTTTTATTCCGGTGGCTGGCTGGTAAAAGCCACAGCAAAGTCTCCGACAAAGCACTCATCACCCTTGTGCATACTTCCGCCTTAACCCTGGCTCGAACTTAACTGACAGCCTTACCTATTTGCTCAGAGGAGCTTTTGCTGCAGGCAACATGAAGTAGTGAAAAGAATAGGCATGTGAACCTGGCGAACCTGGGCTGGCATCTGGCTCTGGGACATCCTCACCATGTGAACTCAGTTACAATACTTCATCTCTGAGCCTCAGTCTCCTGACCCATGAGCCAGTGTGTCAGGGTGAGCATTCTCACATGTCCCTCACATGACAGGGTGAGGCACATGCAAGTTTACATCTTACATCTCAAATGACTCAGCCACACAAGGACCAAGGCGCCTCCTGGGCTGGCCTTCTTTCAAAGGATGAACAAGGCAGTCTAATAGTGGCCCAAGAAGAAGAGAGCTTTTACAAAACAGTTGCAAAAAAAAAAAACCAATGAAACACAAATGCCATTTGTATTCTTTTTCTGGTAGATATCCAGCCACGGAGAAAATCATTGCCTTTGATACCATCAGCTACTGCTATGCCGAAAGCTGGCAAATGATCGTTGCCCCAATACTTTATAGTTTACAAGGCAGATTCCTCTCTATGATGCAATTTGAAACCCTGGTTCTATTAGTAGGACTGAAGCTTGTTTCCACTTCACAAATGATGAAACGGAAGCTCCACGGGGTTAAATAGCAGTCCAAAGTTCACCCAGGTCTAAACGGTGGGTCAAGAAAAAGGCCACATCCTGTGAATCCAAATCTGGGTGCTTTCCCTTCTATTGCACTGAATTCTTGCCTCATTGGCCTCCAGGCATTCATGATATCCTTCAGTTTGTTAAATGTTAGGAGGGATGTATAGTAAGATAACTGCTAACACAAAACAAACCAAAATCCCAAGACTGGAGTCTTGGCACAAGAAGGATGCCATGGCAGATGCAAAGCCCTTTGCAAACAGACACCACCTACATGGTTTGTCCTTCCTCTCACCTCTTCTTTCCAACTTCTTTCCCCTCCCCCCATATCCCTCGCCAATGGACTCTAGTCTCCAGCCAGAGAGAAAGACTTGAAAGTCATTTTCCAAAGATTCCATACTTCCTGGCTTCTTTGACTTCTCACAGTCAGAACCCGCTCTGCCTGGAATGCCCGTCACCCCTCCCAAGCTGGCAAATCCCACCTTAGCCTTCAGCACACAGTCTCCATGTAAATGGCTGTAGTCCCAGACCCTCTGGCAAGGCTGGGCCATAAGAGCCAAAGCTTTTGAACCAGACAAGTGCAATTTTAATAAGAGTTCTTAATCCTAGCTGTGTGATTCAGGGAAGACTGCTTTACCTCTCTGAGAATCGGGGGGAAATTATATTGTCCCTCCAGGAGGGGTGTGAAGATGAAACAAGAACATCCATAAAGCAAGGAGCACAGTGTTGCTTCTCAATAGACACTCCAGAAATACTACTCATTCCCCTCCTCCCCACTTCCTCTGGACTCTGGAGAATCATACACGCCCACCCATTACAGTGCCAGTCTCACTGTATTGCAGTAATTTGTTTGCATCTTTCTCACAAGATAACTAAAAAATTCCTCAGAGACATGAAAGAGCACTTTTATCTCTGTACCCCAGCACTCAGGCTGGTATACATTCAATGTACAGTGAATGAAGAAACCATACAAGAACAGGAAATTGTAAGAAAAATGTTTTCTTTTCTTTCCCTAGGGGAAACGGACATTATCTTTGATTTCCTCACCTCTTGAAACCACCCTTATCTGAAAGTTCTGAACTTAAGGTGAGTTCAAATGTTAGTTCTGACCTGGATAGGTCAAGCCAGCATGGCTATCTCCATCAAGAATTTCCCTTCTCGGGCTTCCCTGGTGGCGCAGTGGTTGAGAGTCCGCCTGCCGATGCAGGGGACACGGGTTCGTGCCCCGGTCCGGGAAGATCCCACATGCCGTGGAGCAACTGGGCCCGTGAGCCATGGCCGCTGAGCCTGCGCGTCCAGAGCCTGTGCTCCGCGACGGGAGAGGCCACAAAAGTGAGAGGCCCGCGTATCGCAAAAAAAAAAAAAAAAAAAAAAAGAATTTCCCTTCTGCATTCCACAAACGTCTGTGCTTGTGCACAAAGTTGAAAGATAAACATCTGAGTAGAAAAAAAGAGAACGTATTCCCCAGAATTCCCCGCTAATTCAACAGGGTTCTCTTAGGTAATAAACAAAGAAAAGTAAAGGAAGGGAAGCTATCATCGAGTATGTTTGGGAAACACAAGGCTTTGTAAATTTGTCCATGTTGATGCATCAGTCAGGGTCCCAGCACACAACAGAGGGCACACTCAAAATAGAATAATTCGAAGTTAGTTTTAAAAAGATACTGCTTACAAAGATGTGAGCAAGGTATCAAGAAACCCTGAGGAATATTGCAGTACCTTAGGGTTATTTATAGACAACTCCCTAATGTCGGAAGAGGCACAGGTATAGAATATTTACTGAAACCTGGAGTCAGAGAGGGCTAGGTGGAGACAGGAGTGGAGGGCTTTGGTCAAGATGAGCCTGCAGGGATGGATCCTGAGGATTAATCACACCAACTCCACTTTTCTACCTCTCCAATCTCCTGCTAGTGTTCACCCCTGTCTGAGCCTCTAGGCACTGGAGACACAGAAACCTGTTGATTTATTCTGCTCAGGTCGGTCTCCTGGGGAATAACTCATGGTGGAAGGGGTGGAGTTGGCATCCAGAGAGGTGAATGGAAGATACACAGCTCAATTGCCTCACATTCTTTAACTACTGGTTAGTGGGTGTTGGGATCCTTTGAGAGCTGCATCTCGTAGGCAGCAGTTCCCAGCTGATGTGACAGCAGGCACATTTACTGAGCAAGTCAAAGAAAGTGCTTTGAGAAGTGCTGCTGTGATGGCAGGTTTGAGGACTGGGTCTATCATACAAATGACTGGCAAAGGTCCACTGTGATTTACAAATAATTTTGCTTTACATTCACTATCCTACAAACATTTGTGGTTTGGAGCAGAGATGGTTTATAGTATCTTCACCTTCCAGATGAGGAAACAAAAAAATCCTTTTGCTCAACCTAGTTCACAAAGCTCCATGAAAAACTTGTCCCTGGACTCCCTTAAGGTCCTTAGACATCGTTGCCTTGAATGCCAGTGGTCTAGTTCCACCTCTTAGCTTGCCTTGGGAGGAATCAATTTGAAAATAGGAAGATCTCTAGTATAGACTGAATGCTTGTGCCCCCTTCAAAATTCATATGTTGAAACCTAATCCCCAGTGTGATGTTATTAGAAGGTGGGAGCCTTTCAGATGTGATTAAGTCATGAGGATGGAGTCCCCATGATGGGATTAGTGCCCTTTAAAGGAGACCCCAGAGAGCTTCCTTACCCCTTTTGCCATGTGAGGGCTCACTGAGAAGACAGCAGTCTGTGAAACAGGAAGAGGGTCCTCATCAGACACCCAATTTGCCCACGCCTTGATCTTGGACTTCCCTGCTTCCAGAACTGTGAGGAATAAATTTCTGTTGGGTATAAGTCACCTAGTTCCTGGTATTCTGTTATAGCAGCCCAAACAGACTAAGACAATCTCTCTGAGGAAACTACTTATAGGAAGTTCTTAAGCTTTAGTTTCAGATACTTTATTAAGATGCAAATGAACTTATTTACAAAACAGAAAGACACTCACAGACATAGAAAACAAACTTGTGGTTACCAAAACGGAAAGTGGGGGTGAATCACTGAGCTGTATACCTGAAACTAACAGAACATTGTAAATCAATTATACTTCAATAAAAAAAATAAGATAAAAATATTGAAAAATAGACTCTAGACTCTCACTCAGCAAGTCCATCCATCAACAGATATTTTTTAGACCCTGTGAGAGACACCACACTAGCAACGGGATGGAGTGAAGTAGTGAAGAGTTTGGGTTGAACTGAATATGATATCAGATAAAATCTATCCTGCCCTACAGGAATTTACAATTTAATACAGAACCAACCCAAATGCTCAACAGAATAGCGGAAAACAAGTTGTGATGTATCCACACAATGGAATACTATGCGGCAGTAAAAGTGGACAAACTTCTGATGCATCCTGCAACATGGGTGACTCTCAAAAATAAATCACGCAAAAGGAACCAGACACGAAGAGTACGTATCGTATGATGCGATTTATATGAAGCTCAAGACCAGGCAAACTACGTTTATAGAAATTATAATGTTAGTTACTGTTGGTGAAAAAGCTTCTGGGATGATAGAAACGTTCTATACCTTGAACTGAGTTATAGTTATACAGGTGCATACATGTATTAAAAAAAATCATCAAGTGGTATCCTTAAGATTGATGCAACGTATGCTTATAAATTATACCCAATTTTTAAAAAATCAAATAGGAATTGTTACAGTGAAATACACATAGTCATTACAATGCTGGCCTCCCAGCAGTTTCCTCTGCCACATGGAAACCCTGGGAGCCTTCACACACATGTTTTGGGAGACCAAACTGCATGGCTCTAAAGAGCATGGGCATTGCTAAGTGACAGATCTTGGTTCAAATCCCAGCTCTGCCACTTCCTGATATGACTTTGAACAAATCACATAACCTCTCTGATCCTGAACTTTCTCATCTGTAAAATCAAGCCCCAACTTAGGGCACTGTTGTGAGAATTAAATGAGAAAATGAATAAAAGCACTCAGCAGAATCTCTGGCCCTTTTAAAATGCTCTAAACTGATATCATTATCAATATTCTGCTCATCTGCCCTCGATTCTACTTCACCTGGAATTAGATAAAATCAGTGAGAGAGAGAGGAAGGTAGGCAGAGGGAATGGGCAGTGTCTGTGGCTTCTCTCTCTTTTTTCTTTTTGCCTCTCAGCTGCCTGTTGTAGGTTAGTTTAAGGCTGACCGCAGTGGCAGATGTGGCCGACTGGACATGACGGGAAGGTCTGCAGGCCCTCTTACTGTGCAGGGCAATGGCTGCACAGCTGTGTCCCTGTACGCGGACCTGTCAGAGTGCTGGTATAGGGCTCTGATGGGCTCATTAGCGGCTCCCTCACCTATAGCCCTCACAGATCTGATCTGAGTTCTTTGCAGAGCCGATATGCCTAAAGGCAGGAGGTGAGGCCCCCATGGTGTTTGCCAGCGGCTGCTTCCGAGATAGAGTATTGATCTCCATCAGGAGAGTTGCAAGACCTGTACGCCAGGCACTGGACCTTAAAAGCAGAGCCTCTGCAGATGGTGAATGCATCAGCCATCAGTTTGATACTAACAAGCAATTATAATGCAGTGTCTGTGTTACCTTCACTCAGGGATATCAGGATGATTGTTTTAAAAGGAGAAAGAGAAAAAATCAAAACAGCAATAACAAAAAGACTTGATCCGTCCAGAGTGCTGCTCTAGAATTCCGTCTGATGAGAATGAGGCTAGATAGTGTAGCACAGTGAGCACTGATCTCGGAGTCAGAAAAGAACTGAGCCCATAACTAGCGATCTATATCCATCACGTTCCTTCTCTGACACTTCCTGCCTTGTTTCTAGAGCAGTGGTCTAGATCCTGGCTGCACCTTAGAGTCACCTGGGGAGTTCTTAAAGCTACCAGTACCAAGACCACTTTCCAGAAAAATTACATCAAAACTCCAGGGCTGAGACCCAGATATCCAGTTTTTTAGGCTTCCCAGGCTTCAAGGTGCAGTTGAAAACCTTGAGGACATCCAAAGTGAGGTGACTGCAATCGGTGATCTTTAAGACAGTGGTTCTCAACCTTCCATGTACATGCAGGTCACCTGGAGTCGTGTTACCATGCAGATTCTGACTCAGTAGCTCCGACTTAATATGTCTGAGATGCTGCATTTTTAACAAGCAACCAGGTATTAATAATACAGTTGTTGCTAGTCTCGGGAAAATATTTTGAGGAACAGGATTCTAAGGTACTTTTTCTCCCAAGCATTTGCAAAGTCTATAGCAGCACTGTCCCAAAGAACTTTCTGCTCTGAAGGGAGTGTCCTTTATCTTTGCTGTCCAATATGGTATAGGAGCCACTAGTCACATGGGACTATCGAGCCCTTGAAATGTGGCTGGTGCAACTGAGCAACTCCATTTTTAATTTTATTTAATTTTAATTAATTTTAACTTAAGTAGCCACCTGGGACAAGAGGTTTTAAAACATGTAGCATATGACAGGGCTAAGAAAGGGTGTTTGTACCATATACCTATGCGCAGGATCACATGGAATCCCCTCTGGGAATAGCCCCAATTCACAGTAAGGCATTCTCCTCCTGGCAAAAGCCCAAGCTCCCAATCAACATGAATAGAACCTATTGACTCTGGGTATATCGTGGGAGGGAAGTAGCTAGAAATGCAGATGAAGAGGTGATCCTTGTATTGGGCCTCCTAGGACAGGCTGAGGAGTTTGGGCTTTATCCCAAAGTCAGTGACAAAATCCAAGCTATCATGGCAGCACAGAAGTGAGAATCCTTAATACCACCTGGAGCTCGTGGGGAAGGCACCCAAAGGAGGTAACATTTAAGCAGGGTCTTTAAAGACGAGTAGAGGTTCACCAGGAAGCCAAACCAGGGAAAGAGAATTCCATAAAAAGGGAACAGAATGTGCCAACGAGAGAAGGCAAAAATGAGAGAGGGAAGCACACTGAGTGTGTGGCAGAGAGTAGGGAAAGTGAGACTCAAAGAGGCCTTGGGAAGTAGGACCTCAACAAAGGACAACAAATGACAAACCACAGTGGTGATTATACCTCTTATTTCCAAAGAAAACAGCCATTATTATTGAGAAGACATTGTAAGAGGTGTCTCCCAAACAGGGCCAGTCTACAGTTGTAGAGGTTGTGTACTGTTCAACTCCAGGAGCAGCTGTTTGCAATATACATAAGTGGCAACCCATGGGATTGTACAATGTACCAGCTCATCCCCATTTCATTCTTTAAAAATTTTTCATTGAAGTTCTTTTGCTTCTGGTCAAGAAAACACCACGAGAATGGAACCTTCACACAGGAGGCCTCTGTAAGATGATCCCCAGTTTCCCAGGGCTTCAGTTTCCTGTTAACCAAGTGAGATGAAGAATTCTGGGTCTCTATATGTCAGCTACTTTCCCAATGCTTTAAATATGTCATCTCATATTTCTCACAGCAGTACCATGAGGTGGGAAGTATTCCTGCATTTCCCCTATGAGGAAGTGGAGCTGAGACATTAAGGTAGTCTGGTAGAAATTGTTAGAGCTAACACACCCACACAGTCTTCACCGAGTCTCACATCCATGCTCTGTCCACTGCTTGATGATTCCTTCAAGGTGTTCAGGGGAATCCATTAGTCTATTTCAATATTGTGCAAGCCTACTGGAAATCACTTATTTGCCTGTGATTAGGACACTAGGTTCAGACATCACAAGGCTTTGATGTGGCTGAAATGATATCAACTGACTATGGCAACACCAGTTCTCTCATGCTGATGAGAACCTGTGCTTGGCAGCAGTATTTGATGCATTAGAAGCAGAAACTAATTGCTTTAAGATTTCTGTTTGTTTGGCACCTTATCAAAATATGACTACCTGTGGGGAAGAGTAATAAAATGGATTGGTGGTGCCTGTGCCACATCCTGCCTTGAATCATAATTACATGTTTGTGTATCTGTATCCCACCCTCAGCTGTCCCCACAGGAATCTCGCTCAAGCTCTCTATGTTAGTTCTCAACACATCTAGGTCTCCCTGAAAAATCTAATCCACTCCAGTAGCTTTACACATCTCACTCATCCTAGTTATGGCCAAGTCTGTATCTCCTCCCTTACTATCTCTTCGTAACCCCTAACACCCATATCCAGCTGCCTATGAGAACCCTATACCTTCATGTCCCACAGCCCCTTCTGACTTAACAAACATGTCCAAGACCAAGCACACTCCTCTTCTTACAATCTTGTCTTTCCTCTTGTGTATCCTTTCTCAGTGAATGGGATCGCCACCCACACGGTCACCCAAGCCAAGAACATGGGAGCCCTCTTTGATTCTTCCCTCTCCCTCGCAATCTCCAATTCTCCCTCCCATCTAGTCACTCCCAAATTTTTCTCTTAGGATTAAAATCGGCTGCATAGAACAGAAAACCTAAGCAAACAAACCCAATGACTTAAATAACTCAGCTGTTTAATATCTTCCCAAGGTAGGAAGTCTGGGCTTGCTATGCTGGTAAAATGATCATCAGGGGTCCAAGCTCCTTCACTTTGTTTACCATTATAACCTGCAGCTTCCATCCTAATGTCATCTCACAGTCCAGGATGGCTACTGGAGTGCTTGCCGTCACACCCGTGTTGTAGGCTAGAAGGAAAAGGGTAATGGGGTAGAATGCAAGGGGGCTTCCAGCTAATTCTGTTTCCTTTAATCAGCCTTCCCCCCCGGATTTCACATTATGCTCCTGCTAATTCTCAGCGGCCATAACTTAGTGCCATGGCACACTAGTAAATATAATCTTCAGCTATGCGCCTTGTTAGCCCATAAAAAATGAGGTTATGTTACTAAGGCAAAAAGGGAGAACAGATCTGGGGAGGCAGCTAGCTGTTTCTGCCATCCCAAGTATTGTTGCTTCTACCTGATTTAGATTTAACAGACCTGCCTGCTTCCCTACATCACCAACCCCAGAAGAAGAGCACCTTAAATGTCAACTGGAAAAATGTGTACAGAGCAAGGGAAACAGTCTTTATCCAACGTGGAATGGATTTTTCCAATTTGCCTGTCCCCCTGAAAATGCTCTTAGTTCAGAAGGAACAATGATGTAAGAAGGACTAATATTTCCACCTGCCCCTCAAGTTAATAGCAAGAGATTCCACATGTCAGACAGGAAAGAGGGCTAGGAAGGAAAATGTGCATTATGATAAATTATTGATGTTAATACCAATAAGGAAGACGAACAATGGTGATAAATGACACAACAGGACCAAGGAAATTGTTCCACTGTGATATCCTGATTTCAAGCAGATTGACTGTATAATCATCCAACACAGTTTCATCAGTAATTTCACCAATGTCAAGGCTGCCAGTCTTCTGTGTTTACTACCAGTGTGTACCTGAGTAACATGAGCTGGCTTTCCATTCATCAGCCAGTTCGCCAGGGTGGTCTGTCTGTCATAATCTGGAGACAAAAATGGAACATTACAGTGGGCTTCACACCCCTCCTCTGCCTCAGTATTCCTATAGAATCCTCTTTACCTCTCTGTATTCCAATATCTAGCCTAAGCACATTTTGTGGTTCTTAAAAAGAGTTAGTACACCCGGCCCCACTCCCTAATACTTACACACTTTTTCCAGGTGGCATTTTAAATATTTTAGACCTTAAAGGAACTGAAGCTAGCCATAAATATGGTGAGAGTAATAGCTACCATTCATTGAGAAAGCTACACACATTATCTGACTTAAAACTTCACAACACACTTGAGAGAGAGCTCATGACCCTGAGAAAAGATAGAAAAGGTTTTCACAATAACAAGTGGAAGAGTCTGGATCTAATCCCATGTCTAGCTTATCGGAAATAGTCAAGAACAGCAAATAAGCATGAGAATGTGGGCAAGACTGGAGAACATCTAAGTTCCCTTCCCAACTCGTATCGTGATTCTGGAATCTCATTTTTGTGACAAGTAACTGTATTTCATAGTGCAGAAGCAAAAATGACTGCCATGCAGAAGCTGGCAGGATGGCATGGTGGAAACAGAAGGGACTCAGGAATCTGTGTGGGTGAGTGTGTGTGTGTGATTTCAGTATCCTGACTCAGACATATTTGAGGACTGCGGAGAGGGAGTGTTGCCTTATAAAAGAACACAAATGAGCCCATTGCTTGAACACTTACTTTGTGCCAGACGTTGTACTAACAGCTTTATCTCTATGACCTCTGATCCACCCAGAAAGCCTGGGAAGTTGATTTGATATGAAATTTATTGTATGGTTAAGAAACAAGGCTTGGAGACATTGAACATTTACCCAGGGTTCCAACACTGCCCCCTTTTCAAAGCCCCATATCTTTTGGCAACACCCATGAGGAATGGAAATACAGTATTTGACAGTCAGCTACAACACATGGTCTACCTAACCCATTGTGGTGGCTTTAGGATACATCCACCAGTTCTGTGAGATCCTTCCCTTCAAATGGTGAAGTCTAATTCCCCTCTTCTTGAGTGTAGGCTGGATTAGTGAATCACTTCTAATGAATAGAATATGACAAAAGTAAAAGTGTCTGACTTCTGAGACTATGTAATGAAATACACTGTGGCTTCTTTCCTGCCCTTTCTTAGATCACTGTGGGGTAAAACAGCTGACATATTGTGAAGGCACTCAAGCAGCCTGAGTCTTGAGTGTCTTCACGACATGTGAAGAGGAAGTGAATTAGTGAATTCACCACCTCTGTGGAGAGGTCTGTGTGGTGACAACTGAGGGCTCTTGTCAACTTCCAGCAAGGAGCTGAGGCCATTTCCAACAGCCCTGTGAGTGAACCATTTTGGAAAGTGGATCCTCCAGCCCCTGTCAAGCTTTCAGATGACCACACCTCCAGTGGTCATCTTGACCACAACCTCTTGAGAAGCCTTGAGCCAGGACCACCCAGTTAAGCTACTCCATGATTCCTGATTCAAAGAAACGCTGAGATAATAAATGTTTGCTGTTTTTAAGCCACTAAGCTTGGAATGACCTATTACGCATGATGGATAACTAATATAGCACCCAGCAGTCAAGAAAGGAGGTGGAACCAGCACTCTTATATCTTCATGCAGGGTTCTTTCCCCTCACTACTCCACACTGGCCACCAACAGTAAAGACTCAGGCCAAGGAGTTCCTTTTGTCTCTAGCCACTGTGCCTTGTGCTTGTGCATGGTAGAGCCATTTCCCTTCAATCTACAGGAGATCACAGTTGGAAAGCACACCCACCATTCTATAGCATAAAACACAAGTAGAGATGTCTCCCATAAAGAATCTGGCAGCGTGTCATGGTGGAGACAGAATGGACTCAGGAATCATGGCACCTGGATTTGAATTCCAGATCTGCCGCAGGCACAATGGATATGGCAGTTAACTTCTCTAAATCTTGTGTTCTCATTCACAAAGTGGGGATAATTTCCAGTTCACACAGTGATTATAATTATTTGAAAAGATCACTTATAGAGAGCTCCTAGCACATTTTTTCACTCAATAAACATTTAATGATGTTTTAGGCACTTAATTACCGGTGAGAATAAGATATAGCCATATCCTCACAGATCTTTCAGTGGAAAATAAACACAATGAAGCAATAATTTTCTAAAGCATGGTAAAACGTGTTGCACGTTGTAGGGACTCACTAAACATTTGGTTTATCCTCTCTTTTACCTTCTCCTAGAGTCCCACTTGATGGTGGTGGTTTTCCTTCAAGACGTCTTATTTGACCACTGAAACCATGGTCACAGTCTCCCTCCAATTTCTGGCATATCCCACAAAAATTTGAGCATTAACCATTCTTCCTGATCCAGATACTTCATTTTTAAGGGACCATAATATTTATCTTCCAATTCACTAAGATTTGACATGAGAGCCATTATTCATAATGAATATTAGGAACTTAAGTCTGCACAGTAATCATGGGTCTATGCACAATCCTTGATTCAAGGATGTGCACAACTTCACTCCAGACCTGCTTCCCAGAAGGCCATGGGAAGGAGGGTGAAAACCGTTTCTTTCCGAATTTGCTCTGAAACTGCTTCATGAGAAACTGAGACATTTTCCAACGGATGTGACTCAAGTGGCAACAAAATCCTCAGGCTATTCTGAAACCTGACGTGGAGTAGTAAACACGAGTACTGGTGGCAATCAGGAGACTTGCTCAAATTTGCAGTGTTCTACTGATAGTATCTAAATCAGTTGACTGTTCTACATCTCCTGATGGCTTCCTGCTGTTTGTCTGTTGGTGACACTTTTATATGAAATGGTAGTGCTGTGGCCAGGAAATTACAGTGGACCTCAGGAAACCCGGGTTCTATGAACTAATGGGTTGCTCTTTGGTGAGTTACGTTTCTCCTTTCTGAGCGTCAATTTCCCCAGACATAAAATAAAGGCAATGGATTCCATAAGCCTTTTTCCTAGATCTAAAATGATATGATAATAGTCCCTTTTCAACACTAATTGCTATCACTACTGAGCCCTCTTCCTTACCCACTGCTTTGAACTTTATTTACATTATTTTTCTTTTTTTAAAGATTTTTTGGATATGGACCGTTTTTAAAGTCTTTATTGAATTTGTTACAATATTGCTTCTGTTTCATGTTTTGGTTTTTTGGCCGCGAGGCATGTGGGATCTTAGCTGCCTGACCAGGGATCAAACCCTCACCCCCTGCATCGAAAGGCAAAGTCTTAACCACTGGACTTCCAGGGAAGTCCTTATCTTATTTTTCTAATCTTTAAACAAACCCTGAGGTAAATGTCATCATGATGTTTATTTTATAAGCGCAGAAGTTTTGGTGAGTGACCTCCCCAAAGAAAGAGGCAGGGCTGGAGTTTGGACTCAGGTCTTGTGCTGCTCTAACCTAAGAGATTCTGGATTCCAGACTTACCAAGTTATTCCAGAAATACTCAGGGCAAGGGTGGTATCATATGTCACACATGAAGAACATAAAAATAAAAAATAATATTCAGCCAAAAATATTTTAATATGATTTTACATGATTTATTAAGATTTCTTGTATAATTTTGATGTCATTTTTTTCCACCTCCCATCTTACCATTGCAGAATCTTAAGAAACAGATTTGATATTTGTGGACTCAATTTGCCCAAGAGAAAAATTTTAGTAATGTTTACAGCAGACAAAAAACTGTCAGTTAGAATAGAGAGCACACTTTTCACCTGGGAGGACTCAATATCTGTGGGCCCAGAGCACCCTGTCAGCTCCATTTAAGCTCCAGGATAATCAGAAGTTCAGGATCCCCATTGCACCTTGGAGATTTTGATTTTTCTACAAAAATTGCTGAATGCCTGCTGTGTACCAAGCAACGTGTCTGGACTTCTATGCATGCATATTTCATTATCTCTCCACATCTAACCAGTGAGACAGGTGCAATGCAATCTCATTTTGCAAATGAGGAAAATAGGGCTCAGAGAAAGAGAAGGAATCTCTCAAGGTTATACTGAAGTAAGAGACAGGAAAAGGATTAGAACCTAAGACTGCTGGATTCTCTTCATCACACCAAGCCTGCTTCACACGGATGCTAATCTCCCATTGCTTTATTTGGAAGGGTCTGCTCCTCTCCCATTCATAAAAAGGTAACTTTATCTAACAAACCCAGAAGCAGACATGAAATATGAAATGATGGAACCCAGGCAGCAGCAAACAGAGTACTTCAGACATGGCTGTTGTCTGTAGCGGAGAACAGAAGAGCTCCTGGCAACACAACCCTGAAAATAAAAATGTGGCTGAAACTGAGACGGAAGAATCTTCCAAGGACCCTGAAATTGGATATTTCCTCAAGCCTCACCTATGACCAAAAACAAATCATGTAGTGAAGATGCCAGCCTCAAGGAAACACCAGAGTTAAATTCATGCTGAAAAATCTCCTATGCATTAGGGAGCATGTCGACATTTCTGCGAGATTCAAACAAACCAAATAACAACATCCAAAAAAAACAAAATTAGCGAAAGACTTTTTTTAAAAAGAGACATCAGTGGACAATTGTTCAGCAGCGGGTGACAAACAAGAGCTGTATTTTACTCATAACTTATTATCTATACCCCTAGACTCCAGTACTGTCTCTGTAAGGTAGGTGGTTAGGATTCCCAATGTGTAGATAAGGAAACTTATCTTCAAAGCCTTCATTTGCCTTTCCACATCTTTTCTCCGCCCTCCTCCAGCTGGCCCCTACCCTAGGAGACTGACATTTATGGACTACATCAATGAGCTCCTCGCCTTCTGGATTCCAGTAGGGTTTAGTCCATGGGAGCCATCGGCAGGAAGATTGGAAGATAGGAGAATGACATCTGGCTTTTTATTGCTCCAACTCCTTTCCTGCCGGAACTTGGATTGGCTGCAATCTTCCATTGAAAGTTACAGCTCCCTCCAGGCAGCTCTTTCCTACAGCAGTAACCTCTCTCCAGGCTCTGTTAAATGCTGCTTCTCCTTGCCCTCGATCCCAGGCTTGCAGTGATAATGGCTGTGCTGTCACTAGCTCTGAGAGGCTTCACCATCCCTTGTGTGGCTCCCTGACCTCTGCTTGCATCTTTGTAAATAGTCTTCCGTGTGAACGTCCTCAGTTGCCTCTTTTAAGTGTACACACTGGTTACTTTGGGAGGGGCCCTGACTGACGCTGAATCCAAGACAGAAAGGTTAAGTAACTGATACAAAGTCACACGAGCAGGGTGTTAATTAAAGCAATGCTGGTTGTTGTAACATACAAACCCCCAAATCTCAGTGACTTCAATCAAGATACATTGATTTCTCACTCCCTCAAGTCCAGCATGGGGGACCCTGAGTGGCAGATGGCTCTCCTCCAAGTGGTCACTCAGGGAGCCTCACTCCTTCGATTTTCTGGCTCCACCATAAGCAACGTATGATTTCCAAGGTGGCCCTGGTCATTGGCATCAGATGGAAAGAGGGAAAGAGTATGGGGGCTTGAATAAGGAAGCAGTGTGCCCGGCCTGGAAGTGGCAGCCATCTCTACCACCTATATTCTGTCTGCCAGAGCTCAGTCACATGACTGTCCAATTACAGCAGGCCCAGAGAAGCGTGTCCAAGAGGATAAAAGAAACGGTTTGGGGAAGAGCTGGTCAGTGTCTACCTTGCAGGCTCAAATACAGAGTTTTCCCATTCAAAACTTAAAAGTCGGGCTTCCCCGGTAGCACAGTGGTTGAGAGTGCGCCTGCCGATGCAGGGGACACGGGTTCGTGCCCCGGTCTGGGAAGATCCCACATGCCGCGGAGTGGCTGGGCCTGTGAGCCATGGCCACTGAGCCTGTGCGTCCGGAGCCTGTGCTCTGCAATGGGAGAGGCCACAACAGTGAGAGGCCCGCGTACCGCAAAAAAAAACAAAAACAAAAACAAACTTAAAAGTCTTCTAGTTCATGGTATACACTGTGTATATATAAGATGTGCATCAAATAACAAGAGCCAACTCTGTGAGTTCAGAGGACAAAAGAGGTCGAGTGAGAACAATTTGCATAATTTGGTAGATTTGGTCAAGGGAGCATCTGCTTGGGAAAGAACAAAATGGGAACAACACCTGCCTCAGCCCCTCTCAGTGAGCACCTGCCTTCATAATTTAAGTGTCTCACTGTACATGATTCTATGATTCTAGCATTTAAGGATACACATTTTTCTACCACTCAGTCCCTGTTTATTACACACACACGTATATTTATACCTTTCATCAGAAATGTTACTGTCACAGGATGATATGAACAAAAATATGCATTCTGTGATTTACTGTCCCTTTTAGAAATTTCAAGGGTAATTTTGATGAAGTACCCTGTTTGCCTTATCCTCTGAATTTAGAACTTGTCCCGTGTCTCCTGAGCCTCTACCCAGACTTCAGGTCCTTCTCCCCACTCGCACTTCTGTGGATTTCTCTCTCCTGCATGTGAGTTTTATAGTGTCAGCACACACCCTGTGAGAATACAGACAGTGGAACTTTTCGCATTGCTCTGTAAATCTGCAGATTCACTATTCAATAAGTATTGACCTGTCCACATCGCCTTTTTTTTCCACCTTAGAGGCATTTCCAGTGATCCAGGAATTTGGAGAAAGAAAGTGTCTCCTGAAGTTAACTTTTTCCTACACAAGTAACCTGAGGGACTCATGTAAAAATAGGTTGACACAAATGTTATTTCAAGATTGAAAACTAATGTGTTTGAATCCTGCTTCAGTAAGTAAAAAGTTTCAAGGACTTACTGTATAGCACAGGGAACTCTGCTCAATATTATGTAACAACCTAAGTAGGAAAATGTATAACTGAATCACTTTGCTGTACACCTGAAACTATCAAAACATTGTTAATCAACTATACTCCAATATAAAATAAAAAGTTAAAAAAGAAAGAAAAAGTTCCAAACTCTCAGCTTACTGATCACCTCCATGGCTCTCTTTCTCATCACATGTTGCCCAGATGAAAAAAAAATATGCAGGAAAAAGAGTTCCAAGCACTATTAGATTATCATCGTAAGATTCTATTGATCTTTTGTCATTCACTAAGTATGAGTTACTGTGGCCATAGCAGTGAGGAAGTCGCTGTGCCTGCCCTCAGGGATGGCTCTCAAGGTCGACAGACAATGCATGCGTTGTTATCAACCAAAAAACAAGATAGATACTGAAGGCAAAAGGGGTGGAAAGGACATCAAATCCGGGTGGCATGTTGGAAAGTGTCCTGATATGGGAGAGGGACATGGCTCTTTAGATAGGTGGTCAGAAAAGGCCCCGACTGTGACCAGTGGGAAGAGGAAAGGGGCGAGGGACAAGAGAGGGGTAAGGGCTTAAGAGATACAAGCTACTATGCATAAAATAAATAAGCAACAAGGATATATTGTACAGCACAGCGAAATATAGCCATATTTTATAATAACTTTAAATGGAGTATATTCTATAAAATATTGAATCATTATGTTGTACCTCTGAAACTAATATAATGTTGTAAATCAACTGTACTTCACTTGAAAACAAGAAAAGAAAAGAAACAGTCCCAAATCATGAGAAGGAGTGGGCCAGGTGAACAGTATTCCAGGCATGAAAATCAATATTCAGTTATTCAGAACAGTATTCCAGGCAATGACCTTGAGATCAGGATGGTTTGGGGAAACTCGGGGAATAACCTGAGCCCGTGGGGTTGCAATGGAAACGTTGAACATGAGGTGGAAAGGTGGCCGAGGTGTTTCCACTGCCTCTAGAGCCTATAAGTCAGGACTTTAAGAGTTAAATTTTGTTCTAAGTGTAATAGAAAACTGTTGGGGGAGGAGAGTGAGTGGAGGAGAGTTATGATCTGTTTGGGGGGGGTTGTTTTACTTTGTTGTAAGAATCACTCCATTCTTTCTATGCAGAAGAAACTTTGGGGGAATTGACAAAAGTAGAAGCAGAGACACCAATTAGGAGATAAGAAACAATGACTTGGACTATACAGCTAGACTTGGAGGTGGTGACAGTGGTGGGATTGAGGATACATTTTGGGATCTGCTGATGGATATGACATGGGCTGAAAAGGAAATTGAGGACTCAGGGATAACTCTTAGGTTTGGAGCTTTGGCAGTTAGCAAAAGGGGTGCCAGTAGCTGCCATGGAGGACACTGGGAGGGCTGTTCCACACTAGCGGTGGGAAATCCACCACTGCCCAGCTCATTACTTTCAAAGGGCTTCTCTGGTTCTAGTCACCAGGCATTTGATGAGTGTCTATTCAAAGAAAATGTGGGCCCTGCTATCAAAGAGTCCTAGGCTGCAAGGGGAAACTGATGCACAAACAGACCGTCATGCTGAGAGAGACAGCCCAGCGGCATTCTGGGAATAAAGGGAGAGACAATGAACTCAGAGTGTAGACTCAAAAGGGCTTTTTGGAGGAGACGACACCTAGATAAGACTTGAAAGATAAATAAAAGCCAAAGAGGTTGGGAAGGGCAATCACACACAACAGACACCATGAGCAAAAGCAGAGGGTTGGAACAGCAGGCCCACAAAGCACATGCACTTCACCAGGACAAACTATAAAGGCAAAAGTGGAAGGTGACATATGCATTCTGTACTATCTATTTGGGTAATTCCATCGTGCTTATTGTCATAAAAACTAGAACTTATCAAAAAATTGAAAACAAGTTTGTTTTAATTATTGATATTTTAAAAGATCTGTAAAAACTCTTTTCTTTTGCTGCTTAGACAAAGATTAATACCACCACATACATATGTGTGTACCCAGCGTACAGACGCCATACAGGCCCATCACACGCGCGTGCACACACACACACACAGACACACACACGAGTTTACCAAAACAAACAATAAAAGAAGAAATTTTCAGCAACTTCTGAGCCAAAGAAAATAGGAATAAACCATACCATGTAATACTAATTGCAGTATAGTGTGTGGGCACTAGGGTCAAACAGTGGAATCTCGGCCCTTCTTCTTGCTAGTTGTGTGGCCCCTGGGCAAGCTGGTTGATCATGCCTGTTTCCTCATTTGCCAAATGTGTTATTTGTCTCACTTTAACCTGTAAGCCTCTTGAGCAAGGCTCACCGTCTCAAGAAGATTCGTTATACTCTTAGATCTTCATGGTGTACCCTATAATGCATTGGTTCGTTTTTGCTCAATTTGACTTCTAATCCACTTATTCTACATGGTTTGGAGAGTACGAGTCTAGAGTAGATGACCGCCTGTCCCATCCCCATTCCCTGTTAGCTGTAGTCATGGAATTACAGAGATAATCTAACCCAAGACTCTCTTTTTACCTTAGAGAAGCTAAGTAAAGCCCAGAAGAGTCAAGTGCCTTGCCTGAGGTCGTGGAGGAAGTTAATGATAAAGCTGGGACTGAAACTTAAACCTTCCAATACCCAACCCAGTGCCTCTTAGCAAACATTTACTGAGCACGTATTAATGATCCAGGGCCAGTGGATACAGAGATGATTGAAGCACGGTTCCTGCCCACAAATATCTCGCTGTCTAGCAGATTTTGCTGAACCCATCAAGTGACCAGGTGCAATGTTCCCTAACCTTGTTTGAGCTTGAGTTTGAGAGGGAAGGTGGTGCTTTGCCATCTCGGGCTTCAGAGAGTTGACTCCCAGCCGCTCAATATCCACGATCTGGAAATCTTCTAACCCTTAACCTGTGCCAGTTCCCAGCAGAAACTGGCACATTCACAGCTGTTTTACATAAGCCTCACGTGGAAGATGAGGAAGCTTCTGAGGAAAAAAAAATGCTAAAAGAAATCAGAACAATAATTTAAACCTAATGGAAAGATATTATGTATTTAGCAAGATGTCTAGAGGTGAGTGTCCCAGGCTGGCTCAGTCGCTCTGGGACTTCTTCCAAACATCATGCTCTGTCAGATTTCACACTCCCCCCCACCCCCGACCATGCCTGGGTCCTCAGTGGCCTATAATGAAACTCTGTGACTCACTAAGCCGTGGAATTCTGCCATTTACTAGGGCTCAGAAGTCTACCAACCACTGATACTAAATTCTATCCCAAGCAGCTCTCCAGTTCAGCCGTCAGCCAAGCCGCAGAATCTGGTCATCGCAAAACCGCAGTCCACACCCCTTCTAGTTCTGAGAACTGGAGAAGAGGAAAAGAATTTCAAACCCCAAATGAAGAACAGCCGACTGAGTACATCAATGTTGTGGATTCCTAGCAAATTGGCATTTGCCAAGCAACCTCTCAGGATGGCTTTAATACAAAAGCTAAATTCTCAAAGCCAACTCTGGGTCCTCCGATTGGAGACTTTGTCTCCTCCTCCCTCAGCTTCTCGCTTGGGGGTCTCCCAAGAGTCTGTGCCCCTGTGACTCATCACAGGGGCAAGTCAGAAGTGTCCTGACAGGAAAGTGTGGTCACCTGCCAGAGGACCTTTTCACTTTTTTCCTCTGGCTCTCCTCTGCTTCCCTTTTCCTCCTAAAGGGAAAGTCTAAGGTAGGTGTTCAGCTTAGTCACCCAGGGTGAGCCGTTTTGACTTGTTGACAGTAAATACTGCTTCAGCCCCACTCTCTGTGACTGACATACAAGCGTGTTGTTTCAACATCACTCTCTGGAACCTCCCTCCCGAAACCTCAAGGCAGCAATCCATGTTTTCAGTGTTCTAATCAGCTTGGACAGAACATTCTGGGGCAGTGAAAGTCGACGGCTCTGGAGTCATTCAAATGAATCTAGACTCCCTGTTTTCCAGCTCTGGGATATTGGCCAAGTTATTCAATGAGCTTCTCGTTCTCTTCTGCAAAATGGGCTTGACGACTCCCACATTATTGGATTGTTGTAAGGATTTGAAAATATGTAAGTAAAGGGCTTACACCTATAAGGGTTCCTGGGACATGGTAAGTAATATTTAAAAATGCCTTACATAGAAATGTGTGTGGACTATGTGCATGTGTCTGTGTACAGACATATATGTCCACTCACTCATTCATTCATATATACATTCAACAAGGACATCCTGCCCACTAAATGCCCAGACTTAACTGAGGTACTGGATATATAAACATTGAATAAAATTGATAAAGTTCAATCTCCTGTTCTAGAGTGGAGACAGACAATAAACAAATGAACATACATGTTGACAGGTGCCAACATGAGCTGTGAAGAACAATGAAGTGTGGAAAGGCAGTAACAAGTGCTGAAGGGGCCAAGGTATTAATTTAGATAGAGTGGCCAGAGGAGGTCTCTCTGAGAAGGGGACATGTGCATGGAGACTTGAAAGAAGGGAGGGAGGGAGCCCTGCGGCTATGGGGGAGGCACCTTCCAGACAGAGGGATGAGCAGTGCAAAGGCCGAGGGGAGGGGAGCCACCTGGCCTGGAGAGTAAGTACAGTAAGGAGGACAAGAGAGAGCAATGGGGGGCTTCCCTGGTGGCGCAGTGGTTGGGAGTCCACCTGCCGATGCAGGGGACACAGGTTCGAGCCCTGGTCTGGGAAGATCCCACATGCCGCGGAGCAACTGGGCCCGTGAGCCATGGCCGCTGAGCCTGCGAGTCTGGAGCCTGTGCTCCGCAACAAGAGAAGCCGCGGTAGTGAGAGGCCCGCGCAAGAGGCCCGCGCACCGCGATGAAGAGCGGCCCCCGCTCGCTGCAACTAGAGAAAGCCCTTGCACAGAAACGAAGACCCAACACAGCCAAAAATAAATAAATAAATAAAGCAAACTGTCAACAAGTAAAAATAAATAAACACTAATAAAAAAAAAAGAGAGAGAGAGCAAGGGGGCCAGTAAAAGAGGTTCGGAGAGGTAGGGACTTTGTAGGCCAGATGGACATGTGTGGACAGAGGTCTGTCGTGCTCTGAATTATGTTTTTAAGGACTCACTCTGGCTGCCCTGTGGAGAAGAGACTAAAGGGTCAAGTACAGGAGTGAGAGGAAACGTTAGTAAGGCCCCACCCACAATGCAGCTGGGAAACGGTAGTTGCCTGCACTAAAGTGGTCACGAAAGAAGTCTGGAGAGGGCATTGATTAATGATAACTGTTGAAGTCAGAGCTGACAGACGTTGCCACTGGGACAGGCATGACTGGGAGAGAAAGAAGTCAAGGATGGCCGTGAGGATTTTGAACTGAGAAGCTCCTAGAATGGAACTATTGTCTACTGAGATTGGAAAGACTACAGGAGAAGTAGTCTGGGGGGAGAAATCAAGAGTTCACTCATCCACTGTATTTGTTATGGAGGCTGTCTCTTGTTCCAGGCACCATGCTAAGCACTGGGAATGCAGTGATGACTAGACAAAAATAGGCTTCATACTCATGAAACTCAAGGAGCGAAAAACAGACAACATTTACTGAGTTCTTACCAAGAGTCAGGCACCGTGCTAAGTATTTTTCATTTAATGAACCTTACTGTCTGGTCGGGGAGACAGCCATTAAACAAATAATTACTCAACTACTTACTTAATTACCAGTGGAGAAGTACAGGGCATATCCCTAGATGTAATCTCAGAGAACTGCCCCTCAAGCTTCTTAGGGAAGGTTATACTGGGCTGGAGCAGAGGAGAGCTATTTTCAGGGACTGGCCATCATGGCAAGACTCAGGTTTGAGGCCACCCATTATGCTGCAGGCCCGTTACCTACTCACTATCCTTGGAAGAGGAGCCCTGAGTCCAAGCATTCCATGCTCAGCTCCACTCTCATACCCCTGCTAGGGACCATTTCCTGGCATGACCAGCCATCCTCTCTCCTCCCTGACTCCCTACCCCAATGGGCCTATCCAATAGGAAATATCTCAACTCTAGACTGTAAGGACCTCATCCTCTGACCACCACACTTCTGCAGAAACCCTATTTCCAGTCTCCAATTTACCTCTCCAACCCCATTTGGATGTATTCCATTCAGCATCTGATCATGGCTCACCTCGTACAATTCTGAAATATGTTTTATTAAGCTTATTTAGTGTACTAGTACTTATTAGCACTGATTTAGCTCATTCGCATATTAGTGCTTATTTCCCAGCAAGACTGCAAACTCCTTCAAGACAAGGACGATCCCTTGTTCTGCTTTTTGTATCCCCAAAAAGACATAGCACAGCGCTTGACACTGAGATCATTTGAGAGACTGTGAACTGAAGACCTTGCTTGACATCATCTAAAGGAAGGTGTTTGGAAACAAAGTCATATCAGTACCCAGAGTTCAGCCTGACTCAGTCTATAATCATTGTGCCCATGAACCCTAGAGGCATACTAGAAAGTCAGTTCATTTCCAGTGGGAAAAATAAATAGACCAAAATGTTCAGGTTGGCCATTCTGAGTTGGTACGATTTCTTCCCTGGAGCCAAATCACAGGGCAGTTAAGTCATGATCGGAAACCATTTTATCTTATCTATTATTTTATTTTATTCTATTATTTTATTTTATTGTTATGAAAAGTCATTTTTGCAGGAACCAGGAAATAACTCCTTACAATAGAGTATAGTTTCTGTAAGAGGAATCATGGATTGCCATTTATAACTAATGGACTTACTTCTCCAACCTGGGTAACCTTTGCCATTTCCCATGTATTTTACGGAATCCAGATTTCTGCTAACTGGAGTTGATTTATGACCCCCTAGAGCTTACCAGATTAGTCTCTTTAAGCTGAAAAAGATGCTCAGCAAACAATGTTGAACAATGAGGCTCTCCCTGCACCCCCTAAAGGGGCTAATTTAGGTTTCTCTTTTCTTTTAGGCAGATGTAGGGAGGAAATCTACCACTATATTGATTTCTGACTCAAGGAGAAACCGAGGACCTGTGTATTCTAACAACAGTCTTTATTCCTGTCCTATATAAGAAGGGAGACACAAGAGGGAGGAGATATGGGGATATATGTATGTGTATAGCTGATTCACGTTGTTATAAAGCAGAAACGAACACACCATTGTAAAGCAATTACACTCCAATAAAGATGTTTAAAAAATAATAAATTAATTAAAAATAAAAAAGAGTGGGCAAAAAACCAATCTTTATTATAGATAACGATGTTTCAGATACCTAGTTTCAGAGATGAGTGGAAATACCTTATCACCAGCAACATCAAGAAACATTAGAAGCATTTAGAAACCATGGTGATTTCAGAGAGGCCACAAGAAAGCAAAGTTTCAATCCAAAAAGTCTGTATTGAGCGTCTAGAACTGTTCACAGTCAATCTCTCTTTTCTGCCTAGTCCTTCACAATTGAGAAAGCGCTTTCCCAAAGATTTGGCAGGAAAAGAAAACTCGCGTTCAGGAGCCAGGTTTCATGTTTAGGCTTTTAATGTGTTAACACATATACTCCTTGCTATGACCCTGTGCACTATGACCTTCCTGTTACCGATGAAGAAACCAACAGTGAAGTTGGCTGGGTTGCTTATTGTCAACGAGTCCGAAGGGACAGAGTCAACAGTTGACATCAGAGTTCAGGCCCTGATGACCAGGCTTCTCCCACAGCCCCATTCTGCACCACTTAGTGGGGAAAGCCACTCAGAGATCTGAGTTTATCTCTGCTGGGGCTGTGGTTTCCAAACTGGCTGCGCGTCAGAATCACTTTAGAAGCTTCTCAGACACAGATTTCTAAGCCTCACCTCAGAGGTTCTGATCCCATGGGTGTGGCATGGGCCCCAGGGTCTGGACTTTTGCTTCCAGCCCAGCCCAGTCCCAGGGTCAGCACTGGGTAGCTGTGGGTCCTCCAGGTTCCTGCCTTCCTATGAAGCGCCACAAGGTAACAGGTACGAAACACTCTGGTTCACAGCCCAAGGGTGCATATCTGGCCCAATTCAAGAGAATAACACTTTGGGTGGTTACCACACTCTGCTTCGTTTGATAGGCAGTCCATGAAATCGGGGTCAATGGCAATCTCACCCATCTTGCCGTGCACAGAGAGACTTGAATCGAGACACCTACCCTCTCCAAGCCTCAGTGCCCCCTTCAATAAAAGTGGCTTATGGTAACCACTCTTTAAGGCTATAATGAGGTTCAAATAAGATAACACACATATTAACATTAATAGCCAACATTTGTCAGAGCTAGAAGTTAAGGGCACAGGGTCTGCAGCCAGACTGTCTAGATTCACCCCAAAGCTTCCTCTCAGTGACTGTGTCAACTCAGAGTTAGTTAGCTCTCTGTGCTTTTGTGCAGAATGGGGAATGATCGTCCTAGTACCAACTCAGAGATTGTTGGAAGGACCAAATGAATTAACATATAAAATGCTTAATTCAGACCCTGGCTTAATGTTAATAAGAAATAAATAAATGTTAACTAGTAGGTATGCAAGGCACATGCATTCTCATTTAATATTCACCAACACCTTTGAGATAGTTGCTATTAGTTTCTCCATTTTACAGATGATACAACTGAGTCATAGCACCTTGACCCAGACCTTACAGCCAGCAAATGGTGGAACTGAACTCAAGCAGGTTCCAGAACTCGGAAACACTATGTAATATTGCTTCCCAATACAACCAAAACCCTTGTGACAGTAACTCGTAATGCACAGACCTATCTCTCGTTCTGGCTGTAGGTTTCTGAAAAGGTAGAAGCAAGTCACATTGTACCCCCCGCCATTTGTACAGAGTCCAGCTCATGTTAGAAGATAAGCCCCGAAACAGCTAGAAAGATGGGGAAAAGGAGTAGCACCTGTATTGTGGCAGACATTTAAAAAATTCTGGAAACACAGAGGAGCACTTCACCAGTCATGGGCCTGTGTGTGCACGTTTCCTTGACAACATTTCTTCTCCAGTCAAAGCTTAAAAGTGTTTCCACAGAGCTCTGCTAAGGAATAGCGTGCTACGGTTTACACTCTGCTGCTAAAGGCTGCTAATAAATGCGACTCTTTATGGAAGTGAGGTCTTTTTTTTATGGGCGTAGAGTTGCTTTACAATGTTGTGTTAGTTTCTGCTGTACAGCAAAGTGAATCAGCCACATGTATACATATATCCCCTCTTTTTTAGATTTCCTTCCCATTTAGGTCACCAGAGAGCACTGAGTAGAGTTCCCTGTGCTATACAGCCTGTTCTCATTAGTTATCTATTTTACACATAGTAGTGTATATATGTCAATCCCAATCTCCCAATCCATCCTACCTCTCCTTCTCTCTTGGTATCCATATGTTTGTCCTCAACGTCTGTGTCTCTATTTCTGCTTTGTAAATAAGTTCATCTGTACCATTTTTCTAGATTCCACATGTATGCATTAATCTATGATATTTGTTTTTCTCTTTCTGACTTACTTTACTCTCTATGACAGTCTCTAGGTCCATCCACATCTCTACATGGAAGAGAGGTCTTAATCCACACAAATGAGTCTCAAGTGAAGGAATGCTGACATTTTGGTACATCTACAAGGGTTTTCTTAGTCTAAGAACAGTCTGTTGTAGGCAGAAGGGACATTTCAGCCCTACAGGTCATACAGTCTAACCCATTACCAGGAAACTGAAGCTCAGAGACAGATCTCTATATAACACGGTGGCCAGGTGGTCGAGCAAATGCTCAGCCTTGTCTCTGGGCCTCCAGCTCCAGGTTGCTGAATCTCAGGAAGGAAGATTCTCACGCTGCCCTTACAAACCATAGCACCTTCACTGGCTCCATCTAAAACTGGCCCTTCCTCCCACCGTTGCTTTTACATTCTGATGTTTCCAATTCAGAGAGATTTCTTGGAAACAGAGACAGCCCTTCCAGTAAGCATACATAACAGAGCTGTGATGGCAGAGAGCAGGGCCTGGTGGAAACAAAACCCAGACATGTAAAATTTGACACCTGAACCGACATAAGTGCTCGACACTCCCTCTCAATTCCCACTTCCTGCCTCACCCCACCTTCAACGTGTCCACAATTTTATTTTGGAGGGGGGACCACAACCAGTACGTATCACCAGGAGCCAAATCCCTGGCAGCAGCCTTGCTTTTAAAAGGGAGAGATGAAAAAATTATCAGTACCTATGGGGATTTCTAACACATTAGGAGGGCCCCCCAAAACTGTGCTACACCAAGGATAATATTTTTATTTTTCTTTAAGAGCTTTCTTAATTGGTTCCATGCAAAAGGCTTGCAGGTAATGAGTTTTAAATAAATAATAATTATATTCCACCATCCTGTCTGGCCAAAAAGTCAATGTCTTTTGCCCTGACTTAGTTAAGCATGGGGATAGGAAAGAGGCCTATATAAGAAACGTGGGCCTCGCTGCCAAAGGCAGGACCTCCATGCTTGGGCTCAGACATAACCAACTCTGACTTAGACGCTCAAGTCTGTTTCAGTGATTTTGTGCCAAACCCTGTGCTAGGTATTGGTGAGAGAGATGATGATGAGTTATATATGAGGATGCTAAGAATAATTAAAATGGGAAACATATTTGGGTGAAGCCTTTTTGAGACACTGCAGTTCCAAGAACAAGGCATTCTTGGCCTCCAGTTTTTCCACATGTAGATCTCTGGTCCAGAATGCACTCCTTCTTTTCCTATTTTGGACATGGTCATTAGGGCTCTTCACCAGTTTTCTCATTCCCTTTCTTTCAGGCATATGGTAATATTGCACCTCCCCATCCACTTGAACTCAGTTATGGCCATGGAATTTGATTTTGTTAATGATATATAAGTGAAAGTGATGTTTCTACCTTCATGCAGAAGCCATGAGACCCAATGTTTATTTTTGTCTCACTCTCTCTCTTCTTCTTGCCACTTTCCAGATGGTAAATTCTCCATTGGTCTGGGTTCTGGAGTAAAGAGACTTGAAGTAAAATCGTCAACTGACCAATTGTAGACCTACCACAAGAAAGAAAGAAACGTTAGTCTATCTTTAATAAAACTTAAATCTTCCAAGATCTAGGAGACGTTTGTTACACAGCATAACATAGTCTAGAATGACTGTTAGAGGCCCACTCCACCCATTCCCATTTACTTGGCCAGGAGCCAAGGGATGCAAGTGGCATCTAGAAGCTGGCAAAGGCAAGGAGACAGATTCTCTCTCCTTGATCCTCCAGAAGGAACACAGTCTTGCAGACAAATTAATTTTAGCTCAGTGAAGCTGATTTTGGATATCTGACCTCTAGAACTTTAAAAATAATAAATTTGTATAGCTTTAAGCTACTAAATTTCTAGCAGCAACAAGAAACTAATATACTAGGGTTACCACAAAATATACAGGGTGCCCAGTTAGATTTGAATTTCAGAAAAACAACAAATGATTTTTTTAGTATAAATGTGTTCTATGCAATATTTGTGTGTCTTGTACTTTTATTTGCTAAATGTGGCCTACCTGACCAGCCTAATCCCTCCTCACCTAGCTCCTGAGTCCCCACCACCCCTCTTTCTCCCCATCTGCTCAGCCTAACGTTATTATTATACCTGTCACTCCAGGGTCAGTCTATGACTCAATAGACTGAAATTGTTAAGACCTCAGACAAATAGCTCTGGGGGAAAGTTATTATTCTATATCATTGCCTATCAATTATTTATAGTTTAAAATGCAATGCCATTTGTAATGGGTAATATGTTTTTCTATTGTGTCATAATATCATCCGACTCAACAGAACAACCATTTGAGAGACAGACTGGCCTGGTGCAAACAGCAATGCCTTTTTTTTTAACAAGCTGTATGCATTTTTGAATCTGAAAATCATTGCTATGATTTTTTGAATCTGAAAATCATTGCTATAAACTCAAAGAAGAGTTTCTTCTTATCTGAATTCAAAGAGAAGGATAGAATCCACCTTTTCTGATAAATTCATTTCCTAAGAAACAGGGCAGGAACTAAGGTGAGGCAAATGTGGTACCTAGGGCACCAGATTTAAGAAAGCTCTCAATTGTAGGTGCTGACATTGTACTTGCAGGACCCAGGGAGCGCGTGCTTCCTTAAATTTGGCATCCTTGTAGCCTCACTTGCCTCTCTCTAGTCCTAGCTCTGCTAGGAACCTCATGTCAAGGCATCAACAAAAAACAGAGCTTGTCTGGCCTAGAAGAAACTGAATCCCAGAAAGATATAGACAGGCAAAAATCTACTTATCTGAGTGACTACAGAGGCCACCCCAGCATCTTTGCATCCATCCCCCACTGGGTTACAGCCAGAAGGTTGAGCTCAACCAGAAGGCTGAGCCAGAAGGCCACCCCAGCATCTTTGCATCCATCCCCCACTGGGTTACAGCCAGAAGGTTACAGCCAGAAGGTTGGCACCTCACTTCCAGCTCCAGGATCAGGTCCTGTCCTGACTCAATTAAGCAAATCAGTGTAATTCCGTATCTCTAGCCTCAGTGATTAGGTACTTAACTCAGACCCAAGCCAGTCAACAGATGGTCTGCCCCTGGCCACAGTGGTTAGCTCCAGGGTACGCACATGGCCAGAGTGAAACCCGTGCATTTTGATCCATGGGTAGAGAAACAGATTCCTCCAGAGGGTATGGAATAAAAATGAAAAGCCTGGAACAGCTGCAACCATTTTATTACTGTGAGGAAAGCCAGCATGAGAGTGAAGCTGTCACATATGGAAGGGCAAAGGCGAAATAATCATAGGAAGGAAGCCAGAATCTCCACCAAATCTCACCTAAAGGACCCGCTACCTCTGGACTCTTCTGTTATACGCACAAATGCTGCTGATTTGTATTTAATCCAGTTTGACTGAGAATATTCTGTCCATTGCAAGAGAGAGCTTCCTAACTGGACAATGACCTTGGAAAAGCAAAACTCTGTAGCAGCACTCTCCAATGGAATATTCTGCAATGATGAAAATGTTCTATATCTGTGTTACCCAACAGCCACTAGCTGCATGTGACTAATGGCTACCATATTGGACAGTGCAGTTCTAGCAGCTTCCTTTCCTTCATTTCTGTTGTTGCCTCCTCCGGAAAGTCTCTCCTGATCCTCTTTTTCCTCCAGAGCTGGGTTAGGGTCACACCTTCTGTGATCCCATAATAACTGGGCATGCGTCTAACACTGCAATTACCTCTCTTCGAATAATTATCTCTTACTGTACCTGTATCCCTCCTTTGGTTGAGATTTTTGAAGGCAAGTTCTTTTCCTATGCTGCAGTGCCTAGCAGGGGCATTGCACATTGTAACTGCTGAATTGGGTGAGATTATATGTGGTCCAAATGAGTTATTAGATGCCAAAAGGCTTGGTAGCTTGCAAGACTTTAAGGAAACATAAAAGTGCTCGCTATCATTATTATTGTTAATATTCATGGTTATTACCCTTGATCTACTCATCCATTTACCGAGGAAATACCAGTAATGGGTCTTCAGTGACTTTAGAAACCCTAATTTGCTCAGCTCTGTGACATCTGTGACTCTTGATTTCAGGCCTACTAGCTTTTTACCCCACTGCTGCCCTGACTTTCTGACTCGACAAGGGTACTATTTCCCTAATCCTCTGGTTTGGGCCTCTTGCTCTGCCATCTGCAAACCAGGGGGTAATGGAAAAGGAATCAAGTAGATGACGCAGAATTGAAGTTAAAACCCATGAGACTGCCAGGTTGTAGAGCATGGATTTGGTGTGCTGAGAAGCCTTCTCCACGAGATATGCATCCTAATCCAGGGCCTTTAAATCTGGGAGGTTCACCCATCCATTCAGTCCTGCAACAAATGTCTGTTCAGTTTTTTAAAAGTGTCAAGCATGTTACTAGGCTCTGGGTGCTATCATTGAAAAAGAAAAAATCTCGGTCATAATGAAGCTCACATATAATAGGGGAGACAGATTAAAAGAATATGCAAATAAATACATAACTTGTATACAGTTTTCATCTTTTCTGGAAGTGACTGGTATTCTCATAGGAAGAAGGAAATTTGGACACAGAGACGTAGGCACGCAGGAAGAAGTCTATGTGAAGGCCAAGGTAGAGACTGAAGTAATACATCTATAAGGCAAAGAATGCTAAGGATTGTGAAACACCACCGAAAGCTAAGAGGAGGTGAAGAAGGATTCTCCACTAGTGCCTTCAGAAACAGCATAGCCTGTCAATACCTTGATTTCAGACTTCTAATATCTAGAATTGGGAATAAACTTTTGTTGTTTTAAGACATCCAGTTTGTGGTACTTTGTGACTGCAGCCCTAGGAAACTAGATCAGTGGTCTCGGGATTTTATTCTAGGTGTACAGGAAAGTCAGCAGTAGAGCTTTAAGCAGGAAGTAACATGATGTTATATGTAATTTTAGGTGGACTACTTTGGTTGCTGTGTGGAGAACAGGCTTTAGGATTTCAGAGGAGAATCAAGGTGATCAGTTAGGCTACTACGGTGGCCCAGGAAAACCAAAAAACTAATAATGGTGACAAAGTTCAGGGTGGTGGCTGTGGACGTGATGGAACCTTATTAGATTTGGAATGATAAATATGAATCGTTTGTTTTCCTTTGTCCTGGCTCTCACTCCTTGGTTCATTTGAACTCAGCCCAGATAATATCCTGGGCCTGCCTACATCCTCAGGTATCCTCTGTACCTTGACAATAGATCTCCTCTCCTTTCTTTCTAAGGAATAACATGCATGCACCCTCTGGGGGTTCCCAGTTCTTTCCATCAGGATAAAATTCCCTCCTAGCTGGGCCCACTGTTAGAGCCAGGATCAGACAAAAGTTAGGACATCCAAGTCACCTCCCGCTTCTTGGTCTGTTTCTCCTGTGCAAAATGAAAGATTGCACAGGATAGACTTTGGTGTCCTTTCCAATTTAACATTTTATAATTATAGCCTAAGGGTTTGTGGAATAAAAAGATAAGGAGAAGAAGAAGAAAGAGAAGAAGAGGAGGAAGAAGAAGCAGCAGCAGCTGTTTTATGAGGCCAAGATGAACATTCCTCACCACAATAAATACTATTGCAGGAGGCTTTAGAAACTGGCAAAATGAAGAAATCCTAGCAGGTAAACCCACAGGTTTAGGCTCAGAGCAGCATCTTCCACACACCTCACTACTGATCCCCACTCATATCTCAAAGGACAGCAAAGATGCTCCCTAACAGGTCAGTCAGAAGCCAGCTGTCTATTCTTTTCCTGGTTAAGCTGAGCGTAATCTAGGCTCTGATCTCTGTGGAAAGGATTTGTCTTCTAGTCTGTTTCTGCCTGCCCGGTCTGGAAGCACAATCAGAAGTAATCTCAAGTATCCCCTCAACCTTCAGTGGGACCTCATGCATCTCAAGAAGCGGTCACACGGGTGACCAGGCAGCCTGCTTTGCACCGATGTCCTTATTCCCAGGGCCCAGTCTGAATGTCAATGACCTAAATCCCATTACTGGCTTTCTGCTTCACTCATTACCATGAGTTTCTCATCTCTCCTAGTGTTCAGGAAAATATCATTTCCATTTTCAGGAGAAACAGCTCTGCCTTACACTAGAGAATTTGCCAGGCATTGATTTTTATTATTGCTGCAAATTTTTTATTGTATTCGTTTTATGCAGGCTTTTCAAAAACCTTTATTTATGCAGCTGGAATTGGGGGAATTTTCTCACTAAGAGGGTAGGTAGAGGTTGTAGAAAAATAAAAATTTCAAAGATTCAAATCTATTCCAAGATGGGCTTATATTCTAGAAAAAATAGAATGTATCCCTAGAACGACTTGATGGAGAAATGATTACAAATGAGAAAACTCCCTCAGAAGAAAGAGAAGAAATAATATCATCCTGGTCATTCAGATTGGGCTCTAGGAAGGACACAAGTGCATAGCAGACTGCCCCAGGGCCACCAGCCTTGTTCCTTAAGACACATAAGCTCTCCAATGAAAGCTGAGGAAAAATATGAAATCACTTCTGAATGTGCCTCGGGACAGGGCAGTGTAGATCATAACGATAGAGACAAAAGACTTACTGCACACCTCCCATGCATTGTCCCAGATGAGCCTCACAATCGTCCTCCAGGAAAGGATAGGCAACCTCATTTTATTTTATTTATTTATTTTTCTGATTAAAGTGTTTATTTTTACATATAAATGATTAGGATAATCAAAATTCTTATTTTTTTATACAGCAGGTTCTTATTACTTATCCATTTTATACGTATTGGTGTCTACATGTCAATCCCAATCCCCCAATTCATCCCACCACCACCACCCGCCCACCTTCCCTCCTTGGTGTCCATACGTTTGTTCTCTGCATCTGTGTCTCTATTTCTGCCTTGCGAACTGGCAACCTCATTTTAGAGCTGAGGAAACAGGCTGAGTATCAGCCCGAGCCACCAAGCCTGAAACTGACCAGAGCCAGATTTTCTTATTTTTTTCCATCTAGTCCTTCTCTCTTTATGAGGCAGGACTGCTTTCTGATTGGGAATATACCAAGTTCAAGCTACCCATATAATCTATACAGCATTCATAATAGAAATAATAACACTGTGCATATGAGGAAACTGTTAGATACCCTACACACACGTCCACACTTATCTTCCCACTTGATTCTCACAATAATCTTGTGGGGTAAATAGTCATCCCCACTTTAGTAATAAAAAATCAAGGCTTACATTTCATGTAACATGTCAGATGGCCAAGAACCCACAGCCCTAGGGCTGCTCTGGGGTCAAGCAAAGTTGGTTTCAAGTCCCAACTGTCACTTTCCAATGTTGTGACCTCAGGAAAGATGCATATTTTCTCTACATCTCAGTTTTTACATCTGATAATTAGAGGAAAAGAGTGCCCGCCTCATAGGGAAGTTTATTCGTTCTCTTTCAGTGTCTACTATGTTCCAAGCTCTGGGGATACAGTAATAAAACAAAGATCCCTGCTCTAGTGGGGTTATGTTCTAGTGGCGGAGGGGAGTGCATAAAATAAAATATGTTGTGTATGAAGGTAATAAGTGCTAAGGAGGATAAAATAGGGAAAGAGAGTAGGAAGTATCGGGGTAAGGGATTCAGTTCAAGACAAGATAGCCATAGAACACATCACTGAGAAAATGAGATTCAGTGAAGATCTCAAAAGGACAATGGAGCAAACCTTGTAAATAACTGGAAGAAGAACTCTCCAGGCAGAGGGAACGGCAGGTACAAAAAGGCCTGAGGCAAGAGGATGGAAGAGTGCCTTCATGATCCAGGAACAGGGAGTCCACGTGGCTGCACTGGGGTGAGCAAGGGAGAAAAAAAGTAGGAGAGAAGATCAGAGATGTAACTGGAGATCCAGAGGGCGGGGCATAAATTATGTCATGTTTTATGGGGTCATTATAAAGACTTAGATTTTTTTCACCTAAAAGTAATTGGGAGCCACTGGGGACTTTCACCAGAGAAGTGCTATAATCTGACTTCAGTTGACCAGGATCATTCTAGCTACTGTGTTCAGACTAGAGTGGAGGGACCAGGAGTAGAAACAGGACAGCCAGTGAGGAGGCTACTATGCGTAGCTGAAAAGAGAGGATGGTGGCTTGGACCAGAGTGGTGATGATGGAGGTGGAAAAAAATGGCAAGAATCCATATTTATTTTGAAATAGAGCCAACAGGATTTGCTGATAGATTGTATGTGGGGTATGAAAGGAGTCAAGAATGGAACGTTACCATTTCCTGGTCTGAGTCACTAGAAGGAAAGGGCTGCCTTTCACTGAGAAGGGAAGAGCAGCTCTGGAGAGTAAGGATGAATTGAGAAATGAATGTACATTTTCTCCAGGCACAGTGTCTGGCACAGAACATGTGCTCCATAGCAGTTAGATATTATTAACAGTCTTGAATCTGCCCCAACTGGTTAAATATTTCTGCCGACCTTTGCCCTACATCTAAGCATTCTCAGAAAATACATGGCCAGGCTATTTTCAACAAGTGAACTACAGAATCTTGGTAGTACAGTGGTCTTCAAAGCCCATTGGCCACCCAAAGCCCCTTTGACCCGTCAGGTATGCACTAAGCTCACCACCACCAGCACATGCTGCTCTCTCTTCACTCCCACCTTCTTTCCTCCCAGCTTCTCCATCAAGGCAAAGACATGGGATGTGAACAAAGGCAAGAGTTGGAAGTCAGTGCAGACTCGGGCTTTGGTTTTTTTCAGAGGACATCCCTTAGTGCTCGAAGAAAATCTAGCCCAGCCTCCCCACATTACAAGAGGAAGCTGAGGACTAGAAAGGTGACATGGCTTGCAGCTTTCTCATCTGTAAGATGAGAGAATTGCACGAAGTAATTTCTAATGTTCCTCCCAACTCATGCTTTGGGTTCCTTGGCAAATGCAGGATACGATGGAAGGGAATTATAATAATAACCAAAACCTCAAGAGTCATCTTGATTCTTCTTTCCCTCATCACCCACGTCTAAGCCACCAGCAAATTTTGCTGACTTTACTGCCAAAATATGTCCCTTTCTGTACTGCTCTTTCCAGGGCTAAGCCATCATCTCAGTACAAGCCATCACCATCTCTCACGGAACAGCTACAGTTGTTTCTAAGTGGTTTCTTCACTGTCACTTCTAGACCTCCTACTACCCATAGGCATGTGACAGCTTGCATGATTTATTCACAGTTTGAACCAGATACATTTACTTCCCACCAATGATTTCCTATTATGCCTTACCTGGTCCTATCAAGCCCTGCATGATCCGTCCCCCACCTCCCTCTTTGACCAGTTCTTGCACTGCTGTCTCCCTCACTCACTAAGCTCTAGCCTCTCTGGCCTTCTATCTGTGTCTTTAATATGCCAGGCTTCCTGTTCCCTGTTGTAGTCAGGCTTCTAAGATGTCCCCAATGATCCCCCCCTACCGTCATATTCATGCCCTTGTGTAATCCTCTCCCCTTGTGTGTAGTCTGGACCTGGTGACTTTCTTCTAAAGAACAGAACAAGGCAAAGGTGATGAGATGCCACAACCAGGATTGGGTTACAAAAGACTGTAACTTCCATCTTGCTAGCTCTCTCTCTCTCTCTCTCTCTCTCTCTCTCTCTCTCTCTCTCTCTCTCTCCCTCTCTCTCTCTCTCTCTCTCTCCTCGCTTAGTGACTCTCAAGAAGCAAACTGCCACGTTGTGAGTTGCCCCATGGAGAGTCCATGTGGCTCTGGATGAAGGCCACCCTTCATCCAGAGCCAACAGCCAACAAGGAACTGAGGCCCTCAGTCCAACAGCCCAGGAGAAAGCGGATTGTGCCAACAGCCATGCAAGTGAGCTTGGAAGCAGATCAGTTCCCAGTTCAACCATACGATGACTACAGCCCTGGCCAACACCTTAAGTGTAGCTTGGTAAGGGGCCCTGAGCCACAGGATCCAGATAAACCAGGCCCAGATTCCAGACCCATAAAAACTGTGAGATAATAAATGTTTATTGCTTTAACCATGAAGTTATGGAGCAATGTGTTACACGGCAATAAATAACTAAGACACCAACTCAGAGCATTTGCTTTTGCTGTTCCATCAGCTAGGAATTCTCTTTTCACCCAGATCTTCCAATCCTGGCTTCATTGTTCAGACTTTTAGCTCAGATGACGCCTTTTCAGAATTCTTTCCCCGGCTGTCCCAATACTTAGCCCATTACTCGATTTTATTATATTTATCCACTGTCAACTAGCTGTAAAATTTTATTTATTTACTGGTATGTCTGTTTTCCCCATCATAATAAAAACTCCATGAGAAGAGGGACCTCCTCTGATATGTCCACAGCTGAATCCCAGCTCCTAAAACAGAGCCTGACACTTAATGCCCTATCAATAATGTGTGTTCAATAAATGAATGAATGAATGAATGATGAAGGAAAAGGAGTTGTGAAAGAAAGATGGAGGGAATAAAGAAGCACTAAAACATGATATTTTAAAGCTCTTGGCCAACCGGCCAGCATTAGTTCTCACGATTCATCCCATCTGTCTGCTCAAGACATTTAAATTTTGAAGGATCCCAGCATTGTTTGTTTCTTTCAAAAACTCACCCCACCACTTTAATTTCCCTACTTGAGTTTCCTGCAGATTTCAGCTGAATTTTAGGGTGGCAAAAACCCACATCCTCTTCCTTCTGGCTTCCCCTCTCTCTTTTCCTCCTCCGTAACTCACCAACCAGTTTCAACATATCTCCCCTTTTAAGCAAAGAATGTTTAAAAGATTGTAAAGCTTATTGAACTCTTACCACACCACATTTACGTTAGTCAAGTGCCAATGACTCAAAAACAGATTAGTCTTTCCCAAAATTCATGTGGTTTTACAAATTAGGGAGAAAGTTCTAGGCTCAGAGTAAATTGCCAAGTTGTAAAACCTTGTTATGCACCTTCTGAAAGGCTCTGTTTTCTTCCTTCCTACTCACATTTAGTCTGTAGCTTGAGGCAATGGAGTGAACTAAATCCCCATATCCTCACAGAAAACAGAGAATAAAAAGATCATCCGTTTTTTAAGGGTATCTTGGAGAAAAATAACTTGGGGAATTTTTGTTTATTCGTGAATGCAAATTGTAAATGAGAACATGCATCTCTTAAACAGAAAAAACATCTAGCAAAAGGCAAAGACTATCAAAATGGGTCAACAAAGCAAAATCCTCACTTTTCCATTTTTGAGATACATACCTATAACAAAATACGCAAACTACAGTCAAGGTTATTTACCATGCAGTATTCATATTAATATAAAATTGGATCTGGTCAAAGTGGCCAAAAGAAAGAACTGTTTAAGTACATTTTGTTATACTGACATGATAGAATATTATATATCCAATAAAAGTCATTCTCAAAGATTTAAGGAAAATGCTCCTGACACCTTGGTAAATGAATGTATTCAAAGTAGAGCATATAAACTGAGCCTTGTTTTTATGTGCTTGTACCTTGTAAAGTACATTTTGTCTTTACTTACTCTCTTCTCACCCTCCCCCCCCCCTTTCTATCTCCTGTCCTACTATTCCCTCCATTGCCCTCTGAGGGGAATCCCATTCTTCCCAGGCATGATTTCTGGCATTTTTGTGAGACAACATCCGGAGAAAGGATAGAGAAAATCTGGGATGAAAATGTAGGGAAACGTTAGATATATTTCATTCTTTCTGGATATAGTTGCAGGTACTTCTCTTGTTGAGGTTCCAGGTAATGAGCAAAGAAAAGAGAAAAGTAAAAAGGATGCCAGAGAAACTGCATCAGACTATATAAAAACCAGCTGCAAAGAGAAGTAGACAGGGATGTGGGAGAATCTATAAGTTACTATGTAGATTTGGGGTATGGAAAAATAGGAGAATAATAGAAATGAAGGTTAAGGAAGTTTCACTGTGGGTTTTGAGTTGAAATCAGTTTAACACTATTTGAGAACCAGAGGTAAATCCTGTATTTTCTCTAATATTTATCTGTAGCTAATGGAATGGTGATTCTTTGAGTATGACATGAATTGAGACTGGACCACATGGAGCCCCGGATTATATTAGGTCTATAGAAGAAGAAACAGATCATCAGAAAGGCTAGTCATGAAAACCCTAACCATGGTTATTTCTCTGCAATGGGGCTAGAATTAATTTATATTTTGTTCATTATATTTTTCCTGATTTTTCCCCTCAAACTTCCTATACTGTGTATCATTATGTATATAGTGAGAAAAAATATATTATTAGGAAAAACAAACTTCCAATGAGCATAGAGCTGTCCCTCGCAACTGAAGCGAGAAGGATGTTGTTTATTTCTTGTTTTCTTTTTTAACATCTTTTTTGGAATATAATTGCTTTACGATGTTGTGTTAGTAGCAGGAAGTTTGATAAGGAGGCAAAGGAAGCAGAGAGAGAGGGTCCTCTGGGTATACAGGGTGGCGATGTGGGGAGAGACAGCCAGTGAATCCCTCTTATCATGGCTTTGGTCTTATTCACTGGAGGACATTTTGCCATAGGCAGTTTTATAACAGACATTTTAAAAATTGCATTGGTAGAACAGCAAATTGCAATAGAAGTATTGATGGCAACCTATTTTGCATATAATCAAGAGGCCTCTGCACAGAACTTTGTGTATATGCCGTATTTACAGAGAATTTGTTACTTAAGAACAGTGTTTACTAGACAGTCTGTATTTTCATAGCATCTAGCCCAGCTACAAGGAGACCCTGGACTGGGGAAGGCAGAGAAACCCACTGACCATCCCAGCCTCTCAGTCTGGCTTCACCAATTTGTTGCCAGTGTTCTGTTCCTCTTGCCCTAGCCTAACACTTCCCCAAAGACTCTGGGGATTTTCAGGCTGCTGTAATTTTTCTCATACTTGCTTCTCTAATACAACACATCCTCCCCCGGGAGGAAATCTCAGTGGCCTCTGTACAGCACAAGGCAGCAGAAGGATTTGACTCTGCTCTAATTTGATTAAAGGGCTGTGGTTGGAGTTGGGAGGTCAGACACTCAGAGATAGCTGCCTTCCCAGAGCACACTCCTGTGGCTGCTGCCCAGGAAGGCAGCAGAATGTCCTGGAGAAAGAATAGACTTGGGTGCTTTGGAGTCAGGCAAGTCTGGATTTGAATCTCAGTTCTGTCCCTTACTGGCTGGATGACCCTAGTCAAGTTACTTTATCTTTTTTCCTCTGCTTCTCCATCAGTAATATAGAGGTAACTGAGCCCACCTCACCCAGCAGCCATGCACAGTAATGGAGAAATAAGATTGCATACTTAAAGCACTTAGCAGAACTGCAAGAAGTAATAGGTGCTAGAGAAGGTTATCCCCCTTTCCACCCCTACTTACAGTGTCTGCCCTCCACATCTCTCCTGTCTCTGCCCCAAAGCTCTCAAAACATTGGAGGGGAAGGAGACTGAGATGGGGAACTGACTGAAAAGGTCATTTTCTCATGGAATAACCTACCCACCAAGCTCCTCCACCTATACTTGAATGTATTTTTCCTTTTGTACATAGACAGATAAAAAACAAGGAAAAACTCTTGGGATGAAACTGTGTTAGCGTATCATTTTCTGAAGTCAGAGACAGTTTTTAAAAGAAACCATCCAGTGTCATTATTACATCAATTCTCACACTCAGCGTTCCAGCAAGGATTCCAAAGCACTGGTGTGTCTAGAGATACACACTTTATCAAACAATCAAGAAATCATAATAACAAACGGATAGGATCTTTATGAAGGACTCGGAACTCTTCTCAGCTTTTTACATACATTAACTCTTCTAACCCTCCCAGTAATTCTGTAAAGTAAGTGCCGTGATTATCTTCATTTTGCAAATGAGGAAACTGAGGCACAATGAGACCAAAGAAACCTGACTGAGTTAATTCATCCAGCCAACGTCAGGGCTAGAAGTGAGCTCAGGTAACCTGGCTCTAGAGCAGAGTCAGCCAACTACAAATTGGTCTATGAGGCAAATTCAGCCTTCTGGATTTTGTGTGGCTTATGAGTTTAAAATATTTTTCACATCTTTAAATGGATGTATATTAAATAGCCAAGTAAGTATTTACCAAAACTTCTCAGTGTTGCCTCTTAGCCCTCAAAACTTAAAATATGTACTATTTGGCCCTTTATAGAAAGAGTTTGTGGTTCCCTGCTCTTGAGTGTCTCAACCACTGTGAAATTGTTCCTCTCTAACTTTGAAATCATCCCATGTGGCCACAAATACAATCTGCAGCCTACAGCACTAAAATCATTTACTATCAAGCAGAACAATGACATCATCAAGCTCTTCCACTGCTGCACTTGATTATGGGTAACATATTATGGGAAATACGTGTGGTGTAATGTGTGTGGCAGTGTACACAGGATGGCCTGTCAATCAGGGCCATTAATACCCTGGGCACTCAGAAGGCACCAACAACTAGGATAGGTGCTGAAGCAAATACAATGGTAGAAGATGCCATCTTCACCCTGGAGATTCACCACCGAAGTTTCCTGAAATAGTGCATCAAGAGCTATCCAAGTCTTTAGGTGGACTAAGTTCTCAAGAAAACCATTTTCTGGTAGATTATAAAGCCAGCTAAAGAGGGTAAGTCAGGCAGACACTTAGTCCCTGTGAGACTTTGGGAAAAATTTTCACCTACTCTGTGCCTCCATTTTCTTATCTGTACAATGGGACTGACTATGGTATCAACGTCATAGGGTCACTGTGGGGTTTGATTGGGATAGTATATGTAAAGTACTTAAGTAAATTAGCACCTTACCTGGCACATACTCTGCTCCAATAAATGGCTATATTACTATTATTTTTACCCCAGAATACCTTAACTTTGGGACAAAAGAGCCCCCCTGTAGATGGGCTTCAGTGGGCTCAAGGACATCTAAAACTGCATGTAAAATTTAAATTTAATATGCATTTTTCTGGGGAGAGTTTCCTTAACATACTTCAGATTCTCTAATGGATCCATGGGACTCAAAAATGTTACGAACCGCTGTGGCTCAAAATTATACCAACTGTGGCAAGTTCCAGAAAACTCTTAATAGAAAGACATGTGCACCCGTAGGGATACCCACTCCTGGGGCACCACGGGAGCATGTCAGCTGCTTCTTCTCTGTCCTCTTCACCCTCCACACACACATCCTCTTCCTACGCTCAACAATTCAGAGAAGGAGGAAGAGGCCAAGGTTGAGGGCTACAAACTTGATGTCACTGCTCTTGGGGAGTCTCCTCAGAGAGGCCGTGTCTCCCAGCCTTTCTTCCTCGATGGCCACTCATCATCACCCCTTACCCCCTGTAAATTTATTCCAGTGCTCTTTTTCACAGGTATCTGAAATCACCCTATTTATGCATTTACTTATGTACTATCTCTGTCTACTATCTGCGTGTAAGAACCATGAGGACAATTTGGTCTATCTTGCTCATGGCTGAACCCTCAGTACTTGACTCAATACATATGTAATCAACTAGTAAAGGGACCCCAGTGGTCCTCAGGAAATTTCAATTCAGCCTGAATATAAACCTTAAAAGGCAGCTTGTGGCTCTGGACTGTACTAGGGCTGCCAAGCATCCTCCTTGAACAAGGTTGCCAAAGTTCAGCTAAAGGATGCATCAGGACACATGTTATGCATATTTTATGGAGAAACAAGAAGAGTGAGGGTGTGCCCATTATTACACTCGTGGGTACTGAGTGTATAACATCCAGGATGTTTCGATACCTGGGCTTCTTCCATCTGATTGCTGCTCCCCTCAGCTAGTACAAACCTTAAGGGTAGAGTGGCTATACTTTTGGAAGTAAAATCCTAGCTTAATGAAAGAATATCTAAATTGAGACTGTCTTAAAAAAAAAATCTTGGATTTTTTTGTTTTCTGTTCATTCAACAAATATTTATTGAGCATAACTATGCACTAGGCGCTGGGAACTGAGCTGTGAACAAGAGAGACAAATCCTTACACTCGTGATGTTTATATTCAAGAGGAAGACTTAATAGAGCTCCCCCTCCCCCGGTGCCATTCCCTACAGCCCCTCATACCTGGTTTAATCAACTTCCCCCCCATACTTTTAGCATAAAAAGTATACACACATACATGCTTATATACACACAGTGCACAAAACATCTTATGGCCTACATCTGTGGTTCTTAACCAGCTGATTGTTTTTGCCCTCCAGGGGACATTTGGTAGAGCCCAGAGATATTTTGGGGATCACAACAGGGCAGTGGTGCTGTTAGGTAGAGGTCAGGGAAGTGGCTAAACAGTCTATAGCGCACAGAACAGCTCTTAACAACAAAGAATTATCTGGTCTCAAATTTCAAGAGTGCTGAGGTTAAGAAGCCCTGGTCTACAGTCTAGGTCTAATAGCAGATCCAAGCAGCATTTCTACTTTCCTAGGTTTTTTTTTCCCAGTGTTATCCAGCATTAAAAATCTGTAGTAAACATTTGGAGTTTCCCATGATTGAGAATGTCCCACATCTGTCCCATCCTCCCTTGCAATGTTCAACCTCAGCCCCACCAATCGCATGCCCCTAAGGGCTTCACTGAGAACCAAGAGATGAGAAAGCAGATGCTGGGTGGAAACCATTTTTGGCAAGAAATGGCTGACTTTCAAGAGCAGCAGAAGTGAGGTTCCTGGCATTCTGAGCCCGGGATGTGAGCTGTAGTCTCTGCACTCAATGGCAGTGATGTGGTCTCGGCTGGTACATTCCCATGATAATGGTTTGGAAGTGACCGTTGTCCATAGAGCCTCCAAGTGTGACTTTAGCCTCTCAGAGGGCCAGAAGACTATCGAATATAGTTTAGTAAGTTCGGTTTTTTTCCCCTAACTCCACTAAAATGATTCTGTTATCTATTTTCACTGTCTGATAATAGTGAACAGAAAAATATTCATGGTCAATATGTGATCCAAAAGGGATATTCTTGCATTTACTGAGATCTCATTCACAGGCTCGCCCAATCATTTTATTTTGAGGTGAGAATCACCTTGACTGCGAACACAGTAAAACATCCTATTGTGCATTGCATGGGGGGGAAAAAGAACCACTGCAGAGATTTAATAACTTCATCAACAGCAAAAGAAGAAACCTTGTTCTCAGCTCTATAAAGTAGCCCACAGCTCCATCCAGCCAGGAATCTTCCCTAAATACAACCTACGTGTTTATGTCTCTATTTTGCAAGCCCAAGAAGTAGGAATTGTAAACCACCTATGCAACCTTTCATACCAAATTTAGTAAGAAGGGAGGGAAAGACAATGAAAGAGTGAGTGGAAAAAGAAAACCTCCATAAAGATTTTAAAGCCAGACTGTCTTTGAACTACCTTGAAGTTTAGTTCAAGTGGCTTATAACCCCCAGCTTGCTGAGAATCTGCCCTACCACAGGAAAGGAGGAGAGCCAACCCATGGAAGATGCACCACGTTCATTTGTCTTTGCTACTTTGGGGGAGGGCTGACATATCAATCTCCAGCTCATCTTCTGCTCACCTGCTCACCTTTTGCTAGAAGAGAGAATGGGAGTAGAACTCTGGCCATAGTCCATGCAGAACTAGCATAATCACAGAGGCTGTGGATCTGAGCAGTTAGTTTCACAGCAACAATCCAATCACCCAAGCAATAGGGTCTAAAATCACAATTATACACAAAGCAATGGCAACCACTTATCTTATGCTTCATATGCACCTGATACTTTCCTTGCATTTTCTCTAATCTCCAATGGTAACCCGATAATGTATAGCAGCACCATTTTATAGGTGAGGAAACTGGGGCTCTAGGAGGATACATGATCTGTCTAAGATCCCACAGCAATATCTTAGTAGAGTCTGTCTAAATTCACAGCCAATTATTCTTTTGCTATATCATGATTCATCTCTCTTCCTCCCAACTTCATCTACCAAATCCTCTCCTTACCCACTAAATGAAAGCATCACAGTTTCAGTCAAAGAATCTAGACAATCATCTCTCTATCACCTCAGCAGTGACTACAATCCTTTGACTACAATGAAAGATCAGTATGGGCTTGTCAACTGAGATCCAGTTTCTTGTCTTGGCCCTGGCACCAAACACAACCAAATACATACGTACTTTGTATACTCCAGTTTCCTAGGCTTTAATTTCCTCATCTGTAAAACAAGGGTATTGGAACAAAAGTCTTGAAGGGTCCCTTCAGATAGTTTATTTAAAGTTTATTTGTCTGATGAAATGCTTTTTACTAATTGTGTTGATACACTCTCCAAACACACACCCAAAGAAACACACATGTGCATACACACCAGCCTTACCTAATGGTCTTATCCATTAGCTCGATGTATAAAAATTTTCTCCCTCTGAAAAACTGGTACAAACATTCTCTCTGTAGGCAAATGTTCATCATCTCCTTTGCCTAATCATAAGGCAATAGGGAAGAGCTAAGAGAGCCAAGAAAAGGGAACTGTGGTAAATTGCATTTGTATTTTTCCCCGAGTATTTAGTCTCTCTTTCCTTTGTATTCATAAGAGGATTATCCACCCCCACCCACTGACGTGTGCTTGCGTTGCCTCCCTGGGAGAATAATGGATTGGTCACATGTCTTGCTTTGACCAATAGAATGTGAGTGAGCATAATTTTGTGTGCATGTCTGAGCAGAAGCCATAAAATAACTGCCTAGTTTAGATCTATCTCTGACAGGGAACCGGCATGTTCTGGATAGAACATCAGACTTGACCCCATAGTGAGAAGGCACCTGAGGCAAAGCTACAGCTGACCTGCAGTTGACATATAGCATGAATAAGAAATAGAACTTTTAGATGTTAAGCCACTGAAATTTAGGAGTTGTTTGTTACTGTAGCATAACCTGTCGAAGCCTGCCTGATAAAGGAATTATATTTCAGATACAGTCAATCCTCGTCATTCACAGTAGTTGTGTTCTATAAAGTTGCTATGAACACTGAATTAGCAAATACTAGACCATTGCTCTTAGGGTAAATACAAGGTTAGGTTCCTTCGAGCTTCCGGTCGAGACATTTTCATCAACAAAGTAATATATAAGCTTGTTTTATGTTTGTTTCTGTTTAAAGACACCTTATTCAATATATGTTGTTGACTCATTAACAGTGAATTCACAGATAACCGCAGGGTAACTCATGCCTGAATGAAGTTTATCTAATGTGTGTTTTCTCCATAAGGCACCTTACAGCCTTCTTGCACTTAGGAACGCTAGACAGCATTTCAGCCCTGTGCGTTTTTATACAGCAAAATCACCAGCAAGCATAAAAATGCAAAAACCATGGCACTAAATAGACTGCCAAAGGGACACTTGTTCATAATGTAAGAGTTAAAACAAGAAGGCAGAGGGTCTTCTTGTTTAACCTCAGTCAGGTGACTCAAAGTTTTCAACACTCTGCCTGTTCACAAATGACCGTGAAAGCACAGCCGGTATTGACCTGGGAGTTACAAGTCAATTTTAGTAAGTAGGCAAGTTCACAAAAAACGGAATCCATGAATAATGAAGATCCACTGTACTGGTAGGTGTTTCATCACCTAATTCTCGTAACAGCTCCATAAGGCAGGTACCTTTATTGCCATTTTACAAAAAATAAAAATTGAGATTCTGAAGGTGAAATAACATGCCCAAAGACATAACTAATTAGCGGTAAAGCCATGATTTAAACTCAGGTCAGCCTGTCTCCAAAGCCATGGTGCTGCTCTTTTTGAGTCACCACATTGCCTTTCAGAAGAACAAAAACCTATATGTGGCATCAGTTCTCAATTCCTCTCCCTGGATTTCAAGACCCTGAATGCTGATTGCTCATGGCCTTTCCCACCCTCTAATTTCTCCAGTCTTCGCCAATGACTTCCTTCCTAGTGAAGAGATTCTCTCCTGTTTCTGATCTGCCACGATTATTAGTTCTTCTTCCACACCTAATATGCTCTTGGCAGGCATCTGGTTCACATTCTTAAGCCTGCTTAGGAATTTGGGGGTTATCTAGTCCAACCTCCTTGTTTTCAGATCAGACCCAGAGACAGTCATTGCTGTGACCAATGCTAATGAGAATCAGAGTCAAGACTTGAACCCAGATCTTCTCACCATCAGGCAATTATCCCTGGGATTGCTTCACTCTTCCTCCCACCCCAAAAGCAATTACTTTCAACCTTAGAGCAAGCAACTGAAGTAGAGGAGGGGCAGGAAGCACGAGAAAGCAAAGCAACACCACACTCAAAGGTGCCTTCAAATCATTTCAAAGGGCTTTTAGGAAGGAGAGAGCTAACGACTCTGTCTGTGGGTCAGGCGACCTCCTGCTCTAAAAGAATCCAACAAGCCACTGAAGAGTAATAACATTGAGCTTCTATGCTTTGAATCTATACAGCACTTTTCATCTCTGAAGCTCAAGGCTTCTTCCAGACATTATCTCATTCTTCTTCCCAGAACACCAGCAGAGAACGTTTGCAAGCATCGTACCCATTTTGCTGAATTTTAGAAAAACTAAACCTCAAAGACAGTAAGGGATTGTCTCAGAACTAGGCAAAGTAAGAACCTCATTCTGCAAAACAAGAGCCAGATCTTAAAACTAACGCCAAAGCTTAGCCTTTTCAAATTCTATCCTAATGCACATAAACAATTATTTAGAAATGAGACAGAAGCAGCAGGACTGACGTTTGTTGCAGACTTGCTATGTGTCAAGTATCTTACGTATAAAGTAGCATTGATACTTGGCATCCATCCTGTGAAATAAGAATTGTTGTTTTCATTCTGCAGACAGGGAAACTGAGGTTGAAGGAAGATTAAGTAAGAAGTTGCTCAAAGTGGTAAGTTGCAGAGGCATGATTTCATCACAGTTTTCCATGACCTCAAAGCGGGCATAATTTATGAAAATCCACACAGTATCTGATATTTACAGAGCACTGTTCTAGACACAGGGGATATACAATGAAGCATGGGATGAACGTGTAGCTAGAACGTATTATGGGCCAGGCACTGGGAACCACTACAGAAGCTTACACTCTACTTAAAGAGAGAAGAGAAGCACATGAAAAATAATTCAGAAAACACTCTTTCATTTATTCAGCAACTTTGTCCTGAGTGTTTCCTATGTGCCAGGCACTGGATTTGATGCTAGTGATTCATCAAGAAGCAAAAATATAGTCCTTGCCTTCACATAGCTGGGCGCCCATGATTGCCAACATAAGCCTAGAAACACAACACATCCAGCAATTCAGGGCAGTCACAGGAGAAAGGGGAGGACTTTGACGTCATGTGTCTTACCTCAAAATTCATGCAAATTTGTCATCCTACTCTATAACATATTGAGGTCCATTTTAAGATTGCTATATATTTCCCTATAATTCAACAATTAAGTCCCTTGCCTTTTTTTCACCAATTTCTCAGAACTGTTGAGACTTTGAGATGAGTAACTCCTAGCACACCAAACTATATCACAGGATATAAGCCCAATTTAAAATGCCTGACCCACAGTCACAGTTCATTTCCTCCGAGGCTGCTTTGATTGAACGTCCTCAGTACCTATTACGTGCTAAGCACTGGAGAAACAAAAACAAAGCATGGTATCGTGGAGAAGACAAACTCAAGTGATTTATATCCATTGAGGTAAGAGCCATGCCCCAAATCACCACAGGGGACCAAGGGAAGGAAAAGAGCGGATACCCAGCCCAGGTCAATAAGTTCTGGGTTCCTTTCATATTTGCACACTATAAGGACACAACAAATGTTTTTCACTGATAGCTTCACGTCAATTTTGCCATAAGCTTGTAGAATATTTGTTTCTTGCAAAGGACACGATTACAGCTAGCCTTGCAGCTCAATGTAAAGACACAGGCACGGGAGGTCTGTTCTCTGGACCCAGGTGTCTGACTAATTGTTCCTCTGCAAGGCAGCCCAGTCTGCCATCTGCCCCTCCTGCCACTGCACATCGTGGACACGCCCTTTGGCAGCACGTACAGGAGCCATCTCCCTCCTGCTCAAGCAAAGAACTTTTTTCCACACCGTGATTGATAGATTTATCTGCTCTTGACTTCTCTGGCTGTTAATCCTATTACATCCTGGGTTGGACCAAGAGCTGCCGAAAAAGGATTTCCTCATGCCCCTGGGAAACAGATCCACTGGCTGGGGCCTCTTTCTACATTGCCATAGCCAGAGCAATTGAAAACACAGCAAATGAATCATCACATTCTATCTACATCCAAATCCTTTTTTTTTTTTTCTTCCTGGTTATAAACTGGCCCCAAAACCTCAGTCTCCCTGCATTTTCTACCACCATGTATATTCATATTTAACTAACATTTATTGAGAACCGACTGTATGTCTCTCATGTTTACAAATATTATTTAATTGTATCCCCGGGTAGCCCCAGGAGGTAGATTATTGTTGTCATTTTACAGACGGGTCCCCTGAGGTTTAAAGAAAGTTACTATCCCAGTTACTAATCGGTGGCAGAGTCTCTATGATTCCAACCCAAGTCTCCATACTCCAGTTCTAGGGCTCCTTTCTCAACGTCTCAATTGATCAATCGATAGATCAATAGATTCATAGATAGATAGAAATAGAGAGATAAATATTTTTTTATTCTAGAGGCGCCCCCCGAAACTACCGAATCAGAACCTCTGGAGATTCTTAGGCAGCTGTCCCAGCTGCTTCTGCCAACTGGAACTTACGAGCCACCACAGGACAACAAATGGAGGTTTTCTGAAACAAATTCTTCATTTCAAGCACACGGGGTGGGCAATGGCATGAGCAGTGTGCAGGAGAGACTGGCCTTGCCTAAAACTCTCTCTTCCCCTGGCCTCCATTAGTATCCTTCACAAAGGCGGGTACCACAGGATGACAAACACATATAAACTGCTACTAATAATTCAGCGTATTCAGTAAACATTCATTTATTCAGACGCATGCCAGACCCTGTTTTAGATGATGGAGTTACTTTTAAAAAGAGTTACAGTGCCTCCTCCAAGTAAAATAAGATAATAATGATGCCATTACAATTGGGGAGATGTGTAAGAGGAGCTATGGGAGAGAGGGAGAGTTTGAGAGAAAGAAATCCTTGGGGAATTTCTGTCTGTGTTCTTCAGAATGGGGCCTGGAGGCCCCAAAAGAGAACCTGAGTGGGAAAAAAATTCAAGTGACGGGCAGAAACTTTGCAGAATTCTTCGCATTGACTATCCCTCATGCTTCTTCCCTGGCACAGGAAGACAAGAACCGGATAGAAGAGATTTCACAAAAGTGGTCAAGAAGTGTCTATTGTTATGCATGGAATTTTGAAGGATGAGCCCTTTATCCTTACCTTTTTCCACCCAAAGTCATTTTCCATCTCAAATTCAGCCCTGGGTAGACCAATTGACTCTTCCTCAGATATTCTAAAGTTACCTCACTGCAAAAGAATGGAACTGACACTGAGAAACCCACACCTCGTTCCCAGAGGGCCAGGGTGAGTGCCTGTGGAGGGGAAGCATTAGGGCCGGCACCTCGAAGAAGTGGACCATCAGTCCTGCTACTCAGTGTTGACCCCAAATATTGGGAAGCAAAAATTTGCCTCCTTCTCACACTCAGGCCCTTCTGCAGCCTCCAGTAAGTTCCTGGTGCTTTCTCCTTAACCCCTGGCTGTGAAGAGAGCTCTGCATCCAGAAGCATCCTTCATCGTGCCATCTGACTCTGCCGTGCTCCTCGCCTCCCCACAGAGGCCCTGCACTCTCCCCCGTCATGATTTCTCTAAGAGAGCTATCTCACATCTCTTCAACCCATCTGCCACCGGAGGCCTCATTCTAAATTGTGAGTCTCCCCTGCCTACCATCTTCCATCTGTATCCTTTGCTTGGCATGTTGTACAGCTTCAACTGCCAGTGACACTTGGGCTATGCACAATTCCCAGGGGGCTGCTGGTGGTAAGCCCATGCCTAGTTTAAGTTCACCATGCTTTTATCCATGCCATTCTCTCTGCCCGGAATGGCATCCTCTCCATCAATACCGGGAGATCTACTGAACAGAAAGCTCCATGACTGTGGCTGTCTTGTTCTGGCTGTGTTCCCAGGGACCAACTCTGTATCTAGCAAGTAAACAGGTGTCCAGGAATATATGCTGAGTGAGTGAGGGAGCAAGAGAGAAGGAAGGAATCCTTGAAGAGCCAATACCTTCACTAGGAGCCACTCCTGGATCTCTAGGGATAGTGCCACAATCGTTCCCCTGTGCTTCCACGTCAAATACCCCTCTGCTGTCACCTTATCACCCCACATGGCATCGGGGGCCAGCCTCCCTTCTTGGCGACAGTCTGTGCCATATTTCTGTATCAGCGACACATACTAACCATCCGATACATAATCATTAACAACTTAATTGTAGGCACCCATTTGATCACCTACTTTTCTTACGTTCCCTCACCTCTTTCTACAGCTTTGCCTGAGTTCCCACCTTTCACCTCATTTTTCTTACCTTCAGATGATTCCAGACCTTACTCTCTTACTCTAGTATTACTGGCTGAAATGTCTTCCCCTGAACCCTTTCCTCTGCTCCTTTAAATCCTATACTCCTCACAGCTAACAGAAACCCTCCTCACCCTTCAGGAACATTCCTCCCGGGTCACATACAGGTCTCTTTGACAGTGATAAAGATAATCATCGTGGCTACAAGTTCTGAGTATGAGAATGGATCACAGATACTTACACAGTACGTAAATATACGCATTTCTGTAATCTCCCACGCACAATTTGGAAAGACAAGCAACTGAGGCACAAACGGGTTAAATACCTTTCTCAAAGTCAAGCAAGCGGTAAATAATAGAGCCAGTATTTGAACCTGACCATGTTCGTTCATTCATTCATTCACTGAACAAGTATTTATTGAGTGCCTATGAGGTTATTTCTTCCAGACTTCGACGCTTTGGGGTGGAATCATTCACTTGGCAAACGTACCAATTCTGCATTTAGACAAAATGAAGGCAGACTGAAGAGGGAAAACAGAAGGGATTACAGACTAATTGACTCAGAATCAAAGCAAGGCAGGAAAAGGGGAAGAGTGGGGAGGCAAGTTTCAGTTTCAGGTGAGAGCTCTGAAAAGAGGATAGCTCTTAGGGAGTAGCTTCCCTCCTCCAGGTCTCCTGGTTGAATGAATTCCCTGAACTGAGGACAGAGTGTCGAGACTTGTTTTATTGGTATTTACAAAAGTAGGTTTTAAAGGATCAGTGATTTGCAGATTCCGTTTGGATGTGCCACACCCATCTTCCATTCATCACACCAAAGAGAGCAGGGAAAAGTGAAGGCATAGACTTTGAAAGACTAGAAATTGTGAAGGGGGGGATCTGGGATTCCAGTGAATGTTTTTTCCAGGACCATGTTTTGTCCAGGCAGCAGCAATGCCCTGCACAGGGATTTCTTTCTCTCTCCTATCTTCCAGGAGGTTAGGTGCTTGTCAGTTAACCCTTTCGGGCTGTACTCAGTCAGTATTAGTGCTTAACAAAGATCACCTGCACTTTTCACCTGTAAATCTTCTTCTTCGGTAGGTGCCAACTCTTAAAAAACAGACTGCTCTGTTAATTTTTCACCTGCATCAGTGCCCAGCATGGCACCTAACACCATGCTGATAAGAGTTTGTGGGAAACAAGGGAGGGAGGGAGAGAAGAAAAGGAGGGAAGGAGGAACAGAAACAGAGGGTATCTATTTGATACTTTATGAGGTAGTATTAATGGAATGCACTCAAGAGTTCTGGGTTCAAGTTTTGGCAGTGCCTGTACCTCACAGAGCAGCTCACTCACACTCTAAGAGCCTCAATGCTGTAGTCTGAGAAAGGGAAATAATAGCACCTATTTCACCAGGTTGTTTGGAGAATTCAATAAGATGCGTTAGATGACGTTTTGTAAAATTGTCCAACTCTATATGTTAAAAGTGTTATTGAAAGACGGTCTGGTAAGAATGAAATACTCTTCAAGACTTCAAGGAATTGCTGTCAGAAGTTAACACCGGAGGCTTTACCAGGATGTTTCTGGCTTAGATGCACCATGTTTCTTTTCAAAACAACCTAGGTGACCAGTAAATTCGTTCCCTGCAAGGTGTGATGTTCAAATAAGAGACGCTTGGAGTGTGGATCAAAGAGAAAAACTCCAGCATACCACTGTCTACAGCAACCCTGGTTGCGTTTGACAGTGAGTGAATTCTGTCACTTCCACCAACATTGAGCATTTACTGTGTATGGGGCATTCGGAAGCCTACTGATAAGGAACAGAGAGCAAAGATAATAAGATGCATCTCATCTCGTGTGGTGCTCAGTCTTCTTCCTCCCCGATGCCTGCTTTCTCCGTGTGCCAAATAAGAAGCTTGGAGGAGCAGTCGCCAGACACTTTCTACCATGACCTTTCTCATCTGATTCTCTAGTGCCAGGGTTCAAAGCGTAACTGTGATTACCTCCTTTGGAAGATTCTTCTGAGGTAAAGCTCTCTGCTAGGAATCCCAAACTGTTGATACCCCCAAAACAATGGCATTTATACAATCCACAAAGCACTGTCTAATGCATTGGCTTACTGGACCCTCACTTCCACCCTGCACGATAGTATCCTTAAACCCATTTACAAGAGAAATAATTGAGCCTTAAAAGGACTGAATTATTTGCCCAGGTCGCTGAGAAAGAAATTAGCTGGACCAGAGCATTAAACCAGATTTTCTACTTCTAAACATGTTTCCATCCCCTCCACCCTGCAAGAGCAGTTTTTGACCAAGAGACTGAGAAGCATAGGCTCAGGGAGGCTGAATTTAACCAAAGAAGCAGGTAGGACCACTCCCCAAACCTGCAGATGTCCCTCAAGCACTCAGGAGCCCAGAGTGGGTTAAGTCTTCCTGGCTCGGTCCCAACAGACATTAAATTCACCTGTGCTGGCTCTGAAATAAATCAGTGTCCCTTTCTGCTGCTGCTGTTGTCTGGAAATAATGCAAATGCAATGGGCCTGCACTGACATTGTGCTTCCCTGGAAGGATACACATAATAAATTGTCCCTTAATACTGTTAAAGAGACATTTTCCTCTTACTCAGGAGCTTTTGAGGTTGGACTGGGCGACTCACCCAGGGAGGAAGAGGCAGTGGTGCCTTGTCAGTGGGCCCAGTTATTCTTGTGGCTTCTCATTGCCCTTTGGCTTGCTGTATTGCCAAGTTCAAGGATGCATCTCCCAGCCCCCAAGTGGAGTCACAGGACTTGCCTGTAACCTCAACTGGTTTCACCATTTGTGATTTGAATTCATATTACTGTATTGGATGCAGTTATATATTTACTTATTCGGATGCTTGAAAGCTGAGGAAAACTGGCACTCCTGGTCCATGCCATTCATCATTTAGAAAGATGCCAAGCTGTTTCTGCAGAGGACAGAAGGCATCGGTCTCCGCTGCAGGAAGCCACTGCTGCTCCTTAATTGTTTGCTAGAGAAAGAATCAAGGGTAAAATTTAAAGTAAATGGCTGGCCACGTTGAACTAATTCATCAAAGCATGTTTCAAGTCGGTAGTCAGAGCCTGCTTCAGCCCCCAGCACCGTCACCTTCTAGGAGAGGGGAAAAGCCAGCAGACCTCCAAGCGGATGAAATCATTAGGAGGAGTTCAGCAGTGCTTGAAAAGCAAAGGGAGAGGAGGCGGGGACTTCTGTGCCCGCTCCCTTTGGCCACATGGGGAAACACCAGTTGTCTGTGACCTAGTTATCTGGGAGAGGAAGCAGGGAAGGGAATTCACAAAACTGTTCACTGCACGGGAACCCCATCCTCCAAGGCACCCTGCACGCTGAGAAAACAGTTAGAGCTTCCTCGTTTGACTCTATGTTTTTTGCTTAGAGATTTTTTGGGTAGCATTAAAGACATACACACTTAAGATCACTTAAGGAAAGGAGGATTTTACAAGGATACGCCATGGACAGGATGTTCATTAGAGATGGGAAGTGGGAACTGGAAAGCTTTCAGAAAATCATCAGCATCTCCCCTCTCTCTCTGTCTCTCTCTGTCTCAATACATGGTCTCTTGTCTGTGCATTGCTTCCCTCTGAAGTCTTCTTGCTTTGAAGCATGATGCCATTGATTCATTCAGTAAATATTGAATCCTACCATGTGGCCGGCACTGTTCAGGATGCTGGGGATATAACAATGAAAACCATAGACAAAAATCCCTGCCCTTGTGGAACGTAGATTGCAGTGGGGAGCCAGACTGCAGACAAGATAAATAACTCCAGTGTGTTAGAAAGCAGTAAGTGCTTAGAAGATCGAGATGGGAAATGAAAGCCTGGGAAGGCAGTTGAAGTCTTAAATAGATTGGTCACGGGAGAAACCCACTGACAAGGTCATGTTTTAATAAAGACTTGAAGGATGGAAGGGAAGTAGCCCCACAAATGACAGGCAGAACACACTGGGCAGAGGAAACAGCAGATGCAAATGGCCTGAGGTGGTTCAGAGAGCAGCAAGGAGGCTCATGGAGTAGGGGACAAATGAGTAGAAGAGGACTACTGAGAGACGAAGCGAGAGGTCTCGGGGACAGATCACAAAAGGCCTTGTAAGTCATAGTGAGGACTTTGGCTTTTACCCTGAGTGAGATGGGAAAATCCAGAGAGGCTAACCCAAGCTGCATTACTCCATGGCCCGCCCGATCCAGTGGTGGTTTCTTACTGATAACTTATTACAGAATCAAAGTCTCTTCGTCTTCAAAAGAGAGGCTCCAAGAGCCAATGGCTCACGTCCAGTCTGCATCCAGAGTCATCCTGAGCTCTCAAGCCTTACCCAAGCATCAGTCCCACTAAAGCCCCATCTGGTGACAGCCAGGGTCTGTATATGAGTGTGTCATTTCTGCCTGTTCCTTTCCAGAATGCAGAGCAATGGGATCATCTAGTCAGAGTTTGGGGACATGGAACTCCATATGGGGATATGGAGACCCAGCTATAGCTCTTAATCACTCTCTCTCTCTCTGACTCTCTCTCTCATTCTACCTCTATCTTTCCTCTCCTCCAACTCCTCAGAATACTTGAGGAACAATGGAGCGTATGGGAAAATACTTCGTTTCTGAAAGAAAGTGCCCATGCCTGGCAAACATTGGGTCTCACAGAATCTTTGCTGAGGGAATGAGTTGGCAGGTGCGAGGGAGCACATCAGGACCTTAGGAAATGGAGCTGCCTTTGGAAAGTTCTGATATTCAGAAAGATTTTCACATCAGATCTTCACACAAAGACAAAATTAGAACATGTATACTCTCAGCAATCTCCTTATCCAGAGAGTCCTCAGATGTGGCAGAAGGACCCACAAGTGTTGTCACAAGCAGTTGTGAGGGGTGCCAGTCATGTTACTATGAATAGATGCCATTCTGAAGTTGGACACATTTTTGAATAAATTAGAATGAATTAAATATTAACCCCCAAATATCATTACTCTCACTCCCTAGCATTCCAGCATGCATTTTTGAGTGGGAGAAAGATGGTGGGGCTACGGCTGGGCTAGCAGAGCTTCACTTAACCCCAGGTGTGTCCCGCACACACACATGCTCCCTCTTGTGACTCTCGGTGGAAAATAGTGTGAGAGCGACTTCCGTGGGGAACAAGATGGTGCGGGAGGGTACTTAGCTGCAGGATAACTGCCACTTCCTTCTCAGATGCCTGCCACAAGGACAGGCATGTTCTAGAACTTTCTTCTCCCCAGTTCTAAGAACACTGAACTCATGGAATGGCCAAAGAGACAATGACCTTTTCCTAAGATCAATTTCAAAATGGTTTACGGTGCAATTCTCGTAACGATATGCAAGAAAGTTACCATCTGTAGTTCAGCCGTGGCTCTTCACATGGAAGAGGAAATGACTAAATATATATTTACATAGCTCTCATGAATATGCATTTTGTAAATGCACAAATATGTACAATTACTTGATAGACTGTTTTGGTTCCTATCTTTCGAATATTTAATACAACTATAAATGTTTAATTCACATTCACTGGGTTGACTGAACAGTTTCAAAATTACGCCAAGTCTTGTTAGAAACAAGACTGAATGTTTCTAGCACATTTGTACGGCAAGATTTGGCCAGTGGAATCCACACTGACTGGTTAAGTGATGGTATTCTTATAAAGTATATTGAATGAAGCTGCTGGTGAAAATTGACTTGCTGGTTCCGGCTTGGGAAATGGCACTGGATTTACATTCCCCAGTGGCCTCCAGAGCCCCTTGGGATTCGGCCTCTGTTACCTCTTTGCAGCTCATCACTCAGCCACAAACAACCCATATTCCACCTGAGGTCCTCACCACCAGCTGACCCCTGTGCCCGGAATGCTCTCTGCACAGACATCAAGACTTTGCTCGCCCATCACCCTCTCCACGAGGCTTATCTTTACCAGCGCATTTAAATTGCAGGCACCAAAAGCTCCAACACCCCTAATGGCCTCTATGCGCCTCTACTTTCATTTTTCCTACAGCCTCCCACCTCTCACATACAATATCATTTACTAATTTTTTGGGGGGGGGCACACCACAGGGCATGTGGGATCTTAGTTCCACGACCAGGGATGGAACCCAGGCAACGGCAGTGAAAGCACAGAGTCCTAACCACTGGACTGCCTGGGAATTCCCTCATTTACTAATTTTTAATGCTTATGAGTTAGGGTCTATCTTTGTCTCTCTGCACTAGAATGTAAAACCATGAGAGCAGAAATCTATTTCGTTCACTAAAGGACCTGAAAGCCTGGAATGGAGCTAGTACTTCACAGATGTTCCAGTGGAAAAAGGAAGGAATAAGTTCAAATCCAGCATGGGAAAGAGGCAAGGCCAGAGCAGAACAGCAGCAGAGATCTCCCCTGAGCTCAGGTGGAGACCACCTGGCTGACTCTCCATAGAGCTGGATCGCACCTTGTTTAGGGGACAACTTCCGGCTGTACTGCCGGTGTAGAAGGGCTTTGTCATCATATCATGCACATGCAAAATGGGAGTGGTAACATCTCTTTCCAAGAGTGATCTGAAAATTAAATGGGGTAAAGTAAATGAAAATGTACCCATATATTAGAGCAGAGGAGGAATGAAAAAAGAGCAGAAGATTTCTCATTAAGTAGGGATTATCTTTTAGGGTAATGCCCAACCATAAATTGTTCAATATTCAGGCAAGAGCCAGGAGAGGCTATAAAACATGGCCCATCACTGCAGTGCGGAGACCGGCACTTTAAAATGCAACTACTGCAGCAGATATATTTTGCAATAAAAGTATTAGGAAAAACCACCTCTCCTTGGGGTAAAGTGTTGCACGTACCCAACAACAGCAAATAGAAAAAGTTATCACTGCAACTGTAGAATAAGACTAGATGAAGATGTTAGATCCTAAAATGTGTATTGTCAGCAGTTTAGGAAAGACTGCATCCCATTTGTGACAGAGTGACAATTAATCCAGTACCTCAAACCCAAAGCAAAATCAAGGCATTATTAAAATGTGGAATGGAAAGGTGTATGCAATTGAATGGGACATTCAACAGAGAATAACAGAGGTAGAGAAGAGAGAACAAAGATTATTAAGAGGGGGCCACCCCAGAACCAGCAGAGATAACCTCCCCAATTCTCCTGTCTACGAATGTCACCAAAGTTCTGGTGAAGAAAATTGGTGGCAATTACCGTAACCACACACTCTAGTTATAAACAAATAGCATTTATAGCTTGTCATACATGAGAGTGAATGTTTCAGAGGTGTTTAGTGAGCTGTAAATAGTGCGGCTTCTGTTCTACCCAGCTAATCCTATATGACGTAATTATAAAGCCTCAAGCAAATATAAGCCCTTCGATTATCAGGAAGAGGTATCTGAACCAAGTGGAAGCAACCAACCAGAGCAGCCACACTCCTGCTACCCACGAGGGCAAGGGTGTTTTCATACCCTCTTAGTGGCATTATAAACCGGTTAAAAGAAAGCACACTTCTGGGAAGTAATTTTGCAATTATTTCTCAAAAGCTGTAAAAGTGTTCATAACATTTATCCCTTGACTCCTCTCTATCTACTCTCGCAATATAACTTCTGGGAATACGGTCTACAGAAATAATATAGGTCCCCGGAGAAATGAAAGTTATTTGCTCACAGGTATTTGTAACCACACTGTTTTGCATAGTAAAAAATGAAAAACAACATAAACATTTAATTATTATGGGTATAGTTAAGTAGTGTATGATGCTTCTTTTTTGTTTTTATTAAACAGAGTTTATGGAGGTAGAATTTACATGCTGTTTTATAAGTTTTGAAAAATGTATACAGTTGTGCAATCACCACCACTCTCCAGATATAGAACATTTCCATCACCTTAAAATGTCCCTCGAGTAGCCAATACCAACCCCCGTGATCCACTGATATGATTCTTTCCCTATAATTTTGCTCTTTCCAGATCATTACGTAAACAGAACCAGAGGGTGCATAAACTTTTGTGTATGCTTTCTTTCACTTAGCATCATGTATTTGAGATTCATCCAAGTTGCTAAGTAGCAGTTCATTACATGAATGCACTGAAATGCGTGTATTCATTCACTATCCATTTCATTTTTTGAACGTTTAAAATTTTTGAAATAATTGCAGATTCACAATCTATAATTATTAATTATCTATCAAAACATTAAGGTCTGAAAAGGTCTCCTGTACCCTTCCGCCAGATTTCCCCCATAGTTACACCTTACATAATTATATCAAACTACATCAAAACCAGGAAAGTAGCAGCAGGGCAATGCATGTGTACAGTGTTCCGACAATGTGTGTGCTGTGTTATCACATGTGTAGATCCCTGTAAGACCGCTGCAATCAAGATACAGAACTATTCCATCACCACCATGACCTCCCTTCTGTTTCCCCTTCATGGTAACACACCGCCACCTTTACTTCCTTTGCCCTCTCTTATCGATAAAACAATACTTTTAACTATTTCCTGCTGTGACATCCTCGATAACCACATCAGGCAGTGTTACAATTTCTGTTTCAACAACCAAACATAATCTAGTAATCTCAGGAGAAAAAGGAAAGTCTTATCATATTTAGACATATTTTTATTTTTTCCATTATTTTTTCTTCCTTTTTAATTTTCCAAGACTCCTTTATTTATTTTTGTCTTTTACTTTCTGTTTAGAGGAATTCCTTTAGAGAATTTCTTCTGCTGGTAACAAATTTCCTTAGTGGTCTTTCACCTTAGAATATCTTATTTCAACTTCACTCTACGGAGATATTCTTTCTGGATATAGAATTCTGGATTAAGAGTTCTTGTCTTTCAGCACTTAAAAAAAATATTCTATTACTTCCTTCTGGCCATGGAGACGGTTTCTGATGAGATACGTGTTGTCATTCATATCGTTTTTTTCCCTATAGGAAAATGTCGTATCTCTCTCACTGATTTCAAGACTTTTTCTTTGTTTAGTGTTCAGAAGTTGTATTAGGATGTATTTTGGTATGGGTCTCTTTGGGGTTATCCTGTTCAAGATATGCTCAGTCTCTTAAATCTGTAGGTTTGCCTTTTGTCAAATTTGGGAAATTTAGCCGTTATTTCCTCAAATGCTTCCCCAGCTTCACTCTCTTTCTCCTCTCCTTCTGGGATTCTTTTGACGTAAATATTAGGCCTTTTATGTTAGTCTCACAGATCCCTGAGGTTCTGTTCATTTTTTTTTCATTCTATTTTCTTTCTGTTGTTCAGACTGGGCCATTTCTATCATTTTATCTTAAAGTTTCACTAATTTTTTGTCTATCCCTCTATTCTACTGTTGAGGGTTTTTTTTTTAGATATATTTTTCTGTTCTAACCATTCTCTACATCTTTGATTTCTGTGCTGAGACCTTCTATTTTTTAACTTTTTCCAAACATATTCATGATTGTTCATGGAAACACGTTTATAATGACTATGTTACACTCTTTGCCAGATAAGCTAACGTCTTTGTGCTCTAGGGGTGCTGATGTCTCGTGATTGTCTTTCCCATTCAAGATTTTCCTGGTCCTTTGAATGATGAGTGATGTTTTTCTTATTGAATCCCAGACATTTAGGGTTCTGAAATTCTGCGTCTTATTTAAATCTTCTGTTTTAGCAGGCCTCCTCTGATACCAGGCCAGAGAGAAGACAGACACCACCTCATTACTGACAGATGGAGGTGGAAATCTAGGTGCCCCACTTGGCCTCTGCTGACACTCAGGAACGGGGAGGCCCCCTTGTTACTGCCAGCTGAGGGTGAGAGTTCAGTTCAGGCTCCCTCCAGGCCTCTGCTGATACCACTCTGGCTGGCAGTGGGGAAAGGCCTAATTACCACCCAGCCCAGCAAGGATGAAAATTCCGGGTCCCTACTTTGCCTTCTCTAACCCCACTCCAGCTAGGGGATTGGTGAGAGTGGGAGTTCAGCTCCCCACATAGCCTTGGTTAAAAAGGTGTCATGGGGCTTTTTTTTTTTTCCTTGTGGTATGTGATGATCAATGTCTAAAAGTTTTCTTTCTTGCTAGGCTGCCCTTTCCTGGTCCTCTGGCTAGACAGCACACTCTTTAGTTGGGGCTGTGTTTTGGAGTGAACCACTGGGGTTTCCCGAATGTTAGCTTCTCCAGCTCCCTAGGATATATGAAGCAAAAAGAAAATCCAGAGAACTCACTGCCAGCGAGTCCTTTCACTGAGTCTTGAGGTCCCTGCCAGTCTCTTCTTTTCTCCACCTTTTAGAGTCCTCTTATGTTTGTCTTATATATAATGTCCAGAGTTTTTATCTGTACTTACCCAGAGAATTAGGGAAAAGTGTCTATACATTTCATTTCAAAAGGTTTTTTTTATATAAGACCATGTTGGAACACAAGAAAACAAAGACGTAACATCAAGAGAAGAAAAAAGATAGCAGATTTTCTGCCTACTGTGGTTACTATTTTTTTTTAATTACATGTTCAAGAAAAAAGACTGGAAGGAAATATACCGAATGTCAATGGATAATGAGTTAGTGAAAGGGAATGAAAGAGAAGCTTTTCTCCTCTATTTTCCAATGTGCTATAGGAGAGCAATATGACATTAAACATATAAGTTAAAAGAATAACAAAAATGATTCAGTCACATGTAAAGCAGATGCTCTTTTGAAATGGGACCTGCACAGAGCTCCCTTCCAGGGTGGCTGTGTTACACATTATGAAACTCCATTGTAAACCCCACCCTTTTTGAAGTATATAAAAGACAGGTATGGCTTTAGGTTGCTTTATGCATGGCATAAAGCTACATAAAGACAGGTATGGCAGGTTGCTTTATGTTGACCAAATCAGCAGGTATTTGAATGAGGAGAGTAATATGGTCAGTGGAAAGCACTTGAACAGAATCAGCAGAGAAACAAGCACGTATTCTCGGGCACAAACCCACAATAAATTGAAATTGACACCAACAGTTGGCTCAAAAATAATCAACTCCAAGTACGTCCAATATACAAGCATTCTCCCTGACAGGATCACAAGGCGTGCTCTGCATCCTTCCTAATAGCTCTTTAGAAGTTCCCAGATGCAGTTCAAGCTAAAATAACACAGTGAGGTACAAGTTAATTACATAGTTACCAGCAAAACCACACACATTTTTTTGCAATAATAATGTGGCAAATAAATATCTGCTCACTCCGTGGGAAACGGTGGCAATTATCAAGAACACATGTTCACACCACCATACTGCTTACTGATAATTGTGTGATTAACCAATGGCAGCATGCTAAAATGGGTATTTATTCTTCTCTGAGCTTCGCAAGCTATGTGGGATGCATGTGAAAAGCACATATGGGGAGTTTCAAGGGTGAACCTCAAGTATGTGTGTGAGCACTTTTTGTGGTCACATTCCAGTCCCCAAATATTCCCAGAAGGCAGCTTCTCCTTTTTAATAATGTACGTCTGTTTTTAACCAATTGCCTAGGACACAATTAACGCTCAATAAACTCTGTTAAATGAACTAATAAAAGTTAATAAAAGACGTGTGTGATGGGAGTAATCCAAAAGGAACAAATAAACCTGAAATCTTTTTTGTTTGTGTTGGTGTTTCAGGGGGAGCTTTGCCTTTGAAATCAGAAGTTCCTAATCCAAACACCAGGTCTACTGATGACTAATTAAGGAATTTCAAGCAAATTACTTCCAGTCTTTGAATTTCAGTTTTCTTGCCTATAAAAAGGAAGTAATGTTATGTGGCTCGAATGAGATGATGTGTGTGCAAGCACTTGTAAACCAAACGGTATATACACGTGGAAATAGTCTTGGTAATGTGCTACTATTTCAACAGCAGCAAATACAGACCTATCTTCAAAGAAGTGTATGTTATCTAAGGACCTCTCATTGGTGGCAAGAGAGAGAGGGTGAGAGAGTCAGCACGATTATTAATCAGGAAGGTGAGGAGGTAGCATAAGAGGGGTCCATAACGCGTGATCTGCAGAGTGAATGAGTCACAAAACAAATTTTGGACAAGGTGGCTCCAGTCCAGAACCAAGCCAATGGCAGGAAGTTCTGAAAAATATAAAAGCAGAGGGATTTTTGTGAATTTCCATACCCCTATGTCATACACATCAGCTCAGATAATCTATATTTCTCGTTTCAGTGAACTCATTGGGGAGAAACAATACACTTTCCAGATGATAAGGATAGAGGAAGAATAAACATCGGTGGACATTTATTGCTTACAAACCAACAATTTCTATATCTCTCTAAATTTCTGCTTCATGCCATCAAGAGCAACACACTGATCCTTAGGTTAATTGCAGTCAGAGAAAATGCACCACACCTAGAAGAGGTTTTGCAAACTAGAAAAATTCAGCAACTAAGTTTTCCTTATTGATTTCAATTCACCCACAAAATAGAACGCTTTTATTCAATATGAATGCCTCCAAAAGTTGGTCGGTTAATTGAAAAATTTGTTAAAGTGGGTAAACATCTTGTATATGTTTTATTTTAGCTGAAAATACATAAATGTTCAAGTAGTCACCAATCTTTTCATTTAAGGGCCAAGCTTTCCCTTTATGGGTCTCGCGATTGGAGACTGAATTATGTTTCTTATGTAAAATATACCCATTATGCTTTGTCTACTAGTCTTAATCTTTCCCTGGATTGGAGGATGAGTTAAAATACTTGGGAATAAATTTGAGTACAGACTTCTTATAAGTTTCTTTATGGATTTGTGTGGTTTGTTTAATTAATTATTTACTGTTGTCTCAATTACACCTAATTCGATGGCATTTTACCAGCAAATCTTTATCAAGACTTTCCAGAACATCTAGCTTAAGTTTCACAGACACATCAACTCTCTTTTTACACTCGTATTTCATCAGTTTGTGTAATAACTGATATAATAACAATAAATAGCACAGCTGACATAAACAAATGTATGCACAAACACAACCAAGTACAGAATTAAGTCCCAAATATCTACCTTGCCTTCTCTGACAAGCACAGAAGTGCAGAATAAGAAGAGAGCCTTTCTTAAACTCCAGCCATCTGAACCAAATTTTAAAAGTTCTTTCAATATCCACTACCCTCTGTAAGAACATTTGCTATACATTTCTTACCATCAACAAGGATGGAGTCTCTCTCTCTTCCTCTCCCCTAAGAGGCATATAAATTTACCTTCATTCTCTGACAGCTGTGTGATATGCCTTTGAGTTGCTGTAATAAGACACACTTTCCTATTGGTTGCTAGATTTTGAAGATAAATTTTTATTTTATAACAGTCTCAGTTTTACAGAAAAATCATGAAGGTAGCAAAGAGTTCCCACATACCCCACACCACGTTCCCCCTATCGTTGCCATTTTCTGGCTTTCTGATGTAATACTGCAACTTTTTATTTGAAACAGAAGACTCTCTCAATTTATAGAAGTCAACAAAATGTGCAATGTTTATTTTGTACTGCTATCATGCCTTTTTGTGTTCTTACCACCAATCCATGAATATAACTACCAAAGGTGTGTACACAGTAGATTGTTATGACTGCCCAGCACCTTCTTCTAATGGGGTACAAGCAGCTGACTTCCAGTATGAGGAACCACCTTGTCATCCCGGTGGGGTGACCCAGGCCTGGCTAATCAGAGCACCCCTCACTATGGCTTCAGTTATCAAGAAGCTGTCAGAGAACTGTTTTTACCTTGTGGGAGCAGCCTAACTGAGAATGTAGTCAAAGAGCAACACAATGGAGGGGAGGGAGAGAGAGAGAGAGAGAGAGAGAGAGGAGAGAGAGAGAGAGAGGAGAGAGAGAGAGAGGGCGGAGTCGGGGGTGTTGACCAAGAGAGCATTCTGATGACATACTTTCCCATTCATTGGGTCTATCTCAGTCTTTACCTGTTATTCTGATGTGATAATTGATGGGATTTTCTTTCATTCTCAAAAGTAGTAAATGACATGGTCAACCTAATGAGGGCCCTGGATTTAACTATGCATGAAGTCAGCTGCCTCCCTACTTACAGGAACCAATAAATACTTTTCCGAAGGAGAAGAAGGTTGGCTTAAAATAGTTTGATAAGCAAAGAGCGTCATTGTTCCTCACCACACGTCCACGATCACAATTGCAAAGTCTTTCTGATTGACCCTCCATCTATGCATAACCTGCATAGATACACTTGGAACATTTCTTAGAAGATACACCTGCAACGATCCGGAAGCAAAGACCTGGAGGGAACAATGTGTTTTGGAAACTAAAAGGAGATCAACAGGGTTGCAATGGAGAGAGAAGAGAAGTGAGGGGAACGGCAGGAAGCAGGAAAGATGGGGACTGGCTAAGCTGCACAGGCTTGGATGGGATTCTGTGCTCTATTCTAAGGGCATTGAGGAACCAGGAAAAGTCTCAATCCACAAGGAGAGTCATGATTGCATGTTCATTTTGGAAAGATCACTCTGCCTGTATAGGGAGAATGGAAGACAGATCTGAAGGCAGGAAGCTGACTCAGGAGGCAATGATGATGTTTTAGCTGGGGCCATGATAGTGGCAATATATCTGATGTATTGGAAATATATCTAGGTGGTTCCCACATGTCGAGCTTGGAGTCCTGTTGACAGAAATACTATCTAAGCTTGGTCTCCTTTCCCTGTTCACACCAAATCACTAGAGTATGGAAAACATTCTTGCGCAAATAAATACTTGTTTAATTAATGAAGCTCAAAGATTTGGTAGTTGAGGAGAATTGGAGAAACAAGTCACTTCAAAACTCTTCAACAAAAAATTTTGTCTTGGTTCCCAGGGTAGTAATCAGGCATTACTGGAGGAAGTAATCAGTCATTATATGCTTCAGTATAGCCACCTCAATCTTCTTGAGCAAAAGCACTAAGATTTTCAAGTACCTTGTCAAGGGTAAGTATGGATATATGAATATATTCTCTTGCCCTTCAAACAATATAGAATCAGTATTTTCTTGGGTCCACTGATACTAGATAGAGCTATTGACTCTCTTTTATGACACTATAAAGCATGTTGTACGGAAAGAAAGGTTTACTTTGCAACTGAGAATTCATGGGCAAGGCTTCCTGCTGACTTCTCAGAGCCTTGGACAAGTGTGTCACTGCTTTTGTTGATGGAGGTATTTTTAGAATGAATTAACTATCCTTTCCAGAGGATTCTTTATATCATAGTTAGCTTCCTCTGTTTCTGTTCTGTGTGTGTGTATACACACACACACACACACACACACACACACACAAATGCACATGCTGGGGAAGAAAGAGAAAGTGTATCATGCATACATGAGAAATTGGATTTCTGCTAAATTAAAAGTTTGCTGAAGTTACAATCTGCACTTAAACAATCTGTTTCCATTCTGCTAACTTATGCTCAAAGCAACCGCTGACCATAAAACCATCTTGCTTTCTTATTCCACAGAGAAGTTTTTTTTTTTTTATTCTGATGGCGGAAGGAAAGTTTGTCAATTATCTCTTGTGCCTGTAAAGAACAGACAGAAGAAAGAGAGTGCTCAAATAAAAGACGTTTAGCCAAGGAACCTAAGCTCAAGAGGTTGACTTTGTGGTTCTTCATTCCTCTGACTAAAACCACAGCATTTGAGTTTCAGTGTCATCAGATTGTGAAGCAAGAAGAGAAGGTTGTGCTCATCTAGGCAGAGAGGTGTCATGAAAAAGAGATGGGCTCTGGAGTCAGCAGTTCTAGGCTTGAGTTCTATCATGACCACTGCCTGGCTGTGTGGCTTTGGGCAAGATGCTCTATCTCCTTTGAGCCTCATTTTCCACATCTGTAAATTGGGGACAGCAAACATTAAGGGTAATATGCTACTTTCCTCACTGAATTGTATTGAAGATCGTGTGAGATGCAAAAAAGGTAGCTGTGAACTGTAAAGAACTACAGAAATGGATCTTGTTATTGGTACCCAGTTTCACCCCCTTCTTTCTGAAAAGGAGGAGGGACCCAGAGGAGGGGAAAGGACTCGTCAAGTCAGCATCCTGACTACCATCTAGAGGTCTGCTCCCAGGTCAGGAATCTTTCACACAAAATTGTGCAAAGAAACTTCCAATTATGCAAACCCCCTCCAATGGAACTATGCTCATCTAAGATGTCAAATTCAAGTCTGGGGGGCCAATCTCCTCAAGCCCAGCAGTCAACATCTAGATGCCTAACCTCAGAGTGTCCAGGCTTATGATGTTTTTACTTTAAATCAAATCATTTAACCAAAGCATTGGAGTATTTCTTTTCCCCGACATCTCATTCTCAGAATTACAGTTACTGTTGTCACTCAAGTGACCGACTAGTTCCAGTTTGTCTAAGACTTTCCATCTTTTAACCCTGAAAGTTCCCAGGAAGCTTTTCAGCCCCAAGCAAACTGAGACAGTTAGTCACCCTAATTTCCACATTTCACTGAATGTCTATATTGTGCCAGACACTTTGCTGAGTTCTCATATTCTTCCTATTCACTCCAAAAAATCTGTGGGGTAAGTATGTTGATTTCCACTTCACAGGATGAGGAAACCCAGTTCAGAGTGATCAAAATTACGTGTCCCAAGTCACACAGACAACATATGTTGGAGTCAGGACCCAGGGTGCTTTGAATCCAGAGTCTCTGTTTTGCCCGGCACATGACTCCCAATATATCCTGAACATTCTCAGGAAGAGGAGGTGCAGACTGCTTTTAAACTGGATTGTTTTATGATCAGCCAGTCATCATGGTTCTGGACTGACTGGAAACAGTTGTAGTATTTAAACTTGGGAGTCAAGTGGGTTAGGGTAAAGACCAGGTAAGAAGCAGTCAGAATCTCAATTTGAGTTTCTACTGCCTTGCTTCCTGACTTTATCATATGAAGTGGAGATAACAAAACCTGCATCAAATTGATACTGTGAGACTCAAAGTGAGCGTTATAAAGATATTTTGTAACCTGAAAAACCTAATATTGATGCATTAGTAAAAAGAGGTTAATTTGTTCACATTAGTTTAAATATGGTGTCACTATAGAAAGCTAAATACTCTATCAGCCTCTACTTTTTAATTTATTTCCCCAAATGTGTCCCCACTGTTGGTATCTTTCAAAAACTCTGTATCAGACACCTGTGGTTGCCTACACAGCAGGCATTGCTCCCTTCCCCATTGTAACAGGATCCTGATTTCCAAGTGGGACCATCACCCTTTCTAATTTTTAATTATAGGCTTTAGCTAATAAGTTCATGAGACAATTAGAATGAATGAGACATTTGTCAGAGCTTCTGGGGAACAGAAGTGACCTTCATCTTCCCTGGCAAATTTTTCTGCTTCCTACTGGATGTGAGGATGGACAGCTGGAACCTCCAGAGCTAACAGAGGTCTTGGAAATAGCGAGTGGAGGAGAGGAGAAGAGCCCACATGCCATGGAAGCAAAACCAGAAAATGGAAAGAGAAATGGGATATTGATCATTTCAGTTTAGCCTAAAATCGAGTCAAATACAAATTCCCTATCTGCCTTTTAATGGCTGAATGAACTCGGAAATGGCCATTAATTTCTCTGAGCTTTTGTTTCCTTGTCTGTACGACAGAGGCAGTTATATACTCCTCATAGTGTTGTGGTGAGTGCTCAATTAGACGAGAACTGTCAAACGCCCAAAATAGGAACTGACAATTAGTAAGTGCTCAGTTAATGAAGGCTTTCTCTCATTGCCCTGTTCCTAGAGGAGGGGACAGGGCAGCGATGTTATAAGGAAAGACTCAAAAATAAGATTCTCGTTTGGAGTCTGATAAGAATCAAAGGACTTTGCTCACGCTGCTTTGTGTAATATGACACCTCTGCAAAGAAAGGGAGGTGGGGCGTGCTAGACTAAATTATTTCTTACTGTCTTATTTTCATATCTGTTTGCACAGTTCAATTTGCATTTTAATTTGCATATTAACTTCCCAAGAACAGCCCTGGACCAAACCCAGATGCAGCATACGTTTGTGCCTATGCACGTGAGTGCGTGACGTAAGGTGTGTATTTGGGGACAGGACAAACATGGCCCTGATAAACAGGTGACCAGAAAGCACAATTCCCTGTTATAGCCATCCTGAACCTCCTCATCTCCTATCTCTTTGACCATATACTAAGGCTCTGGTCTCAGTCTAAGATTGTCTAATCTTAATGTAAACCAGAGAGAGAGAGAGAGAGAGAGAGAGAGAGAGAGAGATTATTATTAGGGGAGACTAGGTCTCCTAGGTCTTCTCTTGCTGTTCAGATGTGTCTTGGAAACCCAAGGGCCCAGCTGGCTTCTTTTCAGCAACAGCAGTAGATAAGGAAACAACATGCCCGACCTATTGGAGCATCACCCAAAAGGAAATCCTCTCTGCGCCTGCAGGAAACTCCAAGACTACATCTGGCAAGAGAATACAGGCAACAAGAGGCAGCTGCATTTGAGGGCAGGAGTACAAAACCAGAGATTTGCAGCCAGCTCTGCCCCCACTGTGTATTTCCCCTTCCCCAGCCCCAGGTCCCTACCTGTAGAGTGGTCTCTCCTAAAGAATGGAATAAGAAATGATGTCAACGTCAGGTCTGCTGCTTCCAGCACAAACCTGCAAACATATGTATTAGACCCGTAGAATAATAGGAGGAGTGAACCCAGCAGGAGTACAATAACTACCCCAGTATTCCTTCCAAAACTCCTCTTTGGTGTCACAGAATCTTTTCTTCCCAACAAAATCCTCCCCATCTCCCAACTCAAATGTTGCCTCTTCTGTGATAGCTTCACAGTGCTCATTGTGTGGTGTTACCGAGGTAAACCCAGTCATTCCCTGCTCCTGGCCCCATAATTCTTGGAACGTCCATAAGATCCTGGAAGAACCCAATGTATGATTGCTTTCCATGCCTGTCTCCCCTGCCAGGTTGTGAGTCTTCAGCTGAATGTTTCAGAGTCTTCCCCAAACCACCCAAGAATCAAAGTTCAAAACAGACGTAAAGCACAGAAGTAGCGGAGAGAGGGATCTTAGCCGTGAGCTGCCCCACTTCCTGCCTTTAGCATAGATGCTTAGTCCTAGGACCTACTTTCCAGCCATGTTATGAACACGTGCTTGCCTTCTCCAACCCCTCGCTCCCCAAGAGGCACAACACACTTGCTGAAAGCTCCATTTGCCTCTTCAGTGCAGATCATTCCAGAGACCCATGCCAGGAGGGAGGGCACTGTCAGGAATGTGACAAGAGCTGCAGTTGCGTGCCCACAAAACCCCACAGCCGTGATTATGTGTCACGTGTAACCAGAATCTAAAGGAAAGCACAGACCTAGAAGCTCCTTGTGCAGTCACTTTTGTCTCCATCACCAGCCTCTTCAATTTGTTACCATATTATATAAATAAACACATATCTGAAATCCTCAATACATCTTCCATGGGGCCAAAGAGGCTAGGAAGATGGGGCTGAGCGTGGATGAATGAGAAGATAGAGACACGCAGATATACTCAGGGTGATTATTTCATAGTGACTTTCAGAGCTTTTAAAAGTGATGGAATGCTGTAGGCTCCATCAGTGCACAGAGCGATGCTCGCCTTTGAAATAATGGTCTGGAGCCTCCTACTCCCATCTCTTCCACATGCCTTTCTCTGGTTTATTAACATGACTTCGTGCCAGCACTTTACAGTCTGAACCTCTGCAACTGAAAACAGCCATTCTTAGGACTGGGTTAGCATCCACAGAAATGACAATGTACAGAAAAGGAGCATGATTTCTCTGGACCACCCCTTTTGTCTCTTTGGCCTGAGGAAAAGCTATGAATCTTCTTTGGCTTCTTTTCAGTTAGTGCTGGCCCTCACACCTCAAAGGTATGGTCCTGCTTTTCTCCATATCCATTCTTAGTATTCGGGTCTAAGGTGCCAGCGTTCCCCACCTTTCTCCTGCAGTTCGGTTCCCACCCTTGTCCCTATAGTCCATCATCCACCAGCAGTCAGAGTGCACTTGCAGAAACAGGCAGGAGATAATCACGTCACTCTTCTATGTTAAAATATCTCAATGGCTTCCTGGGAACAAAATCGAAACTCTCTTCCAAGGACTACATGGCTTGCCCTGCCTCCCTGACGTCCTCTTGAGCCACTCACCTCGTTTGCTGTGCTTCAGCCACATCGTTTGCAAACATACCCAGTTCCTTTCTACCTCAGGGACTTTGCACTGATGACTCCAGTGCCCAAAAGGCTCCCCACCCTACCTCCCATCCCTCGATCTTCTCTTATCTGGCTCGTACTAAGCTTTCTGCTTTCTGGCACAAATAGGCTTTCCCTGACCATCCCATCACTCTCTATCACATCACCCAGTTCCATTCTCTGTACGATATTTATTACTAGCTTTTAAATGTATCATTTGATATTGCCTGTCTCCCTCCATAAGAAAACAAAACTCATAAGAGATCAAAAACCTTGACACCTTCATTTAAAGCTCTATCCCCAGAACCTACTACATTGCTTGGCAATGTCAATCAGTATTTCTTTAATGTATTCCTAAGTGAATGAATGAAAGGACAAAACTCAAGCTTACATGAAGGTCAACATCCCATAGCTACTGTTCTTTAATCTATTACTAAGTGTAACGTCCTCTTCATCCCAGATCATCAAATAGTGAAGAAAAACTTCTTAAAGAAGTGATTCTGAATCCCAGTCTCACCACTGATTCTACGATTCTGGACAAGTCTCTTAAATTCTCTGTGCCTCGATCATTGCTTCTAAAATAGAGGAAATAGAAGAAATAGAAATGCCTGCCTTACAGAGTTTGATGCCGATGCGATAAATGCTTTGAACAGTACCTGGTACTTAAGAAGTTTTATAGAGGTGGTGGTCAGTGTTATCATCGCTGTAGTTATAGTCTAACCATGTCAACAGCATTGCAGAATAGAAAAAGCTCTTAGTTCTGCCACTGGAAATAGCAGGATGTACTACAAGGAGCAATCTGAGCACACGGAGACCAGTAAAGAGACTAATGACTCCCATAGCTGCATGGTAACGAGGCTGGGCCAGGGGAGGGCCACTGTGAACAGAAATAAGCTGATGGATCAACAGGGCAATGCAGAAGTAGCATTCATAGGGATTGGGTGTTTCAGATATTGGAGACAAGGATTCGAACCTGGTCAACAGTAGGAAGGATTCCTTGAGGAGCTCGGGTTCAAACAGGGAAAACCAACAGAGACAAAAAATGAGAAGTGATGAGTGTTATCCTAGAGATAGGAACAAAGGGCTGTGGTTCACAGAATGGGGTCTGATCCCTGCAGTCATGTAAGATCTGAGTGAGCATGGCAGAAAAAGTGACAGCCGCAACCTTTTCATCAAACCCTTACAGCATGTCCCAGAACGTTGGTGAGGATGCCAAAATTACAAAGAGAAGAATCAGGTTCTAAAAGGACAATTCTACTTAGGCAAACACCACATGCGTCCTCTTGCTCTAAGCCCCATCTATCTCAGATCTAGCTTAGTCTCCTAAAGTGCCTGTTTTTGTCAGCAGAAGCTAGTTTACAACGCTAAAAGACTAAACTTGTCGGGGTGGATGACAAAACAAACCTCGCTAATCTTGGCTACTGAAAAGACTAAATCATAAATTATAGTCCTGGTTATGTTAATTGATTCATTAGTGAAGAGCCATTAATTCAGTTCCCCGCATATGGTGAAAGCTGGTTATACACTTGGAGTAAGTAACTTCCCTGGCGTGGATTTTGTTCTTTTACCAAATCTTTACGGTGTAAAGTTAATTGTATTCTTAAATATTTTAAAATCCTTCTCAGTTGTACAAAACACTTCCTTGCCGTCTTTTTTTTTAAGATTTTTTTTTAATGTGAACCATTTTTAAAGTCTCTATTGAATTTGTTACAATATTGCTTGTTTTACGTTTTGGTTTTTTGGCTGGGAGTCATGTGGGATCCCAGCTGCCCAACCAGGGATGGAACCCACACGCCCTGCATTGGAAGGCCAAGTCTTAACCACTGGACCGCCAGGGAAGTCCCATCCTTGCCATCTTAAGGAGAAGATATGGTCATGATTTTACTTTATCTTAGTGATGCATCATTAAAAACATTAATTTTTCACTATATTTAAATATGGTGCAAGGTTATCCTCTCTCAAAGGCCCGCACTGGCCGTGTGCTTACATCTGCTGTTTTCACGTTTCTGTCATTTTTCACACTGCTAGTCTGTCCACTGTCACTTCTCCCAAGGCTCCATGCACCTGCCCCTCAAAACTGGTTCCTTAACTCCAGCTGTGCTGCTTCGCTTCTAATCTGATAGTGCTTAGACACTAGATAAGGGTGTTTCCGAGGATTGTTTATCAAAGGCAGAGGAAATGTCCTGGAATAATCATTAAGAGCTCCCTATCTTACTGTCAAAAGTGTCTAGGGAGCTTTCTTGGTGGCTCACCGGCTAAGAATCTGCCTGCCAATGCAGGGGACACGGGTTCGAACCCTGGTCTGGGAAGATCCCACGTGCCACGGAGCAACTAAGCCCATGTGCCATACTACTGAGCCTGCGCTCTAGAGCCCGTGAGCCACAACTACTGAGCTCAGGTGCCACAAACACTGAAGCCCACGTACCTAGAGCCCGTGCTCTGCAACAAGAGAAGCCACTGCAATGAGAAGCCTGCGCACCGCAAGGAAGAGTAGCCCCCACTTGCAACTAGAGAAAGCCCGCGCGCAGCAACGAAGACCTAACGTAGCCAAAAATAAAATAAATTTTTAAAAAAAGTGTCTAGCCTTGCACAATAAAATATAATCACCCAATGTATAAATAAAAGCTGAGAAGCTAAGAGAGAAGAACAGAGGTGGGAAGTAACTTTCCCAAGTTCATGAGAAGTGACAATCGATTTTGTTTCCCGGGATCTTTTTCAGTTTTGCAGTTACGCTGGGAATGGTCAGGTTGTAAAAGCGCTAAGCATTGGTTAGAAATAAGATTGTCCATAGTAATTTTCAGTACGGCAGGCTGGGAGATAAAATTCCATGTGCAGAACACTTGTTTGAAACTAGCCTACATTAGCCCATACACCCAAAATGAATACATTGACTTGTCTTCTACCCTTATCTGAAAGAGTTTTTTCTTTGATATTTTTCCCCTTCCTTCTGATGCATTTCCTGTTCTTCATCCTCTTGTTCTACCTTGATTGGGAGTCCTTTAACTCTTCTGGAAAGATATGACCCAGAGCCATTAAAAGACAAACCCACCCACCCAAAAGCTGTCCACCCCAAATTGGTAGCCAGCCTGTATCTAATATCTGAAGCATTCCCAGGCTCATCCTTGACTTGGTTCCATGGACTTGAACTTTCAGATTGTCCCTTTCAGGACATGGATGGCAGTGGGCTGAAAGCTGGGATTGGAGTCAGACAGATGGAAGCTCTAGTTATAGCAACTTCACTTGCTAGATTTAAGACCTTGGGCAATGACACTACTTCTTTAAGCTTCACTTTCCTAATTTGAAAAACTAAAATAATAATGCCAACCTAACAGGGTTTTTACCTGTATTCCCTGCCTCTCTTGGGATTCTTAGTCAAGGTGCTGGCTTACTGAACCCATGATTAGGTGCCAGGAGGCCCATGATGGGGTTAGGATTGCTATTGGATGCAGCTCAAGGGGTGAAGACTTAGAAGAGTGAGCTAATTCCAGATCTTTAGGGAAATTTTAGATTTCAGTGTTGGAAAGACCAGAAGGTCTTTAGGGGAACATTTTGTCCTCCTAATCATCCTCACATAGGCTCACCAAGCATCAGGCAGTTGATAGAGAAACACAGAGATCCTAGGAACCCAAAAGAATGACAGCCATGGACCCTTAGGTTCAGCAAAGTCCTAAGATGCATCAAGAATGAAACCAGATACCTTAAAAGCTGCATTACCCACTCTAGGACTCCCAGTACAGCTCAACACCATCCGTAGATGAGGATGCCCTTAAGCCAAGTGTTTGCAAGTCTGAGTTTTCCTGTGTGTAACTGGACAAAGTAGAGATATTCAGAAGTTAAACCCAAAGAAAGTCAGAGAAGATTGAGTTCCACTGGGAAGGCAGTGGACTCTGAGCCAACACATTGACATTCATGGGTAGGAAATGACCTCTTATGGAGTCACAGTGGCTTCAGTTAAACCAACACTAATTTTGCAAAAAAAAAAAATGTCTCCGCCCTTGAGTAAGGTACCGTCTACTGGGGGAATGAAAGTCCACAAGGAGTAAAAAATTCAAATGCCTTCCGGGGCTCCAGTTGCAATAATATAAATTGTAACTAAGAAGTTGGGAGGACCTATGAAAAACCAGAGAGTGAACACCCTTTTTAAAGGTCCTCAATGTCAGAAATATTTTAAAATTCATGACTGGCAAATAAACACCATTTGGGTGGTGACTTTTCATAACCTCACACAGATCTCCTTAGAACAGAATTTCTCGCCTGGGCCCTGCTCTCATTTGGGGCCAAATAATTCTTTGTTACAAGAGGCTGTTCCTTGTAGGTTGTTTAGCAACATTCCTGGCCTTTATGCACCAAATGCCATAAACACCCCCATAACTGCGACAATCAAAAATGTCCCCAGACGTTGCCAAATGTACCCTGGGAGGCAAAATAGGCCCCCGCTCCCACCACCTGAGAAAGAAGTGCAAGATGTCACAATAGCAAAGAACAACCCAAGAGAACAGCACCCACACACACACCCACAACCCCCATCCCCACAGCAGCTGGGTCAGGAAAAAACCATTATCCTCAATGAACAGATAAAGAAACAGGAGCAAAGCCAAGTTACAGCTGGATGTGGCAGCATCACTATATAAATCACGCTTTTCTCACCCAAAGCTGTGTTTTAACCTGTCTGGCATCATGCCTCAAGCAGAGGATGTTTCAAAGGATAGGATGATTGAGCTGAGACTCAGAGAGAGGACTGGTCTTAACGTCTGTGGGAACATCTCTCTAGCCCTTTCTCTCTCTGTGCTATCGAAGATGAGCTGGAGAGGGGGCACAGCAGTCCAGAGGCTACTGCAGTCATGTTGATTGTAAGTGACATGGCTCTGCACTTGACCACTGAGGGTAGGGATATAGATGAAGATATGGAAAATAGTTTGAAGACAAAATTGTCAGGATTGGTGATTGATTAAACTAGGACAAAAAAGAAAAAAGAACGGAGAATCCTAGAATGACCCAGCATTAGTCACAATAGTTACAACAGCAGCTTTAACAAACATTCCAGATATCTCAGCAGCTTAACAAAGTCAAGGTTATTTCTCACTCACATCATCATCCAATCAGGTGTTTGGCCGGAAGACTTAGATGTAGTAACTTGGGGATCCCAAGCCCTTGCATCCTGTGATGTCATCATCCTCTAGGTCAGAGGTCAGCAAACTACAGCCTATGGACCCAATCCAGCCACTGCCTGTTTTATAAATAAAGTTTTATTGGAACATAGTCACATTCATTTGTTTACATAGCATCCATGGCTGATTTCACATACAATGGTAGTGTTGAGTAATGGCTGCAGATACCATATGGCCAGCAAAGCCTAAAATGTTTACTCACTGTCTTTATACAGAAAAAAGTTCTCCTTGCCATCTTCTACTGAATTCCCTTCAATCAACCAATGGCTAAAAAGAGAAAGTAAGAAAGATCACCCAAGAGGTTTTATAGCCAGGCCTAGACATGGTGTAGAACATTTCTGGGGCCATACACCTTTTGGCCAGAACTTGTTACATGGCTGCCCTCCCATGCAAGGGAAGCTGGAAGATATGGAGAAGTCCACAGCTAAGGGTGGGAACTACCAGTCCATGCCATTGATCCATGGCTCTGGAAAAACTTCCTCTTGCTTGATTATCATCCTGTGGTTTCCTTAAAATGGAAAACCCACATATTCTTGCAAAGTGCTGTAAACAACCATATCTCACTGAGACACATTAATGACCAACATAAACTACTGAGCCCTCAGTTTAAACAAATGTATTATATTAGTTGATAATAGTAGAATAAACATGACCCCAATTAATGAATTTTCTCAGAGCTATATACTCTTTATTAGTTCAAATAAGGGCATAAATGGAAATTCAGTGTAACTCAATAATATGAATGTCCACTTTATGCTCAGTGCTGTGCTAAGCAGAAAGGAAAATAAAGACATACCAGATACCTGCCAGGACCTCATCTTAAGCATGAAATACACAAATACAGAAATAACAAAAGAAGCATTATTTCTAAGTTCAAAAAGGGTAGCGGATTATCTTTTCACCAGCCCAGAGAAAGAATATATCATGAGGACTGGGGAGGTTGAGATCCACTTTCTGGAGAAGAAAAAAAAGCCACTATGATTTGTGTGATTTCCATAAGAATTAAAGTAAGAGTGAAAGTTGATAAAATTTGAAAAATGCTTTACAACTGAGAAGTCATTCTATGTAATATCCTTTCATATTCATCAAAATCCTGTGAATTCGGTGTCATCAGGACTAACTCACTTTCAACGAGAACCAGTAAGCGGTTGGGACTTGCTCTGTGATACACAGCTTGTGAGGGGAACAGTAGGCCCGAAAAAAGGATTAGATTTATCTTTTTCCTTTTTCTTTTACTTTTTATTCTTTTCCTGATTTCTAATCCTGGGCTCTTTCAACTCTACCACATTGCCATTAAAAATAAAAAAGAGTGTCCTTTGAAAGACTTACACTGAGGTAGTCACAGAGAACTCATGTTGCACTCCAAAGCAAACAGCAGTCGGGAGAAACCTTTCCACACAAAGACAGTAAAATTTCTATTGGCTCAAGGATAACCCAGCCAGGGGCAAGAGAAAGGAAGCCACAGGCTGAAAGCTCTCCCCGAGGATTGCTCCATCCAGTTCTCAGGTGGAAAGCAGCTTTGAAGTTAAAACACCACCATCCCGACAAGTAAAGGAAGTGAAACTGTGAGGTCTGTCAGTTCCATCAGGTCCAGTAAAAGAATTAGACATAGAACAGGTGACCAAGAATAGAGCGGCCCTTTGTGGATGGCTCGGAGGTGTTTTGGCTCCTACCTGGGGTCATGTTCCCCGACTCCCAGGGCCCCTTCTATTTGTCATCTTGACTCATAGGCAGCTAAGGCATTAAGCTCCTGAACAACAGAAGTTATCTGAGTATGTGACATATATGTATGTACACAGCCCATGCCTGCAGCAGGCTCTCCCAGGAGGTCAGTGGAGCAGAGAAACACCACGTCATGGTGGAATAAAGACCTGTTATGGCCTATTTGGCCAAGCATTTCCATGGGATGAACTACAACAGTCACAAGGACCAGTTGGGCAAGATTCCTCTTTGGGTGAGGCTACCAATGGAAATGGGAAACAGAATGAAGTCCAGTTTGCCCTGATCTTAAGGGATAAAGTCCACACCCTCATCATGGCATATAGGCTATCTCTGTTCTGGTCCCTGTCCACCTCAGAAATCTTTCTTTACCTACTTCCTCCTTCTCCATGTTCCACCAATAGGAGCCTCTCAACACATCACTCACCGTGTACCTGGGCTTGCACATGATCCCAGTTTCCACTCTTTGGTATGCCTCTCCCACTTCCTCCACCTGACAAACTCCTATCCATCTTCCATACTCAACGTTCAATCACAGTTCATCTATGATAATTTCTTCAACGTGTCCTTTCAGCCATCAGGAAGCCACTCCCTTCACTTTGCAACCACAGCGCTTTATATGTCTCATTGCTATAGCACACGTCACATTCCGTTGAAATAATATGTGCTCTTGTCTGTCTCCCTCACTGGTCTGGAAAGTCAAATGGGAAGGCATGATGTCTAATTCTTCTCTGTTTTCTCCTCACACTTACCATACTGCCTGCTGTGTTGTAGACTCTCAACAAATGTTTGTGGAAGATGGTAAATCCCAGACAAAAATCTGGCTGGAAGGAAACTGTGAGGAAGTGAAAGAAGCCTAGATCTGAAGCTTGAAGTATTCAGGACCCATCTAGACAGTGGGAGTATGTTGTCTATCTCATATAACTAAAGTCAAATTTAAATGATGAAAAGTTGGGGGGATTAGTTGGTTAATGTGTCAGTGGTGACCTGATAAGGACATGAAAGTAATTTCCAACATGTACTTTTAGCTGCACTAATCCATTGCTACAAAGTGATAAATCAGGAGGAAAAGAAGATGGTATCAACTGATAGGATAAGAGGAGGATCTCTCAGTCATTGAGCTGAGCGGTACATTCAGGTTTAGATCCATATGGTCATTTGGTTCCAGAATGATGAAGAACAGAGAAACAAGAAGGCAGGGAACCAACTGAATGAAATCATGGCCTCTCTGACTCTCCTGATGCTTCTGGGTGCTGTTTAATCACACCGTTTGTTGGTGTTCGCTTTAGTTTATTAACATTTGTATTCACTCAAAGATCCACATGGTGCATTCTCTCAGCTCCAAGGTTCGTTCCTCTGTGGATGGGTTTTCTTTTCCCAACAAGCATAATTGCCTTTGAGTGGAGAGTGTTATGTCTGCCTTATTTCTAGCAATAGCAATGGTAGTGGTAGAAATCCGTGGCAAAGTTTGTGCTATGGAAATTCACCTTTATTAGAAGCTCACTGGTGGCCAAGTACTGGGTAGTCATTCAACCCACAACCCACCTGTAAGCAATTTACTATCTTTCATTCACCAAATACTCAATGAGATCTTCTAGGCACCCGGTGTATAGCAGCGAACACACTAGGCAAACTCACTGATCTCTTATCAACTATTGCCTACTGATGTTAAAAGAAAGACAGACAAACAGTAATCACATCAGATAATGAGTGAGAACTGAAAGGAGGCTTTATGTTAGGTAATAGAAAAATTATTAGCCTAATTTTACCAATGAGGAAATACAATCTTAGAGAAATTAAATAACTTGTCTGAGACCACACAGCCACACAATGACAGAGCAAGGCCTTAAACCCAAGTCTATCTGAATCTAACTCAATGAAATAGCCCACACAACAGAATATAGTCAATACATAAATGTACTAGTCTCTAGGCCTTTGTTTACTAACTTCTTAGAAATAAGACAAAACTCAGTGTTAGCTGAAATGGTTGTAGTTATCTTCATGAGGGAAGGAAAGGAGGTAGGAGTGAGGGACACAAATCGGGGAAGGACTCTGAAGAGAAGGTGAAAAAGAAATAATACAGGGCATTTCCAGGAAAGGTTTATAACAGGCATCAGCAAACTATAGCCCACAAGCGAAATCCAGACCCCTGCCTGTTTTATAAATAAAGTTTTATTAGAACATAGCCATGCCCACTCATTTAAGTCAAGTCTATGGATGCTTTCACCCTGCAGTAGCAGAATTGTAGCAACAAAGACCATCTGGCCCTAAAATAAAGCCTAAAATATTAATTATGTAGCCTTTTACAGAAAAGCCTTGCCAACTTCTGGTTTACAGTAAAGGAGCATTGTGCTCTGGTCACTTGAGTAGCTCAAAATAAAAGCGAAATTCTTGACTGAAGCCAGAATCTTGAAACCTTGTAGAGGAGTTTGAACTTTTTTCTACAGGCAATGGAGACCTATCCAAATAGCCTAAAGTACAAAACTCTGCTCTACATAAGCATCATTCAAAGTCACCCAAAGAGCTCAACCACTTCAACCAGTGTGGTATTACAATAGAGTCACTGCATGTTTAATCAGCAGCGTTCTGTTCTGACCTCAATTCATTAAGACTTAGGAACTGTACGCTGGTCACCGGTCTGCCATTTTAGAGCATCACTTCTCTGGCCTTTAGTGTTCTCATGTCCAAAATGCAGGAAATAATCTCACCCCCCTAGGCTTGTTGAGAAGAACGATGTTAGAGAATAGAGAAAAAAAAATTGTGAAATGAATAAAATCCCTTGCAAATATCAGAGATTATTCATTCATTTGCTCAACCAAAAAGTGTATTGTGTGAACGGGGATTCAGAAACAAGTGAGGTTAAGATCCACAGTCTAGAAGGAAAGGTGACATGCAAACAAGAGTGTCAGAGCACTGTCACGAGTTCACATATAATACAAAGTAGGGAGAAACCAACTCTGCTTAGGAGGAAGTGGGCTATCCAGAAAGGGTCACAAAGAGGGGTTTCTAACAAGGAGAAAAAATTCACCACAGTGAAGGAGATAAAAAAAACACGTGCAATCGCTGATGATTGTGACATCCTTTGTTTACTGATATGGGAGGCAATACTCCATTTATCAGTTCCTCCTCTTGGTCCGAGATTTGAACGATATTTGGGAGACATTTCATGACTGATTTTTGTCCCACAGCTCTGGGAGGCTCATCCCAGGTCAAGCGAAAATTCTTGTTGATATGCCATTTCAGGTGCTAATTTCCGGCAGAGGGAGAGCTGGTGAACCCTGAGGGAACTCAGGAAGAGAAAGAATACCTGCCATTTAGCAGCCATCAGACTGCAGCCGTTCCCTAGGTGAGCCATGAGGAAACACAGGATACTGGCCCCACACAGTTGAGGCGCCTATCAAAGGAATGATTTCAGTGAGCGCACTCTTGCATCTTCCCATACATAGAAAAGCGCTAAGTTCCTTAACTTGACATAGCTGGTTTTCTTTAATTAACAATAATCTTTTGATGTTCAGACTACCTGCCCTTTGTTGCAAAACTCTTATATATCCTGGCTCCCCGCCTTGCCTCCTGGAAGCAGCTCTCTCAGGTTTACTTGAGATGCTGCATGCTGGGCTTGAAGTCCTAAAAATTTCCACCGAATAAAACATAACTCTCAAAAAAAAAAAAAACGTACATGCAAAGGCCCGGCGTGGTTTGACATCAGCGGCACCTAGGAGCTGACTGTGGATGCAAACAGAAATGAGGCAGAAAAATGCAGTTGAATGTAACAGGTTCTTATATGCTGTGATAAGGAACTTGGACTTGATCCATAGCAAGTGGAGAGCCATTGAAGGATTTGGTATCCGGAAAGAACTTGGTCAGAGTTGGGGCTTGAACGTCTCAATTGATCAGGCTATTAGGTGAGTTTCCAGCTGTTCCTTTTGTGTAAGAATGAGGTACTGCAGTGTGACAATGGCCCATGGAAGAGCTTCCAGTGGCCTCTTTGTCCCAAGTAACCCAAGATCACCACTCATAGTCATGGGCCTTGCAGCCAATGCAGAAAAGCAACTGGACCAGAGACAAGAATAATAGCACATGAAAGACCCTGGAAGAATCCCCCTAATGTGACCTCTGACCTTGGGACACCCACCTATGAGAAAAAACCATGCCTACATCAGTGCCATGTCTCACATTCCCCAAGCCTGGATCCTCTCCAAACATGATATGTGCAGCCAATATATGTCAAGCAGAAGAAGAGATAATCAAGTTATTCAGGAGAGGATGGAAAGAGAAAGATAATTTTCCGATGTGGGCTTACACAGTGGGTCAGTGTTTGTATTGTTTTCTCACTTCCCAAAACCTCCGTGGTATCTACTTCACCTTAAGAAAAAGGGGATTAGGAAGTGATTAATATAGAAAGAATTGCTGTGGGAAGGTTGTCTTCTGAGACGATGCCAAACTCTCTTCCTGAATAACCCCTCTGCTAATGGGACTACTTGACCAAGGAGGGCAATTTCCTACTTTTGTTCCTGAAACCTCCAAGTGTCATGGAGGAGGGAACAGAAATAGGCTGCAGTTTGCCATGCACAGAAGTCCAAGGAGGACTCATTGCCACTCAGAGGCTGCGTCCTCAGATAGGAAAGTGTGGATCTAACGGGTAGACAGACGGGGATCCAAAACTAGATCTCAAGCCCCACTTCCTGTGTGACCTTAGTCCACTTGCCAAACTTTCTTAAGCCTCACTTTCCTCATCTATAAAATGAGGAGAATAATTCTTATGTTTATACAACGTTATAAAGTTAAGTAATATATTTTAAGTGCACAGCACGGTATTTAGCATGTGCCCAACATATTATACTTACTATTGAAATTAGGCCTCCACCTGAAAGTCTGATGCACAAGATGAGTTCCCAGGTTCCCAACTTGATCAAGTATGATATACTTTAAAAAATAAAAATAAAAACCCTGCAACCTGAAAATCTTAGTGTACTTGAAGAAGTGTTTGAGGAGATAGTTATCCTATTAGTATTCAAGATTTTCCCCAGATTCCCTGATTGGCATCTAATAGGTGCTCAGGACATTTTGTTGAATGATTAGGTAAATAAATTTGTTAAGAAATTTAATACACGACACAGGTAGATGTTAAGAATACAAGCCTGCATAAAACAAGTTTTCACGTAGAGGAAGTATGTATATAGTGGTAAGACTGCAATAGTAAAATTGCCGAAGGATTGAAAGAACAACTCAGAGAAGAGGAATTTGAAATCCCCAAAAGTATATGAACAAAACAATGTTCAACGAACCCACAGTTCTATGAACATAAATGCTGACTAAAAGCACTATTCACCATCAAATTGAAATGATTTTTAAACTGATAGCATTCTATGATGGCTGGGGTATGGCAAAATGAGGCAATCCATTCACAGTTCGTCAGAATGTACATGTGTTAAGCTTTCTGAAAGGCCATTTATCAGTACAATTAAAAGCCCTGAAAGTATCTCTACTTTCTGGCCCAATAATTCTACTCCTAGAAATCTACAATGCAGAAACATTAGAGCCATAGACAAAGATGTCTCTGTAGGAATGTTCATCACACTATTATTTATATACTAGCAAAAGAAAAGGAGGAGAAGGAGGAGAGCCGAGTAGAGATGGACAAGATAGAATTAAGACACAGTGCAGCTATGACAAAGGAGTTGGATGGGAATTTATCAGAATTAAAGTGTTACATATTTTTATGTTGTTCTAGGGTATAGTAAAGATACTAAATTGCGACTTTGTTAACATCACGTTTGTTTTAAAAGAGCTAGGTGACTACTAAAATTACAGTCATAGAGCATATAACTGCAAAATGAGTAGAGGAAAAAATGGAAAGAGAAAAAGAAAAGTAATTGAGTCAATCACAGTAAACTCAAGATAGAAAAAAATGAAACATAAAAGACAGGGCAATTTGCAAGTGGACACCCAAATTATAAACATAAATCTAAAGATATCAGTGTCTTAGCTGGCTCTGGGTGCTATAATAAAATACCATAGACTAAGTGGCTTTCTAAACAGTAGAAATTTATTTCTTATAATTCTGCAGGCTGGAAGTCTGAGATCTGGGTGCTAGCATGGTCAGGTTCTGGTGACGACACTCTTCCTGGCTTGTAGATGACCACCTTCTTGCTGTGTGCTCATATGGCCTTTCCTTGGTACATGCATTTGGAGAGAGAAAGAGAGATTGATCTTCCTCTTCTTCTATGGCCACCAATCCTATTGGAATTGGTCACCCTTCTGACCTCATTTGATCTTAATAATCTCCTTAAAAGCCCTATCTCCAATAGGGCTTCAACATATTAATTTGGGAGGGACATACTCAGTTGCTTATCAAAGAAAAAGCATCCTATCATCTATCCTCCAAAAAATACGATGTAAATTTGTTATTTACGTGTGAAATACTAAAATTAAATCATTCCTTACTATGGAAAGGTTAATATTTTGGTCAGAATTATAAACAAAAAAGAGTCTGAAAGGCACAGAAAAAGAGCAAATCAATTTTTACCAGTAAAAATGAGATAGAAAATATAATTCTAAAGAGATATTTACAATAGCGTTATAAAATGTAATGTATACAATAATTAACAAAAACGTGTATGCCATTTATGGATATTATAAAACTTAATGGAAAGTCATTAAAGTCCAAATAAATGTGAGCTATAAAATATTCTGAGTGACACTCAATATCTTACAGATGTTAATTCTCCCCAAACTGATCTATTGCATTAATGTTATTTCACCAAAAATCCTAACAGCATTTCTTCATATACTTGACTGACTGATTCTAAATTTTGTATGAAAAAGCAGAAGTCCAAGAATAGCCAAGACGCTCCTGAGGGTGTAGCACAAAGTTATGGACTTTGCCTGTTGGACATCAATAATTATTATAGGGCTTCCCTGGTGGCGCAGTGGTTAAGAGTCCGCCTGCCGATGCAGGGGACACGGGTTCGTGCCCCGGTCCGGGAAGATCCCACATGCCGTGGAGCAACTGGGCCCGTGAGCCATGGCCACTGGGCCTGCACATCTGGAGCCTGTGCTCCGCGGCGGGGGAGGCCACAACAGTGAGAGGCCCACGTAGAGCAAAAAAAAAAAAAAAGAATTATTATAAAGGTACACTAATTAAGCAAGCATGGTACTGGTGCAGAAATGAACAAAAAACAAGAAAACTAACAAAAAGGAAGAAAATAGAGGGCCTATGAATAGGCATAGTCACAAAAGCAGAAACTTCATTATCAAAGAATAGTCATTGCAGGTGAGCAGGGAAATGATAAACTATTTAATAAATTACATTGTGATGATGGCTATTCATAAGTACTGAAATGATATTTGACCCCTAGCCAAAAACCAGCTCTGGCGGAATAAAGATTTAAATGTAAAGAATCAAACTATAAAGCTTTTAGAAGCAATAGGAGAGAACATATTTGCAGTTTGGGGTTAAAGAAGTATTTTTTAACAGAACACAAATATCACAGACCTTAAAAGAAATATTGATAAATATCACTCTCTTGAAATCAAGAATTTTGTTCATCGAAAGACTCAATAAAAAAAAAGGAAAAGCTTTAATCTGGCTGAAGATTTTTGAAACAAACCAATAAAGGCTTTGTATCTAGTGGATATAAATGTTTCCTTCAATCAAAATTTTTTAAAAGATGAATGACCAAACAGAAAATGAGAAAAAATTCAAAATAAGCATTGCACAGAAGAGGACCAAGAAATGATCCAAAAACCTAAGACACTCAGTCTCTTTGGTTGAGGGAAATTTTCATCAAGGAAATGCAAATAAAACCCACAAGTTACCATTTCACACGTAACAAAGTGGCAAAAATTTAAAAGGTGTACCACACCAAGTGTTGGTGAAATTACGGAGCAATGGAACCTGTATCCCATTGCCGCTGGGAGGGCACATTGGTATGGCCATTTGGGAATTTTTTTTGGCATTAAACAGTAAAGTTGAGCATGTGCATTCTCTTCTCCTTAGTAACTCTATGATCGGTTGTACGTTGTTGAAAAGAGCTTCCCAGTGGATGTACTACAAGATTCTAATACCCTGAGACCTTGTGGTGACCAGGTGAGGCCTGGGGTAGCCATAAATTTCCCCCCCCCCCCCCCCCCCCCCCCCAGTACCGTGCCCCCTATTCCTTCTGAGAGATCCCTATAGATACTGCACAAGAGCAGATAAGTGACAGCTGGTGATCACCACAAAGACATGCTTAGCAAGGACAAAGATGCTACCATGGACACAGGGTCTGTGCCTCAGGGCCACTGTCCAGCAACACGTGGCCAACATGTGGCCACTGGCTGTCAGAGACTGGAATAAGGAAGGCTGGGAATGAAGTCCCACTGGGAACAGCTTCCAATGGTGGTTCCACATCTCCAACCATTCCTTACAGACATCACATACTCATGTCTGTTTGCATCTGCTGTGCCTTCTCAGTAGTACCCAAGCCAGCTCAGATCAGCTGCACGTGCACCCTAACTGGTGCATTCATCCTGAACCTCCACATACATTAAAACTAGAGTTCACCATTATTTTGAAGTACTTGATAAGAAACTGTTATTAGAATTTGAAACTTATTTGCATTGTGACAAGCAATGGGATCAGTAAGATAGTTACTAGGTCCTGTCACTGTTGTAAAATTTTAGAGTTGAAAATATATTGTTCATTTTGTATCACCTACCTGTGCAGTTTCTTGTATATAGTGACCATCAAGAATTTGAAGAGACTGCCATTAAAAGATTTCATGGGAAATTATATATAACTATTTCAGGCATAAAGCCTGATAAAAAGAAATTGTATTTATGGAAACAGGCTCACGTTCCTCATTAAAATTTTGAAAATACTTCCTTTGACTTACTTTTCCTATCATATTTATATACCCTACATAAAATTCATGGATATAGCATTAATCCCTAATTTCTAATTTACCCCCTGTGCTCCACTACCAGTATTATCATTTTCGTGAGGTGAGAAGGATTAGCAATCCCCACTGGATAGGAATTGCACTTCGCACCAGGACACACATTCAAGCATGTTCTTCACAGTATTGCTCATCATAGCAAAAAATGGAAACTCATCCAACTGCCCACCACCAGCACAATATATGGTCGTCTAGCCACACTCTGAAATCTACACGGTAGTAACAAGAAACAAACTACAGCTATGTGCATGATTACGGATGGATCTCAAAAAACACAATGACAAGAAAGAGAAACAAGTTGCAGAAGAATGTATAAAGTATGACTCTGGTCACTAAAACCCTCAAACAGAAAAAGCTAAGCATTAAATCATTAGGGAATTACATGTAGGCAGCCACGTCATCAAGAAACACAATGGAACAGTGAACACAGGGCAAGGAGAGGCGTGCAATAGGAGAGGGGTGGCAGCTACCCTCTAAAGAAATCATGGTGTGTTCCTTAAGCTGGAGGGTCGATACACAAATGTTCTTTATTATTTCAAAAATGTGTGTTAATGAATTAAATAACTAAATAAGCAAAGAAAAATAGAGGCTGTTGCATTTGCCTGCAATTTGATCAAATATTATTTAAAATAGATAACCAAAAAGGATCTACTGTAAAAAATAAAAATAAAGAATAAAATTTTTAAAAAATTTGGTCAAATAAAAATGGAGCAGAATAAAAAATAAACATACAAAAAAATGGAGCAGAGGATGGAGGGATGCAGGGGAAGAGTGGCTGGCGAGGAAGCAATGGAGAGCGAGAGAGAATAAAATAGATAAGCACGTTGACATTCATTATTTTAGATTAAAGTACCTAATGTCTTCTTTACTGAATTCTACATAAGCTCTAATCACTTTTGCCCTAGGTTCTGGGGATTTCAATTCACATGTTGGTAATGACCCCCTCAAAGCACACTGTTTTAAAGGGAAAGCGCTGTTTTAGAGGAATAAGCCTGTTACCAATATTCATTCTGCCCCAAACCATCCAAACATTCTGCCGTGTGAAAGATGGCCTTAAAATGGGAACAGCATTTAAGAGGTGAATCACGTAAAGAAATGAACTTCCAAATAAACAGAGAAAGGACAATTCTAATGTATAACTTACCCCGTATAAACCGGTGTACTCATCTACCTCTTTCTATCGCTCTACATTTCCACAATGTCTATTACCACAGCACCAGGGTCATTAGCCGGGAGACATTAGATTGGTAGAAAGCTGTGAGATAAATGGGGCTTTAGAGAACCTAATGAAATGTACTTTCCATATACAACAAGTCCTCAGAGGGAAGAATCACCAGTTTATAGATGATTTATGTGCTCCCTGAAGTTAGGTATATGCCAGATTTTTCAATACTGGGTAAACTCATTTAATTCTATATTTATTAGACATAGGTTTATATTTTCTAACAGTTTTATATGCCGGCCATAGCACAGAGAAGGGGAAATAGAAGTGAGTGCTAGGCTAAACACTGTAAGTCAGCAACTGTGTTACTTTGGGCAAACGATGGAAGGGAACAGCCCCTCTGTATCATCATACACAATACCTGCCCCACTGATCTATGAGGTTTTGTGTGTGTCAAATGGTTTATTATATAAAAAAGCAAACAGATAGCGAAAAAGCTTAGACCAAGTTATTTATTTTTTATTTATTTATATATTGAACATCTTTACTGTAGTATAATTGCTTTACAATGGTGTGTTAGTTTTCTGCTGTATAACAAAGTGAATCGGCTATATGTATATATATATACCCATATCCCCTCCCTCTTGCATCTCCCTCCCACCCTCCCTATCCCACCCCTCTAGGTGGTCACAAAGCACCAAGCTGATCTCCCTGTGCCATGCGGCTGCTTCCCACTAGCTATCTATTGTACGTTTGGTAGTGTATATATGTCCATGCCACTCTCTCACCTCGTCCCAGCTTACCCTTCCTCCTCCCTGTGTCCTCAAGTCCATTCTCTATGTCTGTGTCTTTATTCCTGTCCTGCACCTAGGTTCTTCAGAACCTTTTTTATAGAGTCCATATATATGTGTTAGCATACGATATTTGTTTTTCTCTTTCTGACTTACTTCACTCGGTATGACAGACTCTAGGTCCATCCACCTCATTTCAAATAACTCAATTTCGCTTCTTTTTATGGCTGAGTAATATTCCATTGTATATATGTGCCACATCTTCTTTATCCATTCATCTGATGATGGACACTTAGGTTACTTCCACGTCCTGGCTATTGTAAATAGAGCTGCAATGACCATTGTGGCACTTGACTCTTTTTGAATTATGGTTTTCTCAGGGTATATGCCCAGTAGTGGGATTGCTGGGTCATATGGTAGTTCTATTTGTAGTTTTTTAAGGAACCTCCATAATGTTCTCCATAGTGGCTGTATCAATTTACATTCCCACCAGCAGTGCAAGAGTGTTCCCTTTTCTCCACACCCTCTCCAGCATTTATTGTTTGTAGACTTTTTGATGATGGCTATTCTTACTGGTGTGAGGTGATACCTCATTGTAGTTTTGATTTGCATTTCTCTAATGATTAGTGATGTTGAGCATCTTTTCATGTGTTTGTTGGCAATCTGTATATCTTCTTTGGAGAAATGTCTATTTAGGTCTTCTGCCCATTTTTGGATTGGGTTGTTTATTTTTTTGATATTGAGCTGCATGAGCTGCTTGTAAATTTTGGAGATTAATCCTTTGTCAGTTGCTTCATTTGCAAATATTTTCTCCCATTCTGAGGGTTATCTTTTCATCTTGTTTATGGTTTCCTTTGTTGTACAAAAGCTTTTAAGTTTCATTAGGTCCCGTTTGTTTATTTTTATTTCCCTTTCTCTAGGAGGTGGGTCAAAAAGGATCTTGCTGTGATTTATGTCATAGAGTGTTCTGCCTATGATTTCCTCTAAGAGTTTTTTTTTTTTTTTTTGCGGTACGCGGGCCTCTCACTGTTGTGGCCTCTCTTGTTGTGGAGCACAGGCTCCGGACACGCGGGCTCAGCGGCCATGGCTCATGGGCCCAGCTGCTCCATGGCATGTGGGATCTTCCTGGACCAGGGCATGAACCCGTGTCCCCTGCATCGGCAGTTGGACTCTCAACCACTGCGCCACCAGGGAAGCCCTCCTCTAAGAGTTTTATAGTTTCTGGACTTACATTTAGGTCTTTAATCCATTTTGAGCTTATTTTTGTGTATGGTGTTAGGGAGTGTTCTAATTTCATTCTTTTACATGCAGCTGTCCAGTATTCTCAGCACCACTTATTGAAGAGGCTGTCCTTTCTCCATTGTGTATTCTTGCCTTCTTTATCAAAGACAAGGTGACCATATGTGGGTGGGTTTATCTCTGGACTTTCTATCCTGTTTCATTGAGCTAGATTTCTGTTTTTGTGCCAGTACCATACTGTCTTGATGACTGTAGCTTTATAGTATAGTCTGAAGTCAGGGAGCCTGATTCCTCCAGCTCCATTTTTCTTTCTCAAGATTCCTTTGGCTATTGTGGGTCTTTTGTGTTTCCATACAAATTGTGAAAATTATTTTCTAGTTCTGTGAAAAATGCCACTGGTAGTCTAATAGGGATTGCATTGAATCTGTAGATTGCTTTGGCTAGTGTAGTCATTTTCACAATGTTGATTCTTCCAATCCAAGAACATGGTATATCTCTCCATCTGTTTGTATCATCTTTAATTCCTTTCATCAGTGTCATAGTTTTCTACATAAAGGTCTTTTGTCTCCTTAAGTAGGTTTATTCCTAAGTATTTTATTCTTTTTGTTGCAGTTGTAAATGGGAGTGTTTCTTTAATTTCTCTTTCAGATTTTTCATCATTAGTGTATAGGAATGCAAGAGATTTCTGTGCATTAATTTTGTATCCTGCTACTTTACCAAATTCATTGATTAGCTCTAGTAGTTTTCCAGTAGCATCTTTAGGATTCTCTATGTTTAGTATCATGTCATCTGCAAACAGTGACAGTTTTACTTCTTCTTTTCCGATTTGGATTCCTTTTATTTCTTTTTCTTCTCTGATTGCCATGGCTAGGACTTCCAAAACTATATTGAATAATAGTGGTGAGAGTGGGCATCCTTGTCGTGTTCCTGATCTTAGCAGAAATGTTTTCAGTTTTTCACCATTGAGAACGATGTTGACTGGGTGTGTCATATGTGGCCTTTATTATGTTGAGGTGAGTTTCCTCTATGCCTACTTTTTGGAGGGTTTTATCATAAATGGTGTTGAATTCTGTTGAAAGCTTTTTCTGCATCTATTGAGATATGGTTTTTCTCCTTCAGTTTGTTAATATGGTTTATCACATTGATTGATTAACGTATATTGAAGAATCCTTGCATTCCTGGGATAAACCCCACTTGATCATGGAGTATGATCCTTTTAATGTGCTGTTGGATTCTGTTTGCTAGTATTTTGTTGAGTATTTTTGCATCTATGTTCATCAGTGATATTGGCCTGTGGTTTTCTTTTTTTGTGACATCTTTGGCTTAGACCAATTTAAATGGGCAATCATGTACACTTAAATTCTGGGGTCTCAAAATAAAATTTTAGGGTGGTTCCTTTCCCCTTTGGAAGAAAAACAGCAGATGATATCTAAGGAGAAATGACAAAGATTGTTGCAACCTACTGCCTTCCAAAGCAAGATCAGATTCACACTTACACTGAGCACCGTGTCTAATTCCAGTGAGGTCATATCCTTGTCTTAGGAAATAGGCGGGGGAAATGGAGGGAGGATGCAGTGCTGTAGATGCTTGTCTATATTCCTAGCAAGTCCTATTGTACAACTCTTTCTTTAGAATAAAATCCACTATGCAATACAATAAAATCCAAAATATAAGGGGAAATCTGCACAGAAATATTCATTGCAGAATGACTTATAACGAAGAAAAGAAGGAAGGGGCGGAATAAGTCATATGTGGAATAATCGATGAATTGTGAATACCCATTGTGTGCCAGCCACTGTCCTGGGCATTTTACATATATTTTCTCATACAGTCTTCACACTTACCCTATGAGACACTTATATCCATCCCCATTTTACAGAGGAGGAAACTGAGGCTCTGAGACAGTCTCGAGTGAAGTGTCTAAGGATGCATGTCTTGACTAAGTCTATCTAACTCACTCCACTATGAATTCTTGCCATTATTCCCCAGAGTGTAGGCTCAGGAGAGGGGTCATAGGTGAGACTACCTGTGGTTAGATGATGTGCTGGTATCTCCTGTGTGCCCTTTCACCTCCACTCAACCTCCTTCTCTACCTGTTCTCAGCCCATTAGGCTTTCCTGTGTGGGCTGCATCAATGGATCTCTTGCCATCTGGCTACCAGGCAGCAAAAGACCAGAAGGAGGAGACAGTGAAGTGAACGCATTGGGTTAAGTGCTGGCTGCATCCAGCAGCTCCTGTCTGGAGATGCTCTCTCTCCATGTCCTAAAACACACCTCACTTGTTCAGGCCATGAGATAACACGGCCCCACTGTGCTAGCTCAGGATACTGCACAGGTATACTGTGGCTTCACACATTTATATAAATAGTCACTTTCTGGAACTCTCCCCAATTACAGAATTAGCATATGCCACTGGGTACTTGTACAGACCCTTAAAGATACAAGTGACAGGAAAATCCAAATAGAAGATGGGCAGAGATCAGAGTAGAACCAGAGCTGGGTGAGAATCTAAGACAGCACCAGGGATCTCCCACGTGGTTTTTGTTTAGCCAAGTCAATACCACACAGATTTATTGATTCCATATGCTCTAGTCTAAATGGGGTGTGCTATGTAAGGAGCTCACAGTCTTATGATGGAGACAGAGATGTCATAAACAGGCAATGCAGGACTGTGACAGGTACCACAACTGTGGAAATAACAAAGTGCTGAAAGGGGCATGGGAGAGGGAGAATTTAATTCCACCTTAAAACAAAGACTTCAGAGAAGATGACATTTGAGGGATGAGGAGAATTTTGCAGGCAGAGTGAAATAGCACCTAACTAGTAAGTAACAAAAAGAGTTGATTGCCACCTGGGATCTCATATCTAGATCGATTCAGACTAGCCTTTTCCAGCTCCCTTTCAAGGAGACATTTAAGTCTCCAGACTTCATGGGTTGACTATGACAGCCTTGTTCTCACTCCTTGGCCCAGGACTACAGGAGGCTAGTTTCTCTGCACAGTGAGATTTATTTGCCTGGCAGTCTCCCTCCCCAGCTGGGAACAGAATCCTAGCAAATGTATTTTATATAGCTTTGAGTCTTAAAGACAAGCTTCTGTCGTATAACCTGTCTTGTGACCAAAACTCTAGAATTCCGCATTAACTAACACATTAAACCACTCAACATATACATGCTTCATTAATGTTCAGATATGCAAATTCCACGCAGGGCAAGTCATACTGCCCTCTCTCAAACACAATTCCAGATCGTGAATGAAGATTACAAAGCCAGCTCCATCTTCCAACACATTGAAGTTTCTGCCTCTTCCTCTCTACACGGTGGTGTGTACCTTGGTGTGCTTCAAAAGCAAAGTGTTGGTCAAAAGCAAGTTGGTCTTGGGTTCCTACATGTCCAGAAAGCTGACCCCCTCTGGAGGAGAAAAATGGCCACTGATGATTGTGGTTGAGGATTCCTTGAGTTGGTGTGATTTCATTCCCACAATCCCTACTCCAGAATCTTAAGCAAAACAGTAGGTCTGGTGACCTGTTTTGCAGAGAGACAGAGTTTTCTTTCCTATGGGCCTCACAGCGATACAGATGCTGTCATCTGGCTACATTTAATCCCTTAATTTCTACCCAGGGAATGGTAATATTAGTCTAATGAACACGGCAGATGTTTGGAGCCAAGAGCAGGATTATGGCTTGTATGTAGCCTGGGAGTCCAACAGATGTCGACTCAGTTCCCTGACTCACCAGCTGACCTTGGGCAATCCACTTAGCAAATCCATTCCTCAGTTTCTCCAGTCATAAAATGAGGATAATCATAGTTCCCACCAGAGATACTCTTTGTCAGGACCTTTGATGTCAATTTCCACAGACAAAGGGCTGTTATAATTATCCTGGGTGCAATCATGAGGAAGGGAAAAAGCCAGACTGATTTTTATAAGACTTCTCAGGTACCAGTTTCCGGCTGCTGTTTGTGAGTCACAATGGACCATGGATCCACCTTGTCATGTAGTGAAGCAGACTCTTACTGGTGGGGAGCAGAGTGGAAGATGAGGGATGTTTTTTTCAAGCTTCATGGTTTGAGGGGCTACGATGATTGAATGGAGCCTGACAGTCATGCATTCATATCTCTTTTCTGTTGCTTATTTTTTCTATGACCTTGAAAAAAATCACTTAAATTTTCTGAGCCTAAAATCCTTAATCTGCTACTCAAGGCTTTTGAAAGGATCAATGAGGTAGTGTGTGCAAAGTGTCCACCACAATACCTGAAACATTGTAGGTACAAAAATGTTAATTTCCTCTCTTTTTAAAAAAAAAATTTTTTTTGAGGAGTTTTAGGTTCACAGCAAAATTAAGTGAAAAGTACAGAAGGCTCCCATATACTCCAGCCCAACACACCCACGTCCTCCTCCTTATCAACTTCCCACACCAGAGGGGTACATTGTTACAATCTATGAACTTACAGTGACACATCTTTCTCACCCAAAGTCCATAGTTTACACTAAGGTTCACTCTTAGTATTGCACTTTCATTGTTTTGGAAAATGTATAATGACATGTATTCCATCATTATAGTATCACACAGAATAGTTTCACTGCCCTAAATTTCCTCTGTGTTCCACGTATTCATCCTTCCTTCCCCCCAACTCTTAGTAATCATTGATCTTTTTACTGTCTTCATAATTTTGCTTTTTCCAGAATGTCATATAGTTAGAATCATTCAGTATGTAGCCTTTTCAGATTTGCTTCTTTCACTTAGCAATATGCATTTAAAGTACCCCCACACACACCCATGTATTTCTGTGCCTTGGTAGCTCATCTCTCGATAGTACTGAATAATGTTCCATTATCTGGAGGTATCACAGTCTATCCATCTACATGTTGAAGGACTTCTTATTTGCTTCCAAGTCTTGGCAATAATGAATAAAGCTGCTGTAAACATCCTTCTTCAGGTTTTGTATGGACATATATTTTCAACTCTTTTGTGTAAATACCAAGGAGCAAAATTGCTGGATTGCATAGTAAGAGTATGTTTAGCTTTATAAGAAACTGCACAACTGTCTTCCAATGTGGCTGTACCAATTGACACTCCCAACAGTGATGAATGAGAATTCCTGTTGCTCTACATCCTCATCAGCATTTGGTGTTGTCAGTGTTTGGGATTTTTGGCATTCTAATGGGTGTGTACATTCTCTTTTTAGGAATCACACATACAAGGAGATCAACCTGAGAATCTCAAACAGACGGGCATTAAGGTAAGAGAAGGAGGGCAGAAATACCCTCAAATATTAATAAACCCCTGACCTCTAAATTTTACAGAGTAAATAACCAACTGATATTTATCTCACCTTCTAGCCAGTCTGTGTCGATGGCATTGTAATTCCACTCTAGCCACAGAATCCTTGTCCAGTATCAGCAGGCACATTCTGTCTGACCATGCCCAGAGCCAAAAAAGTGAGCAAAAGTTTAGAATTACACAGCCACCTACTTTCCATTTATTTCATCTGAGAGACCCTCAGAGTAAGAGTCAGATTTGGATTGGGCAAGTGTGGAAGTGTTTCCATTTGGAGAAAGTCATATAAGCCAAGACACTGAGAAAGGCTTGCTCTTGGGACAAGAAGATGAGGAACGAGAATGTCAAAGAAGACTCTAGCTTGTCTAGTCTGAAATTGGATCATGACTAACACAGTCTAACTGGGTCAGAGTCCACATGGCTGATCAAAGAGGGTTGAGAGGAAAGATCTGTGCTTTGGTCAATATACTTTGCATAAGGACCCCTGCTGAGATCTCATGGAACACACTTTAATCTCATTTCCCGTGGTGCATTGCTTCCCTTAGCCTGTGGCGACTGCATTTTAGAGCTTATTTAAATAAAATGGAAAGCAGAGTTATGTCTATGCAATTTAACTAAAATAGAGGCCAATTTGGGTGGCCAGCCATTTAAAATATTTGACACACTCTGATTTTCTTTCTTTGTGTCTTTTGTTTGTTGTTTTGTATTTCTCCAAAGTGAGGACATTGGGGAGAACAAACTCTTAGGTCCTTATTATTCTATGCAAATATGATTTTGTCCTAAGATAGGATAAAATAATTTATCTCATTTGACTACCCAGTTATTTTGGGTGTCATCTGAACTAGCAATTCAGATTAGCGTATGACTCAATGTCATCAAGGAAGCTCATGACATAAGCTATAGAACAAAGACATGGGTCAAGCTCTTTGTCAAGGTTATTTGCCATATTGAGTATTACTGGCAAAAATGAACAGCAAATTATAATGGGAAAAGTAACTGATTTTGACTGAAAAAAAAAGAGATGACTGAAATTCAACTTTCCTCAGACCATGAGAGCCATTTGCCAAGCTTTATTAATGGGCATCTTCACATTCTTAGTAACCTTAATTGCTAATTAAGAGATGATTGGATAAACAATAGATTGTACTACAAAATGAAGATAGTGAAATTTACTGTCATGGTGCCTAATGAAAGTTCTTTATCCTATTGTCCTAGTAACCTTTCAGTGCCTTGATTTCTGAAGTAAAGAAACCCAAGAGCCACTTTCTGAAAATTAGAGTTAAATCAGATCAACATTAAAGGACTTCTGGGTCAATCATAATTTAATTAAAGCAGAATAGGAAAAAAAAAATCACAGCAAGTGAAACAGTCTGCAATAGTGACAAGAGCCTTGGTCTTAAAATCAGAATACCTATGTCTGAAACATTTATTATTATGGACATTGTTGACAGATACTTTGATTTCCCTGAGCTTCACTTTTCTCCTCTGTAAAATGAAGATGATCAGTTCAGCTGAAAGTGACAGAGACACAAAAAGAAGAGTGGTCTCTACAAGACAGAAGTTTGTTTCTCTAATTTGTAAAAGATCCAGAGGTAGACAGTTGAAGACTGATGGCAGCTCAGCTCCACAGAAATTTCCAAGCCTAGGTTCATTCTATCTCTTTTTGTTTCCGTGCAATGAGCCTCTAATTCCAAGACGGCCTCATAGTCTAAAAAGGCTGCTCCAACACCAGCCTTCAAACCCATATTCAATCCAATGGAAATAAGTGCATAAAGAAAAAGAAGCAAAGCATCTACACCAGATCTCTATTAAGGAAGCTTCTAGACAGTACTCCAGCTCACATCCCATTGGCCAGAACTTAGTCATGTGGCCACACACATCTGCAAGGGAGGCTGGAAAATTTAGTGTTATTCTGGACAGGATGGGAGGCTTTACCTCTGTATGAAAATGGAGAATGGAAATTGGAGGATACCTGGCTATCTCTAATCCAAGATACAGCTCAGAGGGTTGTTATGGAAGGCCAGTGAAGTAATGGATGTAACATAGTTAGCAAAATGTCTGGCTCATAGAAGGTGTTCGGTAACCGCTGACTGAATCTGATGGACAAAAAGAGAAAGTTCCTGAGAATCTTGAACGCTCTAAAGAGTAATAGGAGTGTGCTCCCCTAGAACTCACATATGCAAAGGGATCCAGATTCCCCAGGGGCACGGATGAGCCAGGGAATGGCCTGTCTTTGAACCAAGCTTCTGCTCAAGCCTTTAAGGGACCAGGAAGTGCTAACTGCCTTCTGCAACCCGTTTCTCCTCATCTCTGATGGTACAATTTTCTCTTTCCAAAATCTTGTCTTGCTCCTTCTTCCCCTTGCCAAGATTCAGTTCAAATACCGCTTTCTGCAAGCATCCTTCCTAACATTCCTGGCTGTGTTAGGTACCTTTTGCTGAGTTATCGTAAGAATTGGTGCATACTGCTGTCATAGAACTCTATGATGGCCACAAGATGCCAATAGCACCCCACACACACACACACACGCACACACACATACCCACACACATATTGTGACAATCAGAACTGTCCTCAAACATTTCCAAATGTTCCCTGGGAGATAAAATTCTCCCCTATCCCTATCACACATGAACACAGTTGGGAACAACTGTTATAGAACAAGAAGGAAGTGGATTTAAATAAAAAATACCATAAAATCAGTGAAGACCCCTTGACAGAGACAGACAAAGTTACTAGTTATGGAAAACAATCTACTTTCAAAGTTAAAATTTCTTTTCTCCCTCAGTCTCATTTTTTCCCCTAAAAATAAGATAGTAGGTTCTAGAAACTAGTCTGAAACAACTAGGGATCAGCCATGCAAAAAAAGTGTGAAAGTTGGAGTACACAAGGAGGAAGGAAAAAAAACCTTAGTCATGAGCATAGAAATATCTCAGTATAAGGCAACTACATGATGATTCTGACATAAACACTAATTTGATCTCTAGTTACTTTAGTAAAAGCAAAGAATCCAGAAAGAGGGAGGTGATCATTGTATTTTGTGCTATACTCATCAGAGCACACCAGGGAATACTGGATTCAGTTCTGGTAATCTCATTTCAAGAGTAATGGGGGCAAAGGAGAGCAGTCAGGATGGGGTCCACTCCATTCTCCAATAATCCAAGAAGCGTAACTGGACGCCTACTATGGCCCATGCATGTGGACACAGAGCTAAATGGGACGTTGACCCTTCTTTTTAGAAATTGACATTCTGGTGAAGGGAGCAAATGTGTTAACAGTATCACAAAACATAAAGGGTTATTTTGAATAGCAGGTCTGTGTTGTATGAGGTTTAGGGAATCACAAAATAAAAAGTATAAAGGGGTGGGCTTCCCTGATGGCGCAGTGGTTGAGAGTCTGCCTGCTGATGCAGGGGTCGTGGGTTCGAGCCCTGGTCCGGGAGGATCCCACATGCCGTGGAGCAGCTGGGCCTGTGAGCCATGGCTGCTGAGTCTGCGCATCCGGAACCTGTGCTCCACAACGGGAGAGGCCACAACAGTGAGAGGCCCGCGTACAAAAAACAAAACAAAACAAAACAAACAAACAAACAAAAATGTATAAAGGGGTGACTCCTGAGTTAGGAGTTCTGTTCTGGGCCTCCGTAGAGTTATGTTTTAGAAAGATGACCCTGATGGCAGAAGTGGTGAGATCGTGAACTAAAGCAGTGGTAACGGAAATGGAGGGGAGGGATGTGTTAAGAACCAGTTGGAAGGTAGAATCATGAGAAGTCGGTGATTGGATAAATATGACAGAGGAAGGGGAGAGAAAGACATCCAGGACAACCCTAGCTTAAAACGTGAGAAATGGATGAGATAACATGGGAAGTTTGGCTTCAGGAAGAAGACTTCAGGGAGGTAAGCCTGTTGTTTCCATGTATAAAGGACTTTATCCCGTGAAAAACGTGCTGGGTATGTTTTGTGTGGTACCAAAGGTTAACTCTAGGACCAGGATTGGAAGTTAAGAAACATTTTCTTGCATGGCAGGAAGAATTTTCTGAGATGCGTTGCTATTCAAACACTACCATGAGTGTTCTGCACGAGGTGGTGAGCTCATCGAGACAGCAACCAGGGTGACACTGGGTGGCTAGCCTAGAGGACATCTATAGAGGTTGACTGCCCCCCTCTTCCCACTTCTTCTGGTAGCGTTCTGCTTGTCTTTGGAGAAACACCCCTTCTGCCTCTTGTCCATGGGATTCAGGTGAGATGCTCCTCACTCCTGCTCCAAGGGTGGTCTGCGGTCCAAGTCTGCACCGTGGAGAGTCTCAGAAATGGCTGTGAACCTCATCAGTGGGAAGCAGCCGCATAGCACAGGGAGGTCCGCTCAGTGCTCTGTGACCGCCTGGAGGGGTGGGATGGGGAGGTGGGAGGGAGACACAGGAGGGAGGGGATGTGGGGATACGTGCGTGTGCGAATGGCTGATTCGCTTTGTTGTGCAGCGGAAACTAACACAGCACTGTAAGGCAGTTATACTCCAACTAAGATGTCAGAAAAAAAAAAAAAAAGAAAAGAAAAGTGGCCATCAAGTGAGCACATACTCCAAACCAGGCATATAAGGGTCCTCATCAGAATCTGTGCAGGAATCATAAGGAAGATTTGCACTCTTCCTGTGGAACAGCTATTGTGGTAGACAGAAAATAAGTGTGGAGGTACCCCGGGGGCCAGCCAGCTACAACCTAGGGAAAGTGGCCTGGAAATGAATGCAACACACAGGAAAGCCAAGTGGAGGGGAGGAGAGAGAGACAGAGAGAAAGAGAAGGAGAGATTGAGACAAAAGGAAAGAGATTAGAGATTCAGAGAGAGAGAGAGGTTAAGAGAGAGGGAGAGAAAGAAAGAGAGGGAGGGGAGAGAGAGAAGAAGAGGGAGAGGGAAAAATCCAAAGACCTTTTTCAAGAGAACCCCGTGTATAGCTATCCCTCAGACTGGTTGTATCCCAAGAGTTCACCTCTGTATCTAAAAAGAGAAAACCTTTTTTGATCTTTAGCCAGCCAGTTTGAGACAGGTTTATTGTCATTTGCCCGCCAAAGAATCCTTATCGTGGACACTGTATAGGAAATTCAAGCATAAAATGAGAGGTGGTTTCCAGACAAAAGAGCAATGTCAATGAAGCTTTGAGACCAGTCTATTTTTATAACAATTGGACATCTTTAGGTTAAAAAAATAAAAAATAATATTTGACATGCTAAAAAGATTAAAATAAACCTGGACAATAACAGTAACAAAGAAACCTTTCATCATAATGGTACTGAGAGAATTTAGCAAGCACCTCCCCAGGCATCAAAGGCGAACACATTTCTCTACTGGTTCCGGTGATTATTTTTAAAAATTACAGTACTTCCTTTCAGGAATACACTAACAAAAAAAGCAAAAGAAAAAAGAGACAGTAAAAGTTTCCAAATCTGGAACAACTGAATTGGAAAGAGATACGTACATATATGATGCCTTTCAATGCCTTTTAGCACCTCCCCCCCAAGGCCAAGAGCATACTAAGTAGAACTGAAACGTTCATTATTACACTACTGGGTCACTTTGAATAGGGGATATAATCTCATTACAAGCTCTAGTAGTCATCCAGATTACAATCTTAATTGCCAGTATAGGTAAAAGTGTAATAATATATGCTTTTTTTTTTGTAACAGCATAATTAAAGAAGAAATTTTTTCTGTAAGCAAGCCTTCTTGGCCTCAGGTTATGAAGACTTTTCCCCACATTTAAACGTGGAACTTACGTGGTGTCAATTCTTGGGAAACTATACAATATTTTAAGGATTTTCTTACATTTTAGCAAAGTCATAAAGGGGACCACTCTCTCCCCTCCCAAATTATCTTTTTCCTCCCTTCTCTTCAAATGTTGCCGTGTAAACAACGTTAGAGAATGAACTTTGGAAACAGAAGCTCTGTGCTCACATGCTGAGGTTTCGTCACTTTCTACTTCTGTTGACTTTAAATAAATCAGTCAGTGTCTCTGGGACTCCGTCTTCATCCATGATACGGGACTGTAAATGCCTACTACACGTGTGGACCAAATGGAAAAAAAATGTGTACGTGTTTGAAAACTGTACACTATTACACCATTTTTAAATGACTTATCAAGGGCTTGCTATGAGTAGTGTATTGAGGTGACAAGTGTTGTCTATTTTTCACTCTTCTGATACAGAACCTCAGAGTTGGATCTTAAGTATTCCCGAATACCAGGTACATTCCTTTGAGTTAGGTAGCCATCCTCTTGCAGTATCCTCTTTAAAGCAGGTGCCAAGCTGCCATGGAGGAAAGGATTTGAGCATGTAGCGAGGAGTAGTATGGCCAGGAATGGAAGCCAACTTTAGAGTCTTAGACAAGAAGGTATTAGCAGGTATGAATGAGGGTCAGAGATGCAGCACACATGAGCTGATGATGGAAATCAGATCAAGATGGAGGAATGAACATACACTCCATACCGGTGATAACCCAGAGCTAGGAATGCATTACAGCCAGGGATCGCTAGATGACAAGAGACACCGTGAATCTGGAAGGGAGAGGAAAGTCCTCAAGACTTGGGAAAGCTTTGGAACCTCTCTGAGTTATTAAACCTTTGGATACTGAGGGCCCTCAGGTGACTGAGAACAAGTTCTCAGAGTCATTACTGCTTTCTGTAGGTCCCTAGCTCAGGAAAGATCCATGAGACTCAATTTGAATGACTGCATGAAAGATTAGTAGCATGATTGCATATGACTTCCAATTTCTCTAATTTTAACTACTCTTCTTGCCCTTCCCTCTTTCTGACTGTGATACTCAGTGCAGAGTCAGGATTAAGCATAGCCCCCATCAGAAGGTTAATAAATGTAAACTTAGATCTGTCGTGTGCCATGCACTGAGCTTGGCAAGGGAAATATGAACTGAAAAGACGGGAATAGTCTCTACCCTCACGGAACTTATGGCTGGCTGTGAAGACAGGCCCTTACAAGTAATTCTTCAAAGCACTGCTGTTGGTAAAGCGCTGGGGGTGAAGGGAGAGTGGACACAAAGAGGAGACAATTCACTGGGATGGGACTGATGGACACAGAGGCAGCAGCTGGAGAGAGAGCCTGGGTAGAGACCCCAGCCCTCAGGAGCATGGCAAGTGCAGTCAAGTTGCAATCCAGTCATCAGAGCTGAGAAAGATTTTCTCTGGGGAACAGCGTGAGACTTCAGCTTACAAAGGGTGATCGGGAGCAGAGCCACCATGAACGGCCACATCAGTGCGTACAGCTCCAGAGACCTCCATTCATGGCTTTGCAGCCAAAAAGACAGGGGTAGCAGATGTGTGCTAAGTTAGCCAAGGGGACTTTTTTAGGATAAGGCATGGAGGGGAGAACAGAATTGAGCTCCATGAATGTTATGCTGGCCTATATGTTGGGTAGTCATGTACAAAAATCAACAATAACACAGCTAAGATTTCCTGACACCTACAATGTGCCCACCTTATTCTAAGATGTACATATATCTTAGAATAAAACATTCAACATATGTATCTTAAAATTGATATTCATTTTTTTGTGTGTGTAGAAGTATTTATTTAATCTTCATAACGGTCCTATAAAATAGGTACTATTTTATCCCCATTTGACAGATGAGAAAACTGAGACTGAGAGAGGTACAATGAGCTGCCAAAGGTCAGATAGCTAGGAATGGGGCTGGGCAAAAACCAGGAAGTTTAGCTCCGGAGTCCATGAGAAAAAGTGCCTTGGGAAGGGAGAGTTAATCACCAAGGACCTAAGTGGTCCAGCAGAGAAGGGCTAAGAGAAGCATCCCTCCTCTCAGTTTGGGGACCAGCACATTTTGCTGTGCCTATTGGTCCTGGGGCACACAGCCATCCTCTCGGGAATAATGCAACAAAATCCTAATTCGGAACCCAACAGTTCATGAGATCAGGACTGTTGATACAGTGCCCTCTGTCAATCTGGAAAACACTGGAATAACTTGCATCTCACTGGATGCTCCTGAGAAATGGTTGGGGTAGGGGCAGCTGACTGGTCCTGACAGGGGCCTCAGACAGCATCAACATAAATAACAATTCTGAACTGGAGTTAGCACTGGTCAACTGTCCCAGAAGTCAAATTCAGGTCCAAAGCATCTAGTCTATATTAACCTTTTACGTTTCCAAATTGCAACCTTAATCTCTTTCCATCAGCTTACCAATAATTTCATCAGAGACCCCACAAACCTATCATTATTCTCTCTGAGGCCCTGAGGCAAATCATTTGTGTGCTCTCTGATTGAGTGCCCTGTTAGTTAAGTGGGGAAAAGGGAAAAACCTTCCTCACCACTTTACTGTGAGAATTCACAAGATACCTGCACTTTGGAGGTATGTTATTCCCTTCAAAGAAAACTTGCCCGTTGATTATCAGGATGCATGGTGTGTAAGAGGAAATGGAAAGCCAAGGTTTGTCACCAAGTCTTGCTTGCATAAGCCTCTCATTCATTCATTCATTTAACAAACAATTCTTGAGCACTTACTATATGCCAGGCACTGTTCTAGGTGCTAAGGAGGCATTGGTGAGTAAAACACACCTTCAAACAGCTCTTAAGCAGCTCAATGTCTATTTAGAGCAGTGGTTCTCCATCCTGGCTGCACACTGCAATGGCCTGAGAGACTTAAAAAGTCCAACGCCCAGTGACCTCGCCTCAGGCCAATTAAATCAAAAGCTAGGAAGGATGGACCCCGGCACTTGTATTTTTTAATCTCCCTAAATGAGTGTGTTACTAGAGAGAGTTGAGTACCACTGGTCCGGAATGAATGAATTGCCCTTTCCCTCTGCTCTTGGTAGAGCGTTCATTAGAACACTTCATTATAATTATAGGAGACCCTTGGCACCTACAAGAAAGATCCTTGTCATTTTGTCTATGTGAGTCAGGCGGCCATTTGTAGCTTCTTTAAGGCATGAGTTGGAACTCTTGAATTGGAAGCCTCAGTGTAGAAATGAAGTCATCAGCTAGTGAGTGACCCAGCCTGGGTGATGCTTTGGGATCCATGACTCCATGCCCTTTGAAGAAGGGATTCACATGGATCGCCACATTCTCTGTGCATAACCAAGAAACTGACACTAAATAAGTGATCAGTTAATAAATGGAGGTGGGAATGAACACATTTTGCTTTGATTTACCTGGATCCCTTCTTCCAAGAATTCTCTCTACCATTTGAAGAACACCTCTTCCTCCTCTCTATATCCATGTGGTTTTTGATAGGGTTACCCTCCACCTCTTGGCTCCAAAAGATGTCACCTGCCCCAGATCAAGCTAATGTGTAACACTGTATATATACTCTTTGCCTATGACCTATGCCAGGCCAGTTAATATCCATCGTAACCTTTTCCTAGAACAATCAGACATCACGTTTGCCCCTGGTTACTCAGCTGGCATATGGTAACTTGGAGCTGCTGGCTGCTGGTGGACTTATTAGCCATCAACTGGGGATACTCTGGCTGAGAATAAGGTCGAGGCAGATTCCTGATGATCTGATGTGAACAACTTGATGCAGGTGGGCTTGAACATCTACTCTTGATCCTTTCATTATGTGGGTTGATAATTTTCCACTTTTGACATAAGCCTATTTGAATCAGATTTCAACTCATATAGTCAAAAGAGTGTTCACTAATATACAAGTGAATGAATTATCTGCTCCTTACTCTTCAAGTAAGAAAACTTAAAGGAAACAAGCATGGCTTCTCCCCTTGCCCTCGAAATTATTGAGAAGGATATGGTGACAACTGAAAGCACTGATCTGTTTGTCTAAAAACACTTTTCCCAAAATCTGCTCCCCAGAATATTAAATTTCCCCATATTCTTACAAGTTTAGGGTAAAACTGTTAAAAGGTTTCTATAGTGCAAAATTTCTCAAACCTTAAGTGTATCAGTAAGAACTGTAGATCTTTCACAAAAGCTGAAATATACTGTATTTTCCCAACTTATTTAAGTACAGGACTCTCTTTTGATCCTACATCTCCTGGGACTAGAGTGTTGGAGGAAGTGTCATTCAAGCTGCAATTTAAAGAATGTTCTTCTCTCTACCTGGAATATATCCCCACATGCTCACTCCCAAGCCTGTCCAATTACTACTCAGCCACCATGCCTCAGCTTAAATATTATTTTTTCCAGAAAGTCTTTAACAGAACCACTACTGTCACTGCCCTCCAACCCCTATAAGAAAGTTAGTTATACTTATTATTTGTTCTCTTATACTCTATACTTCCTCTTTTATGGTATTTAACACAGAGAGTTATAATAGTTATCCATACGTTTCCCACTTAGAATACATGGAGGCCATTCTACAATATGGCCTCCAGTGACCCTCACCTACTGGTGTTCATGTCCTTCTGTAGCACCTCCCGCATTGAATCATGGTTGGTCCAATAAAATATGGCAGAAGTGAAAATATGTGACTCCCAAGCTTAGCCCATAAAAGGCTTTGGGTCTTCCGCCTTAGGTTCTTGAATTGCTCCCTCTGGGAAAAGCCAGCCACCATGCTATGAGGACACTCAAGCATACTTGCGAGAGGCACTAAGGTGCCTGGCCAACAACCAGCACCGACTTGCCAGCCCTGTGAGAGTGCCAGCGTGGACGGAGATCCCCCAGTTAAGACTTCAGAAGAATGAGGCTCCAGCCAGCATCTGACTACAATCCAGTGAGAGACTACAAAAGAGGTCTGTCCAGCTGAGTCTTCCCCAAATTTCTAACCTACATAAACCATGAGACTCTAAATTCCTGAAAACTGAATTGCTTGGTATTGTGTCACACTCTCCCCAACACACATGCATAGGGCACACACACACACACGCACACACGCACACGCACGCGCACACACATGCACACACATGCACACACACATGCACACACACAATACAAGGATCCTAATTACAGCACTGGAAACATAGAAGGCCCTCAACATTATAAAATGGATAACTAGTAAACTAATGAATAATATAAATTCTCTCTCTCCCTGTGTATATATATGTACATAAATATATACAGCTGTAGGGGCTGGCAGATCATTTGGATTATGAAATAAGAGAGGAGAAACACTCCTTCTAAGTTATTCAATACGTAAGTCCTTATAAGTCTCTCAAGTAACAATTCAAATATCTCACTGTGACAATGGCCCCAAACTGGGAAGTTTGGGAGCCCTGGTGCTAGCATTAGAGCAGCACAGTTTTAGGCAAGTGTCAAAACCTCCCCTGATCTCAGCCTCCTGTGTAGGAAACAAAGGAGTTAGACTAAGGTATTTTCAAAGTTCTTGTCAACTCTAACTTCCAAAGATGCCAAGATAGTGAGCTTGGTGAAGGTCTGGTACAAACAGAGCAAGGTGGGAATGGAACTCAGCTTGGCTTACCCGGGGGCCTTTTGTGATAGAACCGAGGAAGGAAGACTATGCCACCTGCTGAAATCCTGTCTGCGACTGGATTTCATTCTCGGATTGGGCAGAGCTGATAGGTCTCCAGTCTTTAGGGAGCAGGTAGAAGCTGTCAGGACAATTGTCAGAGCTCTGGAGCACGCCACCATCCCAGGACTGTTTTGGTGTTGGTGTGGGTCTTTGGTCATGGAGATGGTGGTGATATGGTCATCCACAGTCTCTGGAGCCTTAAGTCTCAGGGTCAGTCCTCAAAGAAAGGCTCCTGCCAATGGTCTCACATAGTCAGCTCTTAATAGATACAACAGCTGCTTTCTAAGAACACAGTGTAGTTTTAGGCAGTCTGCCTAGAAATTCTTTTGCACTGAATTCCTGGAAGAGGCTCCTTGATTTTCTCCACGCCCAAGACTCAGAGGAGCCCAGTTGGCCAGAAAGCCAAGAACAACCACACGCTGCACCCGAGGTGATGGCATCTGTACGACCCAGGCTCTTGTGGGAGTGGAAGGGGCAGTTCTGCAAGGACCTGGTGAATGCAACAAAGGGAAGAAGAGACCACCATTCTGGCTTCATATTACGCTGGGAGAGTACAGTGGGGACTGCAGTTGGGTAGATAATGTTTGCTGAGTACTTGCCTTTTATCAGGTATGTTTCACCTGTATCTCATTTAATTCTTCTAAGAGTCCTGAAAGGTATGCATATTTTTAATTCATTTTATGGTTCATAGAACATTGGGTCGAGTACCCAGGATGGTCTGGTACCAGTCCAAGTCCTCCTTCACCACTAGGCTATCTTGCTTCCTAAACAGAGTCACTGAGGGTGTGAGTGCATGTGTGTGTATACATGTGTCATAGAGGAAAGGGTAGAAAAGTAAATACATTCTAGAGCAGGGGCTGGCGAACTATGGCCCATGGGCCAAATCCAGCATGCCACCTGATTTGGTAGAGTTTTATTAGAACACTGCCATGCTCATTGATTTACATATTGTCTATGGCTGCTTCCACACTACCGTACTTGAATCAAGTAGTGCAACAGAGACCATATGGTCTGCAAAGCCTAAAATATTGACCATCGTGCCCTTTAGAGAAAATGTTTGCAGGCTCCTGCTCTCTAAGGCCATGGTAATATACGGCATTATGGCAACTGCAGGTCTGAGACTAGAAATATATAATTAAATTTTCTAGAGAACCTTGCTAAAATACTAAAAAGAATTTGTAAGTTACCAAATAATATTCACAATTAACATCCATTTTCAGGACAAATAGGGCCACCATAGTTCCTGTATTTGGGAAACAACTAATAGAGCTGAAGCTATCAGTAAACTAAAACCGGACATTAAGTGGAGAGCCATCGTAAGTAAAGTAACTCTCCGAAGCGTTAAGTCTCACACCAAGACCTGAAGGAGTCAGTGGGCATATTAATTCAAAAGAGCTGCCCCCCAACCCATTCTGTGTGGCGATTGAACCAGTCACTAAGGCAAGAAAAAATGCTGATGAGGCTGAATCAGTGGTAAGTGTCCCCCTGCCCAGTCACCCTCCTTCCCACGACCAGCCTGCAAGCTTGGAGCACGAAGCCTTTCATTAGAAGTCTTGAGATCAAAGTGCAAGGGAAGGGGGGATATCAAAGTTTGGAACTACTGAAGGACTCCAGAGATCAACATCATTCAGCAGAAATAGAAGCTCTGAGAAGGTGAGTGACTTGCCCAAAGTCATGTGGCCGTGATGGGACAGAAGTTATCACCCACGTCCCCAAAGCCCAGAGCAGATCTTGCTCCAGTGTGAGTCTGAGCAGTGAGCGAACAAGAGACTTCTCACTGGCATCCTGATCTCTGCCCTAAAAGGACAATACAGGCCTGGATCAGTGTTTCCCAACCTTCAGACATTTCCGAAACACCTTTACAATTTTGACGGGTCTGTGACCTGCACATACTAGCATTGACTTCATATATTTAATTGAGTCACTTTTGTTTTAATTTACTGTACAAAGAAACTATACCATTTCCATAAATGGAAAATCAGTGTCAGTTACCCTAAATAGAAAATACTATGTGGCTATAACAATGTTATTCAATTCGAGGTAGATAACACGGTTCGCCCTGTTCCTGAACCCTCTTCTTTCTTCCTGTAGAAAGAATGGAGCAAATGTTGGAAAGGTTTTAGGAACAACACCAAACTGAGACTCTCTCCAGAAGGATAGAAAGAGAATTTTAAAAAGAGTAATTTTCTCAAAATCTCATACCATTAGTAGTAGTCTCCCCAGATATTTGGGAAACACTGAAACCAGACAATCTGATTTCATGAGAATTACAAAGCCAGCCAAAGAGTTGGGCATAGCGGGTAGAAAATAAGAAAGAAAGATCCCCTTCCTAAAAGGGACTAAATCCCTGTAGCTTCCTTGTTGGAGTCTCATGCATAGCAGACACATGATCGCTATTTGTTAGCCCCAATGGAAATGGCACTGTATGTACTTGAGTTGGATATCAGAGTCAGACCTGAATTTGGGTCCTGATTACCATTTTTTGACTGCATGACTTTGGGTGGGTTATGTATCCTCTCTGAGTCTGTTTTCTTGTGTATTAAAAGAATAGGCAGATTTGCAGCAACATGGATGGACCTAGAGATTATCATCCTAGTGAAGTCAGTCAGACAGAGAAAGAAAAGTATCATATGATATCACTGATATGTGGAGTCTAAAAAAATGATGCAAATGAACTTATTTACAAAACAGAAACAGACTCACAGACGTAGAAAACAAACTCATGGTCACCAAAGGGGAGCAAGGAGGGAGGGATAAATTAGGAGTTTGGGACTGACATTTTCACACCACTATATATAAAATAGATAAAGAACAAGGACCTACTGTATAGCACAGGGAATTCTACTCAGTATTCTGCAGTAACCTATATGGGAAAAAAATCTGAAAAACAATAGATATATGTATTTGTATAACTGAATCACTTTGCTGTACACCTGCAACTAACACAATATTGTAAATCAACTATACTCCAATATAAAATTAAATTTAAAAAATAATAATAAAAAAAGAAAAAACAGGCAGGAGTAATTAACGATAGCTATTAGACAGAATTAAATAGATAGCGTATGAGAAAGTGCCTGATATATAGGTGGCACCCAGTAAAGTAATTTTCCTTCCTTCTCCTTGTGCTTTCCCAACCAGAATGGATTTCTCCTGTTTTTGAACTCCCTCAATACTATCTTTCCTTACCTGTTCTTAGAGCCCTTAACAAATGAGACATGTTCTAATTTTGAAAATGCTTTAGCTATTTTCGGAGACAAGCAAAAACATCCAAAAACCCTCTCCCTACAAGTTCCACAAGCTGTCCAGTTACGAGACTGGGTTCTGTAGTTTGGGTCTGAGGATCCCTGACTGCTTCTGACCACCCCACAGTGCCCACCCTCACGGAATTCTAAGGGACTGAAAGAGAATATTTCTTTGCATCTTGAGTGTAGGCCAAGCTCAGCTCTAGGACTATATATATATTCTGTATTATTTAATACTCAAGATAACTTTCAACAATAAGGTTGAAACTTTATTCCCATTTTAGAGATGGAGAAAATAAGGCCCAGACATATTAAGTAATTTACTCAGGGTCACAGACTTTGTAGTGGGCAGAGTAGAGTTTGGACAGAAGTGTGTTTGATGTCACAGCTCTCTTCTTCCTTCTCTACCACAGAATAGCTGAATTTTGTCTCCTTCACAATCTCCATTGTCCTGTCAGAGATCAAGCCCCTGCTTCCTGGCTAATGAGAATAATTGGTCCTCATCCCCTTCAGCACATCCTTTCATGTGTCTGAGCACCTCACCTGGCTCAGTCTTTTCTGTAGACCCATGAGGCCCATCTTTCTCAACCCCCTCACATCAATCCAACTCCCCAAACCTTTTATCATTCTCTACTGCTCTCCTTTTAACTGGTTCCAATCTCTCAGTGTCTGCCAGAGTGTCCAGGACCAAAGGCTGTCTGCCAGGAGATCGGAAGCCATGCCAGCATTGAGTTGAGCTGTTACCTGGCGCATCGTGAACACGTGTCTCACTGATTCCAGCAATGAGAAGGTGTCAATTCATGGTTCAAGGTAAAAAGAGAGAGCATGTGGGAAACCTTGAAGAAGTGAAGAGTGCCACTCAAGCAGTGGCAAGAAAGGTAGATAGAGGTAAGCTGTCTTGGGCACAAGTGTGAACATGGAACTCAAACCCATGCAACAAAAGCATCGAATGCTGAGTAAGCAGAAGGCGTGTCCTAGGCACAAAGATGAGCAGAATTGAGATATAAAGAAGAATAGAAGACCTATCCCTTCCCTTAAGGAACTCACTGTCCAGCTCTCCATCGGCCAACATGGAAGCCACTTGCCACAGGTGGTTAGGAGTACCTAAAATGTGGCTGGTTGAAATTGAGATGTGCTGTAAAATATACACCAAAGTTTGAAGACTTAAGATGAAAAAAATATGTGAAATTTTTACACTGATTACTGGTTGAACTGATTCATATTTTTAACATATTGGGTTAAATTAAAAATATTATTAAAATTAATTTCATCTATTTCTTTTTACTTTTTTTATATGAGGCTACTAGAGAATCTCACATTGCATGTGTGGCCTACATTTTATTCCTGTTGGACAGTACTGGTCGATTCAGCAAGGTGGGCATGGAATCAACACACAAAGCTAGTCAAATGATGACGCATATTGAACTAGACACAATTCCCTATCATAGGGGGAGGGGCAGCACTCCAGGAGGGGAAAGTATAGCCATCACTTATTTACACAGTTCACATCGTTTCCACAACATCCATTTCCTGCCAAGTTTTTTTTTTAACCCTTTTCTATTTCCCTTACATATGGTTAGATCAGAGAATAAATTCTTTGTGCACAAGATGACATTGTCTCCCATTTTCCAGTCACCCACCACCACCTCCCAGAAGTCACTACAACCCTAGGCACAGAAGGAATGGCTGTAGAAGTGGATGTGACTCCAACACGTGCTTATCTAGGTCCTACTCCCCATGAGCCAGTTTCTGTGTGGACAAGTATCTGAATAGTAGAGAAAGCCTATTGATCTGAATGTAGAAGGAATAGAAACAGGGATATTATCAAAGAGAGAGGCAGGAACATTTACTGCTTACCATACATCAGCCTCTTAGCTGGGTGCTTAATGTATAATAGCTGACATGGGCTCTAAAATAAACCCTTTAAGAAAGCTAATCTTCTCCTATTTTACAGATGAGGAAACTGAGGTCCTAGAGGTTACATAACTGCCCTAAGTTGATGCAGAGAGGGCGGGGCTGAGAAGAGATCGTGTCTGCCTGACTTCAAAGCTCAGAAATTTTCCATGATGAAACACTCCACACAAGGATTTCAGCTTCTACTTTGGATAATACTGCTGACTATTGTACAGAGCAATTTGTCCGAGTGTTTGGGGGATAGGTGTTGTGCAAGTACCCACATCCTCTCTATAGAGGGAAAATCCAGAGGGATACAGGCCGGATGACTCTGCACCTCCAAATTGGGTCTTATCCCATAGGTTCACGCTGTTTAGACTCCCAAACCCGTAACCCAAGACTTGGAAACCAGACAGTGGAGGAGGGAGGAAAAGAATATTTTTGTAATTTTGCTACAAGAACTTTCCAAGAGCTATTTTGGGAGGTAGGGGGTGTTGACACCAGGCTGTCAGAGAGAGAACAGGGAAGAACTCTAATTTGGAAACATTTTACACTGTGTGCTTGACAATGCATGCTACGTGTCAAAAAAAAAAAAAACAGTGACAGAGGCTCAGACCGTGTAACTGAATACGGGCTGGTTCATTGGTGGCCTGGTTAGCACAATAATTCCACCTAACGAAAGGTGATGTGGGGTATTGGTTGTTGGGATTCAAATCCCAGCTTTGCCACTTGCTATCCAAGTGACTTTGAATAAATCAAGCTCTGTGTATCTCATTTCCTCACCTAGAAAATGTGGGCAGTAATGCTCTCTGTCTCATGGAGTCATTATGAGATTTAATTCAAGTTCACATACACGATGTGTGTTCAACAGTTGAAGTGGTAGCTATTAATCTTATCATCATTTTTAGTGGGCTATCTCAGCAGGTAGCTCTGTTACAGTATATGCAACAAAGACAGGGTAAAACTAGGGTAACGCTATTCAAAAACACATTCTCTTCCCACCAATGTATGAAAGTGATGAGATTTTGTGCTTATGTCTACAGTAAGGAAAGAAGTAGAAAATGTTGGTAGACTATGAAGAAGACCAACGAAGGCATGAAGGGACAAGAAACCAAAGAAAGGAGTTATTAAGAATGTAAACTGTGGGCTTCCCTGGTGGCACAGTGGTTAAGAATCCACCTGCCAATGCAGGGGACATGGGTTCGAGCCCTGGCCTGGGAAGACCCCACATGCCATGGAGCAATTAAGCCCATGTGCCACAACTACTGAGCCCAGGTGCTGCAACTATTGAAGCCCGCAAGCCTAGAGCCCATGCTCCGAAACAAGAGAAGCCACCGCAATGAGAAACCCATGCACTGCAACGAAGACCCAACACAGCCAAAAATAAAATAAATTAATTTTTTAAAAAAAAGAATGTAAACTTTACATACGATGGGCTGTCACATTTTCTAAGTTAGTGTGATCACAATCTTTCCCCATCTCCATAACCTTTTGGTTCTTCTTTCCCCTATACAACATACTTTGAAATGATGTATCCAATAAATCCTTATTAAGTAATAATTACAGACCTCAGTATCATGTGTTACTTAGAGACGGGACTAACTGCCCAACAGAGCTCCTGAAAAGATTGAAAGCACCATGTTATCTCGAGTTGATAAAATTCTCTTCTGAAGGATAGTGCGGTAGTGTGAACAGGACAAAATGCTCAGTGGGTTCTTCAAGAACCTGAAGCCAGTTAAATCCATCACGAATAGCAGGCTGAAATAAGAGTGTCAGGAACCACCATATCTGGAGCTATTTCTCTTTCCTTGTTTTGTCAGAAAGAGCTCAGACGTAAAGCTCAGAGTAATTGCAGGGCTGGACAACAATTTTCAGATTGATGGTGTTTGGGCCCTAAGCTATAACTATTCAACAGGCAGTATCTGCACTGAAAAGCTATTTTCTTATAAAGTAATTTTATATTACATCTTGCTTGTTTTTAGCACTTATGAGAAAGATAAACAGAGGAGGGAACAAAAAAGAAATCACACTCTCATTATTGTTCCCTCCAAGGATGTGTATGCCTCTTCTGCGTGATTGGCGTTCAGTGGACAAGTGGGAATTTCTTCAATGCAGTACCACCACGGCCACTCATCACAGCGTGGCCGCAAAATGTTCCATTTCACCATGTGTAAAACGAGGCTAAAAGCACTCGCTCTTGTTATAAGGTTTGTGGATGAGGTCTGCACCTCCAGTTTGTGCTTATTCTTTCCCTCTCTGAGAGCTACAACTAAACAAACAAACAAACAACAAAGCAATCCTGGTTGAGATCATGAGTTTTAAAGCCAACTTTAAGGTCTGGGTCCCGGCTCCATCATCTCATAACTCTGTCACCCTGGGGAAGTTCCTTCTCTGAGTTCCCTCATCTGTAAGGCAGTTGTCATGAGGACATCAGGAGGTGCTAAGTGATGGGCACAATGTCTGACAAATAGTGAGCAGTAAATTCGTATCAGCTATATGCTCATTTTTATCTGATGACCGAAGCTCCGAAAAGGTCCACACGTCTCTCATGGGTGTCGGTAGAGAGGATGAACCAAAGTATTTGAGGCATTGTGTCCTAGAGCCCAAGGCAACGGCCCATCAGGAGAAGCCCTTGATACAAATTCTTCTTCTTTGAATGTCACAGGTCACCAGGCTACGTGATTAAAGCCAACATCCTGGCTCGTCTTGCTGGAACTTACCCCATCCCCACACCGCTGCTCAGGGCACGTGGAAGGGGAAAGTCACTTCCAGCTCTGTCTGGACCTCCAAATGTGTATGTTGAGAGGAGGGAGAGGTCTCACTTGCTCACCCCTACCTCACTCTAGCCTCTTCCCACAGGACCTGACATCGCCAAGAATCTGATCTCTGATCATCCACACCCACTTTCCTGCTTGGAGGAAGTTGGCAAAGAGACTTTTTATCATACAAAGGGGCTCACACCAAAGGAGAGACCTGCATCAGGCTTGGGAGGTGGATTTTTTTTTTTTACCTTTTATTTTATATTGGAGTATAGCCGATTAACAATGTTGTGATAGTTTCAGGTGCCCAGCAAAGGGACTCAGCCATAGATATACATGTATCCATTGGGAGGCTGATTTTATTATCTAATTATGGAAGGGCTAGATGCAAAGGAGGCCAACACGGTTGAGGATGCCAGTGGATTCACCAAGCCAACAGTGAAAACAACTCAGAAACCTCAGGCCCGACCCTGGTGGCCCTCATGCTTTGGGTCCACTAATCCAGAGTGGTCTCCCCATCTCAAGTTCCTTAAATTAATCACATCTGCAAACGCTCCTTTTTCCATGTAAGGTTACATATCCACATGTTATAGGGAGTAAGATGTGGACATCTCTGTGGGGCCGTTTCTCTGCCCACTACAATTATTGATTACAATCCAGGAGATAAATGAGATCATCTAGAGGGGATGTTTGGATCTAAAAGAGACATGAGATGAAAACAGAGCTTAAAGAAAGCATATAAATGAAGGGTTAGCAGAGAAAGAAAAAGAAGTTGCAGAAAAGCCAAGTGGGAGTTCTATCCCAGAAGCCTTCAAAGAGAGAATTTCCAAACTCTTAAGGCACAGAGTCAAATTCTCAGAACTTAGGAGAGGGCAGAGGGATGCCATGTCATGTGGGAGCCCACCAGCGACCTTAGCAAGAGGGAGGAATGGGCAGGGGGTGGTGGTGGCGGCAGAAGCCACACTACATGGTCTGGCTCAGCCCAAACCCACTGCTCACGGGAAACCTCCCCACTGCCTCTTACCTCCACCCATCCCTCCAGCCAGTGAACTCATCTCATCGGGACACAACGAGCATGCAGCTGTCTCTTAGACATAATTTGAAAAGTCAGGAGTTAGCCTTTGGAAAAGTTGCTTCAGACAGCAAGACTATTTTAGCTCAGGGAGAAATATATTCATCAGATGAAAGGGGCGGGAACCAGGAGTGGGAGGGAAGCAAGGTTCCCTCGGTACCTCCTGGAGCCTCTGCATTCATCGTTTTATTTTATCTGTCATCTTCTGACACTAATGGCATGACTGTTCAATGAATATTTAATCATGGAGGGGTTCTCTTCCCTGCCATGCCTTCAGTCCCCTGGCTCAGGCCTTTCTAAAGTCAAAACTCTACTTTTCAAATGCCAAAAATGACACCTTCCCATCTCTGTGCTGGCGCCGTGGCACAGACTTTAGTTTGGGCTCTGAGCAACAGATGGCTGATTAGGCAGCAAGGGACAGTTCTCAAAGATACGAATTGATGGACGCCTAGATTACCCCCGAGAGGACCATTAAACCCCAGAAGCCATTTGGCAGTTCTGTTGAGGCACCTGTATGCAGAGGCCGCTGCCAACAAAAGCGTCTCAGTTAGGTTCACACACAGTGATTTCTCCCTGCTGCACTCACTGATCTGCTCGAAATGCCGGGGAGAAGAACTCGAGAACCCACTGACCGATGGAGAGAGAAGCGAGTCTGGGGAGATCACAGGGGAATCTTTCCTCCACTTCCACTTGGGTAGGAGAGGGAATGCAACGCCCCTCTTCGTAGGACGGCAGGAAGGATCACTAACAATAGGCAACTGGCCTCATTCTAGCCCTTACTGCACAGCATCCCATGCCACGCCCACCCGGAGATGTTGGGCTACTTTTATCCCACTGTTAGGTAGGTGGAAATTCAGCCTTAGGTAGGTTTAGCAAGTCCCTGAGGTCCCAAGAATAATGAGCAACAGCACCGAGGTTCAAGGTTCAAGCCACCTCTGTCTGACTCCAGGGTTGGTGTGGGTACTCACCACAGTGCATTGGTCCTTGTAGGGACAGACTTCCAGATCCTTAAGCACAGGGGCTCTGCCCTGTCCTGCTTGTCATTTTATCTGACAAACTCCCCATCCGCCCACCAGTCAAGCAGTGGGCCAGGCACCATGGGCAAGTTTCTTCTCCACTCTGAGCCACCAGTTCTTCATCTGGAAAATGGAGTTTAAAAACACCCACCACATGATGCCACAAATTCCATTCTGTTTCCAGGAGAGAAGACAAGGCCTGCACGTCTATGCCACAAGGGCTGGGTGAGCATAGCTAGCGCTAGTGCTAGTCTGTGAGCGGCGCACAGACCATTAGGGAGATGCGAATAATTAGAGGCTCAGCAAGAAGACGTGCAGCAGTGCTTCTAAGCCCTACTAAGTGCTTTCACCGTGCTTGCTGCTGTGTTAATTGCTTTGCGTGCATTATCTCATTTAATAGGTGTTTGTGTGTGTGTATGTGTGTGTGTGTGTGTGTGTGTGTGTGTGTGTGAAAGAGAAAGAGAGAGACAGAGAGGGAACATTCCTGCTGGGTAGACAGCAGGAGCAAATGTTCTGAGGTAGGAACGTGCAATGCATGTAAAGAAGACTGAGTAAGTTCAGAACATTCTTTCACTTCCTTGCTTAACAAATATTTATTGACATCGTCTATGTATCAGGCAGAAGGGAAAGGGCAAAGAATCAGAAACGGCCCAGGAGGGAGCTTGGTAACAAACACTTTGATATCACAATAACTGTGATAAAATTACAAAGTTAGTAAGCAAGAACACGAGATCGTGGAGACGTAGGGGGCTCGCCTTGTCTGGAAGGATAGGGAAAGCTTCTTAGAAATAGAATCTGTGGGAATGACAGTGAGTATGAAAATAGGGCTTCTCCCCTCCTGGATACGGGGTAAACATTAGTTTAGCAATCAGCTCCTGAGGGAGGTTAGTCTTGGAATTGAGCCGCCCCAGCACGGGGATGAAATCAAAAGCAGGAACTAGCCTGCAGCTTCATTTGTAGCCAGAAGATGTGGCATCAATCAAGGGAGACTCAACAGGGCTGCGACTGGAAATCTCAGACCAGGGCCAAGAACACAGAACTCCCAGGAGGGTGCCAGGCTCGGGGAAGAAGCACCGTGCATTTGTGTAGCTCCAGTACCTTTTCCAGACACTTTAACTACGGATGTTTAACGTGCATTATCTCATCTGAGCCTCATGACAAACAACAGGGAGGTGGGAGTGTCCAGAAATATCCTCACCTGACCCAGAGGGGCCGGACAGGAGGGCTCTCCCAGATGGACCCAGCTCCTAGGATTAGACATGGGACTTTCCACCCTCAACCAAGGCCCCAGACACAGACCATGGCCCTCAAGCTGCTACCAAAATTCACCTGCTACTTATTTTTCAGTTAATAATAACCATAGAAAGAATGCTTGCCTCGTGTTTCATTTTTATTTTCCAAAGCACTCTCCTTTCCATTATCTCATTGAAGCATTCTCAACAACTCTGTTATAAAAACCAGAAAAAACAACAACAACAGAACCCCACAAGGCTCAGACATGTCATTTGCCCAAAGCTACTCAGGTAAAACAATGGAGGAACAAAGTCAGGTGTTCTTCCAGAGAACCCCTTCCTCTCTTTGATACACCCCATCACATTATCCCTTAGTCCATTTATTCAACAAATATTTACTGAGCAACTCCTATGTGCCAAGCACTGTTCCAAGAACTGGAGATGCAATTCTTTTAAGGAATTCACAGGAGCAAACACCCTGATTCATTCTTGAACCACATGGTCGGGGCTATAACCAGGGTGGTAGCAAAATGCTAAGGGTTGGGGTACTCCGAGGAAGCAGCAACAAAGGCTGGGTGATGGGGGTATAGGAAAATGGGGAGGTTCCCTAAAAGAGCTGGCACTGGGGCTGAGACGTGACGGAGAGGAGGAGTTTTCCAGGCCAACCAAGAAGTGCAAATATTTGAGGCAGAAAGGACAAGAGCACAGATGCGGCCAGGCTTGACGATTCCAGGGAATGTGGCTAGGAGCGGGGACAGGGGACAGATGAGAGAGGAAGCTGGGGAGGCGGTAGCTGGACCTGACAACAGAAGCAAAGGACAGCCAGGGAAGTGTTTCCAGCAAGGGGCTGCCACATTCTGCTTTGCGATTTGAGGAGACAGGCCATGTGGGATTTGGAATAAAAAGTGGGGAAGGAGTCTGGAAACTGAAAACCCAGGTAAATGATGAGAGCAACAGTGCAGAAAGGATATTGCCTCTGAGAGAAATCTGAGGCTGCAATGAACAGAATTTAGTGACGAATTGGATGAGGTTATGTGAGGTGACAGCAAGCCTTCTACCTTGAGAGGCTGGGAAAACAGTAGGGTGATTGAGAACACCCAATTTCTCAAACACCCGAGCACACACACAATGCAATAATACGAGACAGATGGAAACATACCCTCGTGTTAGCTGTACTTAGCCTTGAATGACAAACTACTTTCCAGAAATTTCCAAATGTTCTAAAATGAACCTGTATCAATATTATAATCAGAAACGATAACATTTTTAAATTACTACCCATAATAATAGTCCCATTTTTGAACAACTACTACATCCTCACATTTTTAGGAGGTAAGGACATTATCCCCATTTTACAGAGGAAAAGCTGAGGCTCAGAGAAGTGAAGTAACCTTCTCGACCACATACATCTATTAAGCAGCCAAGTCATGATTTGAGCCCATCATCTGTTTGACTCAGACACTAAGGTCTGACTGAATAACTTTATGCTGTCATAAAAAGGACCTGAAAGTCGCTGAAGAAAGTTTGAAGCATCCGGCAGGCAATTGGAGAGGTCAGATGGGCAGGTTAAATTTTGGAGCTAGAGGAAATTCCTCACAAGATTCAGGAATTGTCCCCACAATGAAGGGAAAAGGAAACTATCCAGGGATAATGTATGAACACAGAAGACTAAGAAACTGCCCAAGACCACTCAGTAAGCAAAGAGAAGTAGCAGGGCAGACACAGGTAGCCTGGAAGCCGAGGCGAAGGAGAATTTCGGTGAGCTGAGAGGGAGCTAGTGGAATGGAGTGGCCTTTGGGTGCAGTCTTGTGATGAACTTGACAGAGAATGAGCCAGACTGTACCGTGTCAAGGTGGGAAGGAAGGAAAGTCCTTTCAAGAACGGAGTTGATAGGGGCTTCCCTGGTGGCGCAGTGGTTGAGAGTCCGCCTGCCGATGCAGGGGACACAGGTTCGTGCCCCAGTCCGGGAAGACCCACATGCCGCGGAGCAGCTGGGCCTGTGAGCCATGGCCGCTGAGCCTGCGTGTCCGGGGCTTTTTCCCCTTGGAAATGCCTCAACTAGGCTTGGAGGCTGAGTAAGAGTGAGTGAGAGCATCAGGAAAGAGAGGAAACAAACCCGGGGACAAATTCCTCGAGAAGTGGGCAGAGGCAGAGCCCACGCACCGTGAGGGGTTTCCCTGAAGTGCCTCTCAAACAGAAATACTTGATATCCCAGTGAGAGATTCAATTGCTGCAAAAACAAGCTGTTCCCAATGTGAAGTGCAGGACAACAGGATGGTATCATGCTCCCTGCTTCTGTGCGTCAGGATTCTGACAGACCACAGAGGGGTAGCTTGTCTCTGTTCCATAGTGTTTGGGGTCTTATTTGGGATGATTCCAATAGCTAAGGGTGACTCAAGAAGCCAGGGACAGAGCTTCCCTGGTGGCTCAGTGGTTGAGAGTCCGCCTGCCGATGCAGGGGACGCGGGTTCGTGCCCCGGTCCGGGAAGATCCCACATGCCGCGGAGCGGCTGGGCCCGTGAGCCATGGCCGCTGGGCCTGCGTGTCTGGAGCCTGTGCTCCGCAACGGGAAACCTAAGCTCAGGAAGTCTAAGCCATTTTCTCAGTTCTACAGAGTTTCACAGCACCATCTCAATTTCATGTAAAAACTCCATTCACACCACATACAGACAAACGTCTAGAAGAATACATTTCGAAGTCTTAGAAGTAGTTGTCTTTGAATAGTGTGATTTTTAACTTTATTAGATTATCCGTGTGCTTTGATTTCATCTTATGCATTGCTGATACATTGAAAGTATTTTTTTAATAAAGCTTTCTCAAAGCACCTTAATAAGCCCTTGGACTTGACCTTTTTCAGGACAAGCCCAGGGGTGTCATCTCCTGGATGGAAGCACAAACCAAATATCTGTCAGGCACGTACCAAGGGCTGCACACTTGGCATGACCTTGTCTGAGAGATGAGATTCCCACACTGTGGGGTTGAATCAGACATCACGTCAAGCAGAGGAACCGACATTGTCTAAGAAGGTCCTGGATGTGCCACGTCACAGGTGGGGGCATGGAGAGGCCAGGAAGTCACTGAGCACTGTGCCTTGGCATTTGGTGTACAGAACTGTGACCACAAGCCCCAGGTCAAAAATACTGCCTACCTCTCTTGACAGAAGAAACTTGATGCTGGTCAAAGGTTCTTTCTATCTTCTGAAACTCCTCTAAGACTTTCATAAACCAATTCATACTTTAAACACATTAAGGGCCTCTTAGAATACAATAGCATCTCTCCTGAGATCACACCCCTAGCTTATGAAGTTTTAAATTGGAGTTTTTATTAGTGGAAAGGGAAATGCAATCATTTTAATGCAAGTTGAAATGTTTAAATAGCCGGTCTTGATTTTGCTTTTCAAGGAAACATAAATAAAATGTAGGTTCAAATTCAGCTGACCCTTACTGAGAACAGTGCCTGGCATTGTGCCTAGTTCTTTGCCATAAATATGCATTTCTGTCTTCCCAGTACTCACCCTGCCTTCCTCTGTCAACCCCAAACCAGGCGGAGCCAGACAGCGTTGTCTGAACTCAATGGCCAAGTTCACCCAAAATCTAGTTGACCTAGTGTGTGCAGTGTATTTGGGTCAGGAGTCAGGAGACTAACTAGCAGGGCGTCTTGGGACCAGCCTCCACTTAGCCACCCGTAGCACCAGGAGAAGAGGCTGAGGAACGTGAGTAGGCATCTCTAAGACCCTTCCAGCCATAAACTTCTGTTTCTTCAAGTCGCAGATACAGACATGTCCCTTGTTACATCAGAGCCGCCCTTCATCTGTCATCAGACGGCAACACACCCACAAATTACCCACCGGGAGACACAAAAACACACCTTCACACACACATGCTGAGCCCACCCCCCTGCAGCAAACAGCCCCACCCAGGCTCCCACACCAGGAGAAACCACCAGCATCGGTGTCAGACCCCAGCAGCTCCCAAGTGGTGGATGCTCTCAGCTCTTCCAGACGGTTTAAGAGATATAGTCCCCTTGCTGAAATTTCCTTCTCATGAAAGGAGGGTTGACGCCTCCTCCACTCATTGCCTCCTCTCTATCTGGAATTTAACCCTATTTATTTTCATTGCCTATTTACCTACTTATATATTCCACCAGATTGTGGAGAAGAGCAGTGTGTCATTTTATTTAGTGTTTCGGCTCCAGTAACTAGCTCGGAGCCGGGTGTAAAGGAGTGTGTGCTGGGCATCCACATCACCTCTCCAGGACCACTCTTGTTGATGAAAGACGGCCCCGTATCCTGAGACTTCTCCCATTGAGAGGGGGGAGGGTCTATGTCCCCTTCCCTTCAGTCTGGGCAGCAGATGTCATTCTTGTTATCCCTAGTTTATAGAGGAGAAACCGAGGGTCGGAGATGTGAAGGAACTTGCCCAAGGTCACTCAGCTATCAGGGGGCAGAGCCAAGATTTGAGCCAAGTCTGTCTAACTCCAAAGTCCAAGCCCTCCATAACCACTTGTGTATCTCTCCTCCTAAACAAAAGTGCTGAGGGTACATGTACGTGTGACATGGAGGGAAGTGTACAAAAAATATATACCTCCTATGGCAAGGGTTAGTGAAGTACAGCCCACGGGCCAAATCCAGCCTGCATTTATAGATAACATTTTACTGAGATGCAGTCAAGCTCATTTCTTTACGTGCTGTCTGTGGCTATTCTCACAAGACCGTGGCCAGGTTGACTAGCTGCGACAGAGACCACGTGCTCGCAAAGTCCGAAGTCTTCACTATTCGGTCCTTTATTGAAAGTTTGCTGATGTCTGTCCTCAAGGACCAGGGTAAAGTATCACTGATATCCCAGACTCAAGGACACTACAGACCTCATTTTTTTCCCACCCCAGTGCATGATTTAAGGTGACCAACTTGTCCCAGTTTGCCTGGAACTTCCCTGGTTTTTTCAGGGAAGACCCCTTTCCTGCCCAGTTCTGGGCAAACCAGGACAGTTGGCCACCTTAGTTCTAGATCCTGCAGCACAGACTCCAGGTGAGGGCACAGCCCCGCCCCACCTGGAAATGCCCTACGCACAGCTTCCCTAGATGCCGATGGGGAACCGGAGGCCCTGGGCACGGGAAGGCAGTTCCTCTTTCTCCCACGTCCTGCTCCAGAGCTGACCCAAGGCAAGGCTGTCCTGTTAATGAGCTTAATTAGATTTTGCCACCTGCGCCTTGAGTTCATTGTCCCCGTCAACGCTTCACCTTCTGAGAGCCAAGAAAAATTCCTGGAGGAAACAATGATGACACCCTGTCTGGGCTGAGTCCTTCCTTCCCGCTCCCTCCCAGCCTGGAAAGGCACACACATCGTCCTGCCTTCACGTACCCCAGGACCATAGGAGTTATTGTCAATAATGCAAACTTCTTAAGAATTTGCATTTTAATAAAATCAAGGACCTACTGTATAGCCCAGAGAACTATATTCAATATCTTATAATAACCTATAATGGAAAAGAATCTGAAAACGAATATATATATGTATAATTGAATCACTTTGCTGTACACCTGAAACTAACACAGCATTGTAGATCAACTATACTTCAATTAAAAAATAAAAAAAAATTTAGGTGCACAACAAAGGAAACCATAAACAAGACCAAAAGACCACCCTCAGAATGGGAGAAAGTATTCGCAAACGAAGCAAGGGACAAAGGTTTAATCTCCATAATATACAAGCAGCTCATGCAGCTCAATATCAAAAAAACAACCCAATCCAAAAATGGGCGGAACACCTAAATAGACTTTTCTACGAAGTAGACGTACAGATGGCCAACAAACACGTGAAAAGATGCTCAACATCACTAATCATTAGAGAAATGCAAATCAAAACTACAATGAGATATCATCTCACACCAGTCAGAATGGCCATCATCAAAAAATCTAGAAACAATAAATGCTGGAGAGGGTGTGGAGAAAAGGGAACACTCTTGCACTGCTGGCGGGAATGTGAATTGGTACAGCCACTATGGAGAACAGTATGGAGGTTCCTTAAAAAACTACAAATAGAACTACCATATGACCCAGCAATCCCACTACTGGGCATATACCCTGAGAAAACCATAATACAAAAAGAGTCATGTACCAAAATGTTCATTGCAGCTCTATTTACAATAGCCAGGACATGGAAACAACCTACGTGTCCATCATCGGAAGAATGGATAAAGAAGATGTGGCACATATATACAATGGAATATTACTCAGCCATAAAAAGAAATGAAATTAAGCTATTTGTAATGAGGTGGATGGACCTAGAGTCTGTCATACAGAGTGAAGTAAGTCAGAAAGAGAAAGACAAATACCGTATGCTAACACATATATATGGAATTTAAGGAAAAAAATGTCATGAAGAACCTAGGGGTAAGACAGGGATAAAGACACAGACCTACTAGAGAATGGACTTGAGGATATGGGGAGGGGGAAGGGTAAGCTGTGACAAAGCGAGAGAGTGACAAGGACATATATACACTACCAAACGTAAAATAGATAGCTAGTGGGAAGCAGCTGCATAGCACAGGGAGATCAGCTCAGTGCTTTGTGACCGCCTGGAGGGGGGGGATAGGGAGGGTCGGAGGGAGGGAGACGCAAGAGGGAAGAGATATGGGAACATATGTATATGTATAACTGATTCACTTTGTTATAAAGCAGAAACTGACACACCATTGTAAAGCAATTATACTTCAATAAAGATGTAAAAAAAAAAATTTAGGAAGTTGCATTTTAAATCTGAAATAAAGTTTGGGGTTTTCCAAGTTGTTGTTTTTTAACCATGTAACTTTTCATGTTCTCGGGATGTGTATGATAGGAACGGGGTAGGTGGGTGTGATTCTGGGTGATGTGTATATGCATTGTCTGTGCAAATTTGTTTTCAGAAGCACAAACTTTTAGAGGCTAATAGCCAGCCGCAGGGGCCTCTCACCTTAGAGATTTGCTTCTAGATGTGCAGGGATCGATGTAAATGAGGTTGTGTGGACTAGCCACTGGTTAGTGTAATTACCTGATGTGGCACTAACCAGCTGGGGGCAGCTGAGGCTGGGAGCAAAGCAACACCCAGATGCACCTGTCCCTGCGCTGTTAGCAGAGGGAAGCCAGAGCTGCGTAAACAGGACCAAGAGCAGTGCCTCTTGCCTTCCTGCCAGCCTCGAGTGCTGGGCTCTGAAGACAAGGAATTCTCAAAGGATGGGGTCAGCTTCTGCAGTCGCAGGTACAGAGCCCCAAGAAGAGAGAAAAGACTAGAACATGGTTAGTAAACTACAGCCAGCAGGCCAAATGTGGCCTGCCACCTATTTTGGTACACTCCACAAGCTAAGAACATTTCTCACATTTTTAAACGATCAAAAAACTCAAAAAAGAAGATTTTGTAATGTGTAAAAATTATACAAAATTCGAATTTCAGTCCCCATCAGTAAAATGTTATTGGAACGCAGCCAAGGCCATTCGTTTTTGTTTTGTCTATGGCTGTTCACCATTTTACAGATGAAGAAACTGAGGTCCAGGAAAGTGAAATAAATAAGTTATCCCCAGATAGGCTGAGCCCAGATCTACCCGTCAACAGAAACATCGTAACTCTGACGAGTCTTTTATCTTTTTTTAATAGTTATATATATATTCTATATATATTTATATACATATTTATACATATTTATATCTGTACTTATATTTTTATATATTTTTATATTTATAATTATATATATTATCATATGTTTACAAATATACTTACATATACTTATATATATTTTTAAATATGTATTTATATATATATTTATATATTTTATATATTTATTAATGTTTACTTATGTGTATTTATATTTTTAATATACTTATATCTATTTATATCTATATTTATATATTTATTTATACTTATATATATTTATACATATTCATATATTTATTAATATATATACGCTTATATATTTTATATATTTATCTATATTTATATTTTTATATATTTATATATTTGTATCTATATTTATATCTATATCTATTATATATTTTTCAATATATTTTATATATTTTTATCTATATTTATATATTTACATCTATATTTTTTATGCTTATATATATTTGTAATATATTTTTATATATTTATTATCTATATTTATATCTATATTTATATATACTTTTATATATATTTATACTTATATATAAATTCATATATATTTTATATATTTTTTTATATATATTTATGTATATTTATATATACTTATATAAATATTTATATATATACTTATATATATTTTTATATATTCATATACACTTATATACATAAATATATATGTATTTATATACAATTTTTTTTTGGCTGCTTTGGGTCTTTGTTGCTGCCTGTGGGCTTTCTCTAGTTGCAGTGAGCAGGGACTCCTCTTTGCTGTGGTGTGTGGGCTTCTCGTTGCCATGGCTTCTCTTGCTGCAGAGCACGGGCTCTAGGTGCATGGGCTCCAGTTGTGGTTCATGGGCTCAGTAGTTGTGGCTCGCAGGCTCTAGAGCACAGGCTCAGTAGTTGTGGCGCACGGGCTTAGTTGCTCCGAAGTCTTCATCTTGAAGGAGGCAAAGAAGCTGCCTCTCAGGTGAGTGGATGGGTGGGGGCAAAAATACGGACGACCAAGACGAACACAGGCCTGAGACACAACTCACCTTTAATCAGTGAACAATGGGGATCTAAAGCAGAATGTAGGGGCTTTCCTGGTGGTGCAGTGGTTAAGAATCCACCTGACAATGCAGGGGACACGGGTTAGAGCCCTGGTCTGGGAAGATCCCACATGCCTCAGAGCAACTAAGCCTGTGCACCACTACTACTGAGCCCGCATGCCACAACTACTGAAGCCCACGCTCCTAGAGCCCATGCTCTGCAACAAGAGAAGCCACCACAATGAGAAGCCCACGCACTGCAATGAAGAGTAGCCCCCGCTCGCCACAATTGGAGAAAGCCTGTGCACAGCAATGAAGACCCGATGCAGCCAAAAATAAATAAATTAAATAAATAAATTTATAAAAAATAAATAACGTAAAATGTACAAACAGGAGAAGAGAACTCAACAAAAGCAGAAAGAGATATTAAAAAATACTCCATGCAAGCCCTTCATTTTATAGGAGGGGAGAGGGAAAATAGGAGAGAATTTGCCCAAAATTATCCAGTCAGTCAGAATGAGATGTCGAAACCACCACATCATCAACCCCAAGAGATGGGAGCTGGGGGCTGCTGCACAAACTGAGCCAGAAGACAATTCACTAGCAGGAATGAGCTCTGGCCGGTGGATTCCAGTTCCACTTGGGCAAAGTAGGAGATAATCCGTGAGTCAGGGACCAAACTGAGACGGATCCACTGCCCTTTTTTCCCCAAATTTCCAGAAGATAAAATAAATTTAGTATTTGACCAGTGAAATATTATTTGTGAAAAAAATTGTGTATATAAAACTGTGATCTGTTTGGAAAGGAAATGTTATGAGAAGGACCCAACTTCAGAGCCCACTATTTGCAGTTAGAACCCGAGAGCCACTTACTTTCTCTGTACAAGTTGTACTTTCTTCTCCAGTTTTGTTTTTAAATTTTTAATTGAAATATAGTTGATTCTCTTTCCTTCTTAACACTCAGGAGTATTCCAAGGCATGAGTGTGTGCCCATGTGTTTATCCATTCCCTGTATGAAGGACATTTGAGTTTCATTTCGTTTGGGGCAATTATGGAGAAAGCTGCTATAAAGATCTTTCTCATTTTTTTGTCTGTTTCTTTGTTTTTTCTTTTGTCCGCGCCACGTGGCTTATGGGATCTTTGTTCCCTGACCAGGGATTGAACCCGGGCCCTTGACATTGAGAGTGTGGAGTCCTAACCACTGGACTGCCAGGGAATTCCCTTTCCTTCTCCAGTTTTGATTGACCAGAGAATCGGAGAGTGGAGGACAGAGAAGAGAGCCGTGTGCAGAGGTCACCAACCCCAGAGCAAGCATCAGCTATGCATCGGGCTCCCTGGGAGCACGTCATCTCTCCTCCTGATTAGGATCCTGACAGGCAAAATGATTCCCATTTTACTCATGTGGAAACTGAGGCTGAGGTTGACTGTATAACCACCCAGTCATGCATCTAGAAAGAACAAGCTCCAGATGCCTCCGCACTGGAGGAGGGTTACAGTGGGTAAATACAGAAAGGACTTCTTTCTCCTGGACCAACTGGATTCCTCTTAGCTTGAAAGACATGGCCAAATCTTGCCTCCCTGGCAGAATGTCTTCAGGACACCTTCTGTCTAGCTCTGATGGCTGAAACCAGATTACTGGGGGGAGCCTTCGGCCCTGGAGAGTTTATGCTCAACAGAGGCAGATAAAAGTGCCGTAATTACCATCAGATGACCCAGATTCCTACTTGAGGTCAAATGCCACCACAAATGTCTTTTTGATACAAGCTCAAGGAGCTGATAATGTAAACCTTAATAACCCAGGCAGGGCACTTTTCATCTCCCTGAGCGAGGACACTCATCCCAGGATGAAATGGGCCGCAGGGAAGGGTTTGCAACTCACAGCTCCAAAGGTTCCCGAAAGATAAGCCCACACCTTGTGCAAAGTTATGACAGGAAGCCCCACCAGGCCCTTGCGATAAGCTCTCCAGGCCCATGGCCGGGGACTGACAATTGTTTGGCAAAGGGGTGGTGTCCACTGCTTCAACTGTGACTTTGGACCAGAGAGTTGTAACAGACATAGGTGCCTCGGGCCGGTAACAACACTCTATCTGATGTTAGGGCCAGGCTGAGATTGCTTCAAGAGGGAAATAGATACTATTAAATCCCTACTTGGTGTGAGTGACAACCTAGTGGCAGGTGACAGCCCTGGATACATGTCAGAGGGATGAAGGGACAGCAGCTGAATTGGGCTGCGGTTGAGTTCTGGGTTGGGGCGTCTCCACTTTGAGCTCTATAACCAGGCTTCCACAGAGAAGGGTTCCCGGCTTTCCTATTCTCCATAACAAATGACTCCCTGCAATTCCTGATATTTGGCTGTGGGTCTAACCATTCCAGAAAACAACTGGGCGTGCATTCGACCTGACAGACTGTGGAATCCTATTTTGTTGCCTTCTGGAAAGGAGTTACATTGCCCACCACAGAGAAATGTTGAAGACCCTGCATTGCAGATTGTGGGAGTCTGCCTAGCTCATTTCTAGGAGGCTGTCATAGCTGATCTCTAGGGTTTTGTTTTTTGCTCCAAGAGCACCAAGCTGCTAGGAGTTCCCACACGTACAGAGCATGTCCCTGGGCCTTTGCACGTGCTGTGCTCTCTGTCCAAAGCTCTGTTTCCCTGCTTGTCCACTTGCCTATCGCTTACTCCTTCTCCATAACTTGGCTCACACATCGTCTCTAAGCCAACCTTCCCCTGAATCTTCTGGGTGAGCTTGTACCCCTCTTCTGTGCTCTTGCAGCTCCCCCACCGTGACCTCTGTTTCTCAGTACTTCTCCTCTGGAATGAAACTGCTTCAGACCAGTCTTCACCACCAGCCAAGCTCGCTGAGAGCAGAGGCCTTGTCTTTACCATCCTTATAGCTGCATGGCAGGCACTCAGCCACAGGAGATGTACAATAAATGCTTCCCTAATTAAACAACGTGAAGAAATGAACTGAATCTACAGACCAGATCCAGAGCAGTCCCTTTTTGAAATCTCTTCACTCATTTGTTTAGAAAATGTTTTTGCATACCTGAGGGGTATACAGAGAAACAACACCGGGAACGCAGTGGTGAGCAAAGCAGGCCTTGTTCCTGCCCTCAGGACGATTACGTGCGGGCAAATCAGACAAGCAATGGCACAGCTACTTACCTCAACGGCGCCGTGATTAGTGCCACCAAAGAGCAGGGCCAGGATGAGGGGGAAGCAAGAGGTGCATTTGCCTGGGCTGCAGAATTTAAGGAGCTGCCCAAAAAAAAAAAAAAAAAAGATAGCTACGTCAGTGCAATATTTTTTAATCAAAATTGATACAAAAACATCCATGCACAACAAAATATCCAAAATGTAAACATAGACCAGTGTCATGCCCAGCAATGTTAGAACATAAGAGAAAAGCAAAATGTGTAGCCCTGTACCCGTATTCTTGCATATTTTAATGGTTATGTTTTCCATAGAACATGAAAGTAGTTGAAAACTATTGAAAATGTTAAAAGTGGGTGTATTAAAACTCATAACAGGGCTTCCCTGGTGGCGCAGTGGTTGGGCGTCTGCCTGCCGATGCAGGGGACGCGGGTTCGTGCCCCGGTCTGCGAAGATCCCACGTGCCGCGGAGCGGCTGGGCCCGTGAGCCATGGCCGCTGAGCTTGCGCGTCCGGAGCCTGTGCTCCGCAACGGGAGAGGCCACAATGGTGAGAGGCCCGCGTACCGCAGGAAAAAAAAAAAAAAAACTCACAACATTATTTTACGTTTAGATACTTCATGTATTCCAAAACAGTATATATTGTCATTTTACTTCAGCTTGCATTAATTAAAAAATCATTCAGGTTGTCACTTGGTCACAAGAAGTTGTCACATGTGACAATCCTTTCCGATGACAGCAAGAGAAACAAAGAAATAGACACTGAAAATATTATGGAGAGTTTTACTTTCTTTTTTTTTTAAGATTTTTATTTTTGATGTGGACCATTTTTAAAGTCTTTATTGAACTTGTTACAGTATTGCTTCTGTTTTATGTTTCGGTTTTTTTGGTCGCGAGGCATGTGGGATCTTAGCTCCCTGACTGGGGATGGAACCCGCACCCCCTGCATTGGAAGGCGAAGTCTTAACCACTGGATAGCCAGGGAAGTCCCAGAGAGTTTTACTTTCAACAAAGCCAGGAGCACACATTTTCCCTCCGGCTTCAGGCATCAGCTGGGCTCAGCACAAAATAGACCTTTATTTAGAATTTGCTACTTTGTTCACTGTGGATTTTTTTGTGTTAATTGTGGTATCTTAAAGTGTTGCAGTAGAATATTATTTATCTCAGTTACTAAGGGGTTTGGGGGGCTCTCACTTATATTTTGTACACAAAGCAGGTGCCTCCCTCACATTACCCTAATCCCAGCCTTGCCAAAGAAGATTAGAGGAGCCAGTCTTAGGCTGGGGGTTAAGTAAGTCTCCCCTGAGAATGTGACTTTGAACCTAAGACCTGTAGAGGGAGTGAGACTGTGAGGTCTGGAGAGGGTCCTGCCTGCAGTTAAGGCGTGATCTGGGAAGAATCTCCCTCTGGGAATTGTGTGATGATTGAATGAGATGCTATTTGATTGTGGTAACGGTATCACAGATATATGCATATGTCTAAACTCATCTAATTATATACATTAAATATGTGCAGCTTATTCTGTAATGATCTATATGGGAAAAGAATCTGAAAAAGAATGAATATACGTATCCCTGAACCACTTTGCTGTACACCTGAAACTAACACAACATTGTAAATCAACTATACCCCAATATAAAATAAATATTAAAAAAAATTGTACAGCTTTTTTGGTTATCAATTCTGCTGCCAATAAAGCTGCAAAAAAAATCTTTTGGAGAGTAAATGATCAGAATAATATTACAATTCATAAAAGCTTTCATTTAAAAAATGTTTAAACCAGCTGTTGAAAGAGACCCACGTGCCTGGGAAAAATAGACCCAAGACAGCCTAGATAGCAACGTTCTAATAAATCTATTGTTTTTCAAGAAAAAGAAAATAAATTATTTGAGCACCTCCCCCCAAAAAAGAGATGCCATACTCAAACTGTTTAGCACCCAGTATGTGCCCAAGGACTGTCAGCCATTATTAGTGATTATCACTCGTGGCAGGTGCTAGAGATGCAGAAATGGCCACTCTGCCCTGCTCCGAAGGGCTTCACGGTCTTGGGGGCAGAAGACAGATGGAAATAGATGATTACAGAAGCACAGGAAGGGCTGTGTCTAAAATCTGTGCAGGGAAGCTCACACCTGAGCCTACCTGGGGATAGAATAAAATGCTTCAAGGTGGAAGTGAAGCTTGAGTTGACTTTTCAAGGATGAGCAGGTGCTCCCAAGCAGACAAAGAGGAAAGAAGCATTCCCAGCAGAGAGGCTGTGCTTTTGCAATAAGGTCGGGCACGTTTCCTCTGGGCTCCAGAGGTCCCTGCATGTATTTACACAAGTATTCATATTACCAGTTGTATCGGTGACATCCAGAGTTTGAAGTCCCAATTGCCACCTGGCTGCAGGGCCTGGGACAAGTCATGAGACCTTTCAAACGTCGGGGTTTGCAGTTGTCATGGGGGAATGATGGCATCTCGGGATGAGAGTTTGACTTCAGGACTGGGCAGCACGATACCTGGTCATAGTGGATGCTGGATTCCTGTTAGCCCTTCCTCATTCCCTGCATCATCCCCTCCATCCTACCCCAGGGCTCCCCTTGCAGAGAACCAGCCTCAGGAACCCTCACTGGGATCGAAAGCTCCCACCTCCCAGCCTTCTTGAACTGCACCCATTCCACCCAGACGAGAGCCTGAGCTGCTTGCTGTGGGCCAGGCACTCCTATCAGCACCCCAACTGTTCCCCCACCAAGCCCCGCTCACAGCCCCTCTCCACTTCCCCTCCCCCTCCCGCCCTCCCCCTCCATTAGCAGAAGTTTGAGGAAGTATTTTTGTGTCAGATACAAAGTGGGTTCCAGTCCTCTGGTGGCCTGCCTCATTTTTAGCCATCCTCCAGCTTCCTGCATGCCTCTCCCAAGTTCCTTGGCCGCCAAGTCTTTTCAACAGAAACAGGCAAGTGTCTGGATACAAATAAGATATGCACTCTGAGTCCCTTTTACCTAAATATTTGCAGCTCCCAGACAGCAAGTCCAACAGTCCAACCTTCTCTCTGCAAACTTGTTTCTTCTTCCCTACTCCCCAAGCCCTGTCTTTCCCTAATTTTGGTTCACAGCCAGCAACGATCATTTCCCTTTCCCTGTAAACCAGCAGGGAGAAGCTCCCCTCTCCAAATAGAGGGACACTGGAGCGGGCGGGGCTGGAGGACCATATTAGGTCAATCAGCTCAGCTACTCTCGTGCAGGACCAGGGAAAACTAAGAGAAGAAAACACACACACACAGGAGAGAAGGTTTAAGACTTGAAAGATAAAAATTTTGTTAAGAAACACCAATTTAGGGCTTGAGTCGTATAAGTCACCGCAACCCATCAAGATTGATAGCCATGGCTAAAAGCAGGGGAGCTGAGATCTGACCCTCCTGAACCCCAAATACAACAGCCAAGCAGTGCCGCTCCCCATAGAACATGTAAGGAAGCCCTGGCTCGGGAGTACATGCCAGACTTGGGTTCAAGTTTCTCAGTCTCTCTCTGAGCCTCACTTTCCTCATCCACAAAATGGGATTATTAATGATGCCATCCTCAGAGTGTTACTGTGGGCCTTCAGTGAGGTAATGTATGAAGGTGCTTATCACCGATCACTGCCCAGCTCACTAGCAACGCTCCATAAGTGGTTGCTGTTATGATTTTCGGGGTTTTTTTTTGTTTTTGTTTGTTTGTTTTTTGCGGTACACGGGCCTCTCACTGTTATGGCCTCTCCCGTTGCGGAGCACAGGCTCCGGACGTGCAGGCTCAGCGGCCATGGCTCATGGGCCCAGCCACTCCGTGACATGTGGGATCTTCCCGGACCGGGGCACGAACCCGTGTCCCCTGCATCGGCAGGCGGACTCTCAACCACTGCACCACCAGGGAAGCCCCTGATTTTCGTTTTTGACGCTCATCTGCACAGCTATCCTCTGAGCTCTCTCCAAGAAATGGGAGCACCCGAAAGGCAAAATTGGTTTCTGATTTCTTTGCAGTCCCAGCACCTCACATTGTAGCACCCACTCGATGTCAACTGAAGATGTGAAGGTAGCTGGGATCATCCCTGTCATCACAACTGCCAGGCTCTGAGGAATAAGGTGACCCCAGTTCGTTTGCCTCCAACCCGTGACTTTTCACTAAGCCACAGCTACCCTAAGCTGCCTCATTTCCAGAAATGATTTAGAGGGACAGGTAAGGTCATGGCAGGCTTTTGTCTGAGGGGTGAAGAGGGCTGAGTGTGTTCACATTACTGAGCAGGTCCAGGCAGGTGCACCTGGTACCCTGTCATCATCTGAGGTGTCCTGCGTTACCAGCCCTAACCTTTGGAATATCTTCACTGGTAGTTCATCTATTCATTCATTCATTCATCAAGGATTCATTGCAAACCCTGGCACAGAGGAGACAAAAAGTAAAGAGATTCAGGCTCTGCTTTCTTGAAGCTCACAGTTCACCAGTCAACATGGACCTATAAATAAATAATCCTGGTATAAAGCAATGCAGGTCTTAAAGGAGATTTGCCCAAGATTCCCCTGGGAGATAATGAAGCGAGAGGTCTTCCCTACTTTGGGAACAAGAAGGGGGATCAGAGGGAACTTCCTCCAGAGGGAAAGGCTGGAGCTGGGCTGGACTTCACTGGGTGAACAAGGAAGGAAAGGGCGTCCCCAGGAGAAGGGAAGCAGGCCCAGAGGCACGGCTGAGCAGGAAGCGTTAAGACCAGTGATGGTGGACCTGGGAAAAGAGCTGGGAGCAGTGAGCCTGGAGGAGGCACAGGGGCCAGGCTGAGCAAGCCTCGTGGGCAGTTTGCTTCATCCTGAGGACAACTGTGGACACGGAAGAATTTTAGGCAGTGCTGTGATACAATTAGTTCTGTGTTTTAGGAACAGGTTGAGCATTTCTGATCCAAGCGTGAGCTCATCGCACCCACTCAAATGAGGCTGTGCTCTGTATCCTTGCTCTCAGCAGCATTTGTCACTGGAGGCCACCTCTCCTTCTTTGCTCGTGCTCTGGGGCTGAGCACAAGCTTGACAATCACCTGCTTCCATGACTGTCTTCTCTGCTTTCTCAGTTTCTCTTTCTCCTGGAATTCCTGAATGTAAATGTCTCCCAAGTTTCTGCCAAAAGCCAAGTGCCTTCCTTTTCTCTCTACTCTAACTCTTGGGGATCTCATCCACATCTTAAGCTTCAACATTTAAACACCTTGAGGGGGAACCCTGGACTCAAAGCTCCAACAGTTTCTTAAAAATGGTAGGCAGAGCCCCACAGTCCTGCTAAATAGCCTAAAGTTATTGGCCATAAAACTATTCTAGGGCTTCCCTGGTGGCGCAGTTGTTGGGAATCCGCCTGCCAATGCAGGGGACACAGGTTCGAGCCCTGGTCCGGGAGGATCCCACGTGCCGCGGAGCAGCTGGGCCCATGAGCCACAACTGCTGGGCCCGTGTGCTGCAGCTACTGAGGCCCATGTGCCTGAAGCCCGTGCTCCGCAGCAGGAGAAGCCACCGCAATGAGAAGTCCACACACCGCAACGAAGACCCAACACAGCCAAAAATAAATAAATGAATAAATTTATTTAAAAAAAAAAAAACTATTCTAGAAGACCAGATTTGCCATCCTCCAAGGAGGTTTAGCCTAGTCCTAATTTCTGTTAAGATTTCCACAGGTTTATAGGCAAAATATTGCACCTTTAGATGCTATTTTACACAGCAAATGAACTCTTAGCCCTTTTTAGCAGATGTTTGCTGGGAGTCTATTCAATATCCAACTCTGTGCAGAAAATACAAGGTCAGCCTTCAATCCTGTCCTTTACTTTAAACATGTCCACCTCAGTGGGCACAGCACAGGGGACAATAGGACATCATGACCAAGCATACAAGCTTTGGCTTTGACAAACAAGTTTGCATCCTTGTTCCTTACATGTGTGATCTCGAGGAAGTTATTCCACCTCTCTCTCAACCTCAGTTTCTCCACCTGTAAAATGGAGACCATAATGCATTCCTCATAGATTTGTTGCAAAGATCCAACTTAATAAGACTTCAAGTACACTGTGTGGCATGTTATAAGGACTCAATTTAAGCGGTTAAGAAAAAATTCAGCCACTGTGGAAAAGAGTTTGGTAGTTCCTCAAAAAGGTAAACATAGAGTTAGCAGTTATCATATGACCCAGCAAGTCCACCCCTAGGTATATACCAAAGAGAAATGAAAACATGTGAACACAGAGACTTGGACATGGGTGTTCACAGCAGCATATTCCCAACAGCCAAAAGGTGGCCCAAATGTTCATCAACAATGAATGGAGGAACAAACTGTGGTCTATCTATACAATGGGATATGATTTAGCCCTAATAAGGAATGAAATATTGACACATATACCGTAACATGGAGGAACCTTGAGAGCAATAGGCTAAGTGAAAGGAACCAGACACAAAAGGCCACGTGTTGTAGGATTCCATTAATTTGAAATATCCAGAATAGGTAGATCCGTAGAGACAGAACACAGATTGGAGGTTCCTGGGGGTGGAGGAGAGGGGAGTGAGGGGCAAATGCTTCACGGGTACAGGGTTTCCTTTTGGGAAAATGCTCTGGATAGAGATGGTGGCTGAACAACTTTGTGAATGTACTCAATACCACTGGATTTTTCACTTTAAAATGGTTTATTTTCTGTGAATTTTTCATAAATCAGGTTTCACTTTTTTCCTGGCCCTTGTTGGCTTGAAATGTGTCCTAGAAACCACAGTGCCAGGCAGGAGTCCTGGGCACCTGTCTAGCCTTCAGTTTCCAGCAGAAATACAGAAAACAGTTCCTACCCTGTGAAGTTCACAGATGGTCCCAGCACTCCCAAATTCCAGAGCTAGCTTCTCTGGGTGTGCATCTTGTGCCATTGTGATCGCTGTGCAACACATTCAAAATCTCTGAGCATCAGAATCCTCCCCATTGAAATGGAAAGAATAACAGTGCCAACCTCAGAGTTGTTGTGAGGACTCAAGGGAGATGCGTTCATTTCCTAGGGATGCCATAACAAATGACCACAAACCAGGTGGTTTAGGACAACAGAACTTTATCCCCTCACAGTCTGGAGACCAGAAATCCGAAATCAAGGTATTGGCAAGTTCGTGCTCCCTCTAGAAGCAATAGGAAAGGGTCCTTCCTTGCCTCTCCAGTTTCTATTGGCTCCAGATGTTTCTTCTCTTGTGGCTGCATCACTCCAATCTCTGCCTCTCTCTTCACATGGTCCTCCCCCAGTCCTTCTCTGTCTCAACCTGCGTCTGCCTTTTGCTTATAAGCACGTTTGTCATTGGAGTTAGGGCCCAGGTGGATAATCCAGGATGATCTTCCCTTAATTATAGCTGCAAAGACTCTTTTTCCAAATAAGGTCACATCCACAGGTTCTGGGAATTACAACATGAACGTATCTTTTGAGGGGTCATCATTCAACTTAGTGCAGGCGATAATCCAGGTGGATTTCTTTTTCGGCACTTAGTAAACGTCAGGTATTTCATGATCATCGTCGTCGTCATCCTTGTCACGGCTGTCATCCTCATTATCAGCTAGGCCATGTCCTAGGACAGTAGGACAGCAGCTGGTTAAAATCTTCAGCTCACAGGAGCTCCCTTCAGGCCACACACATTCCACCTCTTTTTTCCACATATTTACTGTATTTATTATGTATTTTGTTTGTTGGTTTTGGTGGCACCGCACAGCATGCAGAACTTTCCTGACCAGGGATCAAACCCACGCCCCCTGCAGTGGAAGCACGGAATCTTAACCACGGGACCTCCAGGGAAGTCCTATTATCTTTTTTTTAATGCATTCGATAGCATTTATTTTTTAAAATTTTTATTGGAGCATAGTTGATTTTCAATGCCGTGTTGGTTTCAGGTGCAGAGCCAAGTGAATCAGTTGTACATATACATAGATCCACTCTTTTTTAGATTCTTTTCCCATACAGGCCACTACAGAGTACTGAGTAGAGCTCCCTGTGCTATACAGTAGGTCCTATTAGTTATCTATTTTACATATAGTAGTGTGTACATGTCAATCCCGATCTCCCGATGTATCCCTCCCCCTCCCTTACCCACTGGTGGCCACCTCCGCTGTGAGGAGGCTGGAGCTCCCCTGGTGTGCCCTGTCCTCTCCACTCCCATTCCTAACTGGATTCTCACTGGACCTTTGCAGCTCTTCTCCTTCATCACCACCAGCCACTTGAAGCCTCCCATTTCTGGGTCCCACCAACTATTGAGATATTAGACCTGGGGTCCTGATCCTGTTTCATCCCTTGGACCCCATGTCCTAGACCACCCTGATGCCCTTACAGAGCTGACCCTCTGCAGCCCCACAGCTTCCTCTGTCCCATTCCTTCCACTAGGCTCCCGCTTTCCTCCTGGTTGCGGCTGAGGGACCAGCATGCCTCCAATCCTTAACAATGGGGCTTATAAAAATATAAGGTCCAGGGCTTCCCTGGTGGCGCAGTGATTGAGAGTCCGCCTGCATATGCAGGGGACACGGGTTCATGCCCCAGTCCGGGAAGATCCCACATGCCGCGGAGCGGCTAGGCCCGTGGGCCATGGCCGCTGAGCCTGCACGTCCGGAGCCTGTGCTCCGCAACGGGAGAGGCCACAACAGTGAGAAGCCCACGTACCAGAAAGAAAGAAAGAAAGGGAGGGAGGGAGGGAGGGAGGAAGGAAGGAAGGAAGGAAGGAAGAAAGAAAGAAAGAAAGAAAGAAAAAAAATATATATATATATACACATATACATATAAGGTCCAGGCTGCATCCCCAAGTCAATTAAATCAGAATTTCTTAGGAGTAAAGCCTAGGCATTCTACTGTAGGGCATAAGTACTCAGGAATGGCATTGCCCCATCCACAACACTTGAAATCCTCAAGATCGTCCATAGGGCTCAATCCACTGTGCAGACATTATAAGAAAAGGGCTGTTCGGTGCTTTCCGACCACTTAGAGGGGTGGGATAAGGAGGGTGGGAGAGAGGGGATATGGGGATATACATATGCATATAGCTGATTCACTTTGTTAGACAGCAGAAACTAACACACCATTGTAAAGCAATTATACTCCAATAAAGATGCTAATAAATAAATAAAGATGTACGCACCACTGCCCCCGCCCCCCGCAAAAAAAAAAAAAAGAAAAGAAAAGAAAAGAAAGGGTCTGTGATCACTGGACAGTCCTGGACCAGAAAGAGATATAATGAGAAAAGCCTGGGGTTTGATGATAGTCTTGGGATCAAATCTTGCCACTTACTAAATTGCATAGTCTTGGCCATGACCCTTAACCTCTCTGAAGCTCTGGATTCTTGTGTTTAAAATGGAGATAGTAATACTTATCTTAGAACTGGTGTGTGTAAGTCATGGATATTAACATCTAGCAGAGTTTCTGGACCATCATAGGAGCGATCAAAAGCTCTTCTCCTTCCCTCCCTCCTGGAATTTGCAACAAGTTTAAATCCAGTTGCAGAAACCAAAACTGTACCTTCTATAAATGGCTCCTTGGCCCTGGAAAGGGGTTAATTGTTTAGCTTAGATTCTTTAACACGTGTTCACTAGTTTAGGGGCAGTTCTGGAAATCTGCTCCTGGATGATTCAAAGAGGGTCGGGGAACAGTGGGGCCGATCTGGCTGTGGCTTCCAGCCACTTGGTGGTAATTTGACTAAGTTAACACAGGCTGCAGCACACAGAGGTCTGGCCCTGTGACAGGCTACACCAGCTGCTAATGTTGTGAGCCTTGAGCTCCTTGGCAAAACCCTCGTTTTCCTGCCGAAGCAGAGAAACAGGAGACTCTGGTTCTAAGCTGCTTGATCTTCCCGAGGGGCCTCAGCGTCCCTGCTTCTGACCAACCAGGGTTTTTTTGTTGTTGTCCCTATGAATTGGGAGGCAAACTCCACTGGGAAACCAGGAGCCAGAACCCACTAGCCTGGGAAGTGAAGAAATCAGATTCTCCAAATGGTCCCAGGGCTGACTCTGCATTTTGCCTTCCCCGTGAGCACCTTGTGGAATCCTGCTGCTAGAACAAACCAAAAGCCTTTCCTTTGCACTTTCTACCTGTTCATCTTTGTAGCAATTTGCAAATAATCCTATTACAGTCCTCCTATGAGATAGGAAAGGGAGAGGCATCTTTACTAGCTTTTCCCCATGTCTTTTCCCCCCATGTCTTTTCCCCAGTGTCCAGTGGAATATCAGCCATGTTCAAACATTCATTTATTCAATAAGTATTTATGGAGCACCTGCTGTGTGCCAGACACAGCCCTTTTCCCCCTGTGCATGCTTAGAAACTGACACACAGAAGAGGACCCACCAAGTAATTGTTGAAGTGAATTAAACTGATTTAGAATCCAGCCACACTAACGAAGTGGTTGACAGACAATAGGTTAGCAAAATTCCTTTGGGCCATGACCTTCTCATATGTCCTCAGCAAAATGTGTGATCCCAGAGGGAAGCTCATATTGGTACTTTACATCTTCCTCATGAAAGGAATTGTAGAGCTCACTTAGTCCATTGGATTCCAGCTCTGGATCTCCTGGTGATTCTGATGTACCACCAGGGTTGAAAACCACTCATCTAGTCCAAGCTCTCATCCAAAAACCATGTCCCTGATGTGGCTCTCCATGGCCCTTTTTATAAAGTACCCACCTGCCTTGCCATGGTCTACAAGTGCCCTGTGTGATCTGCCCCTGCCTTCACCTCCTACTGCCCCATCCCTCTGCTCTCTAAGCCAATCACACTGGCCTCTTTTCATCCCTGAGCCCATCAGTCTGGGCCTTTGATCTTGCTGGCCCTTCTGGTCACTCAGGATTTGCCTCAAGTTTATCTCCTCAGAGACACCTTCTCTGACCACGTGATATAAAGTACGATGCACTCCATACACACAAGCACACACATGCACAGACTAACACACACACAGTTGTTCTCGTACACCCCCTTCTTTTATTGCTTATAACACCCATCACTAACTGCAACTATCTTCGTATCTATTTTTCACTTCTTTCTTGACTGTCTCCACCACGAGAATAGAAGCTGCATGAAAGCAAGGATCCTGTTATGTCTTTTCCAGCACTGCATCCGTATACCAACCACACAGAAGATGCTTAATAAATACTAGCTAAATGAAGGTATCAATCAACAAATCATTCCTTGAACTGGTGGAAGGGGATCTTTGAGCCCCTCCTTGAACACTTCTGGTGGTGGAGGGAAGCATTCCTCTCCCACCCAGGGAAATCTGGTTCCCTTGTTGAGCCGTGGAGATTGTTAGAAAAGTTTTCCCAGCACCAGGCTGACACCGACCTCCCTCCTGCCTCCTGCCACTTGAGAGTCTTTCAAATATTTGAAGACTGTTAAGTTTCCTCACAGCCTGCTATTGTCCAGATGAATGGCTTCTGGGAGATGTCGTCAAGAAACCTGGCTGTGTTTGTCCTCGATGACTGTGCCTGTAAAACGCTTCAGCTTCCTGCATCGGTCAACAGCCTGTGTTTTTATTTTTCAGAACAGCTGCCAATACCCTGCCAGGGTGAGCCCGGCACTTGCATGTTCCCATCTCTGAGGTGTCACTGGTAGGGGTTCAAGTGTCCTCTCTACAGGTCCCTGAGAAATATGCCTCTGGCTGTATCACTTCCTATGAGAGGTTTTGGGGGACTTCTAACAGAAAAAGAGAAAGGTGTGGGGCAGGGAGGTCCCTTCAGGAGCCCACCCCACTGCAGTGTGGGTGTGATGAAAGAAGTATAGTGTTTGTGCTCCTCCAAATTCCGTCTTTATCTTCTCCACTGGCCTTCCCCATCTTCCTTCCCAAAACAGCACAAACACCCCACCACTACCCGCCATCCACCAGCACTTCCTATCCAGGTCCAAAGCTTTATTTTCTTTACAGCACATGGCTCTGTTTACCTCTCTAGTCTCTTGTTTACTGTCTGTCCGCTTCACTAGAATAGAAGCTTTGTGAGCACAGGGACCTTGCCTGTTTTGCGCAGCGTGGTATCACCAGGGATGAAATGGTGCCCTGGGGCAATGGCAGTGCTTAATAAGCAATGAGAGAATGAATGAAAGAATAAGTAAGTGGTTGTGAGAACTTAGACACATCACCTAACTTCTCTGAGCCTTGCTGTCCTCTTCTGTAGAATGGGGAGAGGGGACAATAATTCCCTCCTCACTAGGCTGTTGTAAGGGTCAACTCAGACGACGTCTGTGGAAGTACGTCACCAGCTAATAACTTCATCAAATGCTCATGGTTATGGTACCATAACACTCCCACAGGGCTGGTCCTACAAGCAGAGAAAGCCAGTGGCTGCCCCTTGAGTGTGATTTGAAGAGCCCGATTGCCCAGAAAGATTCTCCCTTACTGTTTGACTGTCTAAAAATTCCACCATTAGCCGTTCCTTTCAGTAAAGGCATCGTGTTTCCACTAAAACAGAAATGCTTCCCTCGGTGTGAAGACAGGAGGGTAGAGATAATGCAGGAGAAAATAGCTTTCTTTCTCTTCTGCTCAGCTTCCTTCCTTCCAGCCCCCAAGTCCTGTTAATTTTTGCAACACTTCAGATGCAGGATCCTGGATTACTTTCACGGCCATCTCTTCTTTAAGTGGAGGAATGGCCTTCACTGTCATCCACCTATCTTTCCAGGCTGGCTTAGGACTTCGGAGACTTTTTCCATCTGGCTCTCAGTCCCCACACAACACACATTCCATGCGAGAAGAGCCTCACCGTGCAAGTGTTTCCTGTTGCAGTCCTGCCAAAAGAAAACTAGACTCCAAAGATAAGACTCAAGGCAAAGCTTTGGCCTAGACTGGTCGAGCAGTATTATCACTGTCTGGAAGCAGAGGCGGGGTATGCCCTGTGCCTTTAGCAGTGGTGGGAAGAAGGAAATGTGGAAGAAGCATGGTACCAGCTCCCTACCGCGACGCCCACACTCCAGTCAACCCAACTGCCTGCCCTTCCAGCTGCCGCCCGGCATTCTCCTGCCTTCCGACCTCGGTGCGGTCCAGACGTCCAAATCCAGTTCCTTATTTAACGAGCAGGGGTTCAGCTTCTGCTCTGAGCTGGGCACGCATGTGATCGTGTCCTCCAAGACCCCAGAGTCAAGTAAGAGAAACAAGAAAATAGCAAGCAGGAAGCAGGGTGATGCAGCTACTCCTGGGGTACCGAGGTTCTCAGAGGAGGAAAATTGAGGAGGGTCATGCAGGAAGGTCTCAGAAGGTCCAGGGAGGCATGTGACGGGAGGGGGTGAACTGAGTCTTAAAGAACAAGTGTGTGTTAACCCAGGACAAAAGGGAAGAAGGGCGCTGCAGCCCCAGAGAAGAGAATGAGCTAAATGAGAGTAGGGCATCTTCAGGGAAGTGAAGGAGGTTGGTTTGGCTGAGAGAAGGGGGAGTAGGAGGCGACAGCCAAGGAGGGCTGGGAAAATCGAATGGGGTCAGACAAGGAAAGCCTAGGAGAGCGTGCTGAAGGGTTGGGGCTGATGTCATAAAACAAAGGGGCATATCCCCTAGATCCTAAAAAGGGAGCCACTGAAGGACTTTAAAAGTGATAAGGGTTGCATTTAAATGCATTTAAATTAAATAGCTAAATTCCTCAGGTGTAGTTTGGAGGATGGATTCTGGGGAAGGAGGTTTGATGGAAGACTGGAGAACAAAGAAGGAGCTGTGATAAAACCCACCTAAATGATGGTGACACCTGGAATAAGGCAGTGCTGCTGAGGGAAGGGAGCAGAGCTTAGTCAAGAGCGTCTTTGGAGTCAGATGGACCTGGATCCTTATCCTGGCAGTGCTCTGCCTACTGGTGTGGCCCTGGGCAAGGCAACCAGCTTTGAATCCCGGCACTTTATCTGGAAAAAGATCATAATGCCCAGCTTGCCAGATTGTGAGGATTTGAGCTACAAATGTCAAATGTCCAGTACAGGGTCAGGCACGCAGGAGGTCCTCCACACACAATCGCTTTTTGTCTCTAATTGGGGTATAGTTGTTTTACAATGTTGTGTTAGTTTCTACTGTACAGCGAAGTGAAGTAGAGTTCCCTGTGCTATACAGCAGGTTCTCATTAGTTACCTATTCTATGCATATTAGCGTACATATGTCAATCCCGATCTCCCAATTCATCCCACCGTCCCTTTCCCCCCTTGGTGTCCCTATGTTTGTTCTCTACGTCTGTGCCTCTATTTCTGCCTTGCAGACAGGTTCATCTGAACCATTTTTCTAGATTCCATGTACATGCACAATAGCTTTTATGTTTATCCCTATTGTTGAAGAATAGCAGACCGAGATGCCGCATCTGCTAATCATCTGCATTGGCAATGCCAAGTCCAGGGGCTGTGGGCTACCCAACATTGTGGAAGGCTCGGAACATCATACATCCTCTTCGTCGGGTGAGGGCGGTTTATAAATAGTGGCATGGACTTAACAAGGACAAAAACCAACAGGAACCTGAACAACCATCAGCACATAGGTATTCGGCGGTTGCCTTCTGCCTGCCTAGCCCTGCATCAGAAAGGATGGAGGCCCAAAGAAGAACACAGCAAAGTGTTGGATGCAGCTCTTGACCTCAAGAAGTTTCCGGTCTGGTTGGGGAGATAAATCAGAAACCCATGAAACCATTGAAGAACAATACCTCTTTTCATTTCTTATCTTAGACTTCTTTATAGCTTTTGCCCCTGGTGACCTTGCCCTCCTTCCTGAAACTCACTTCACCCTTAATTTCCAGGGAGCCACTCTTCATGCTAATGCATTTTTTTCCAGCCTCTTTTCCTGGTTCTTCTTCCATGTCTTTAACTGTTGGTTTTCCCCAGGGTTCTTTGGTCTTCTTTTCTTCTCACTGCACATAGCTCCTTATCCACAGCTCCAAGTCCATGGACAGCTACCTGGACCTCCATACTGAGGTTAGAATGGAACTGCCACTCCACCTTCCAGGCGACAATGCTTGGGTGCCCTACACACATGCCAGACACAATATCTCCAAGGCTGAATCCATTGTTTTTCCTTCAAACCTACTCCTCCTTCAGGCCATACCCAGGTTCATGACTTTACTGTCCATTTAGCTGCCCAAGTTTTCTTAACCAAGTGGTAGAGAGCACAAACTTGTGTTTAACTTGGTTAAAACACAAGTGCTAGCAACTGGCCTATCTGGGTTTAGTTCCCAGTTCTCCCCGATTTGCTCTGTGATGTGTAAATTCGTAAACATCTTTGTGCCTCAGTTTTCTCACCTATAAAATGCGTACTTTAGTAGGACCTCTCTTATAAATTTGTTGGGAGGGTGAAACAAGTTAACATCTATAAAAAGTGTATCAAACAGTGTCTGGAACACAGGGAGTGATATATAAGGATTTGCAATTATTATTGTCTTAGATCCCTCCTACTCCCTCAACCCCCCACAGATGATCGGCCCTCAACTCCAGCAAATTCATCCTGTTTAGATTCTCACTTCTGCATTCCAGTTGCTGCTGTCTGTGTTCAGGTCTTCATTTTCTACGGCAGATGTTCTCAAAGCAGCTGCACCTCATTCCACACCTACCCCAGTGAAGGTCCAGTTGTCAACTGGGCTTGAGGCCCAGTTGTCATCTGGGTGATACTCATGAAGCTGTTGCCAAGACCTTCTAACTCTCAGGTTCTCTGGTTCTAGAACCCTGGTGTCCAATCCAGGTCAGCATGGGTTAGCGTAGGGTCAGAAAAGCCCCCTCCACACTCCCCCAAAATCCACTCTCCCGTCAGCATTCTTCCTACTTTGCTTTTCTTCCTTCTGTCCTTCCTTATTCCCTGGTCCTTTTCAATCTAATGATGGGTGGGAGAAAGAAAGCAATCTGGTCTTTTAATTCCCCCTTCCTGTCCCCTAGGCACCCCTCCTTCTGGATTGATAAGGGTGAGAACATTCAAGCCATAGATAAGACCTCAGCTCCCCAGCTCCTGTCCCTCCACTCCCTCTGGCTCAGCTTTGAAGTTCCCCAAACTCTGCCTCTGTAATGTGATTGTGTTATCTTTGCAGCCGAGGTGAGAGAGTGTAGAATGACTTTATGGCTTCCCGTAAGTAGCCTTCCCCAAAGCCATCATTTCTTATGATGCGAGAGAAAGAAAGTAGGGGTCCAGGATTGGGAAGGGAAGACCAAGCGGCTTCCTAGCAATTAGAGTACTGTTTGGTATGGAGTGGGGACCCCATGCAGGTTTCAAGAATGGAAGACGAGGCACAAAGCAGGTACTCATTGTGAGTTCAGAACCGTGGTTTTCAACACAGGTGATTTGTTCCCCAGGGGACATTCAGCAAAGTCTGGAGAAATTTCTGATTGTTACAGATTGAGGGACAGAGGCCACTGGCATCTGGTGGGTAGAAGCCAAGGGATTCTTCTAAACATCCCACAATGTACAGGACAGCACCCCACATCAAAGACTTCTCTGGCTCAAAATGGAATAGTGCTGAGGTTCAGAAACCCAGCTTTATAGAATGGAAGAAAAAGAAAAGGAAAGAGAGATCTTTCTACTAATAAAGGGCAAGTTATCATGGCATTTTTGTCCTGCCACTTTTTAATCTTCAAGTATCTGCATTCCTAAGAGGTCCCAAATCCCACTTTGTTTCTAAAGAGGGTACAGGAAAAGTGAGGTCTATGTATTTCCTGTTCCACAAGAGCTGACACACTCGTGTGGGAGAGGACACATGTTCATGGTGTCTAGAGACCTCATCCCATCTTGGCTCTGCCCAGTTAACCAGCACTGTTTGGGCAAGTCGCCTCCATTGGCTTTTCTGAAAAAGAAGAAAAGGGGCTCAGGGGTCCCCAGGGGATGCTGAATTCTCTAGTTCCAGGGCAGAGGGAGTGCTGCTGGCAGTGAGAGCTGGAGTACCTCCAAGGGGGTCAGGCCGGTGGACTGGAAAGTATACAAGGAGTCAAGGAGCAGAGGCACCTGAGCTGGACCCAGGACAGGAGAGAGTGGGCACGATTTGACAAATTGAGAAGGAAAAGAGGGTTTTAAGTAACGAGAACCTCACACGCGAAGATTTGGAGTGGAGATGAAATATGTGCCTGACCCAGTGCAGTTGCTCACACGTGCTGGCTCCTCCCCCTTAAGAAAAACGAGGTGAGCAGATGAAGCTAAATACACAGTGACCCTCGTCGGGTCGCCCAACAGCCACTATATTTACAGACAGCAGCCTCACGGGTTTAGCAAGGCCGCAGGATGGGAGAGATGGGAGGGGTCTCCAAGACCATCTACTTCAGCGATTCACCAACTTTCCAGATATGAGAACCCCATTGAACATAGTCTCCTCATAATTTTGCTTTTCTTTATATTGTCATTTTATTGGCACATTATGGCATTTTTTTAATCGTGTAAAGTATAAATGAATTTGTGGTTTTGTCATCACAATGTCCTTTTTCTTTTTCTTCCTTTCCTTCTTTTAATGGACTTTAGTTTTACAGAAGTTTAAGGTTCACAGCAAAATTAAGAGGAAGGTAGAGAGATTTCTCATATACCCCCTGCTCCCCCCCATGCACAGCTTTCCCCTACCAGAGTGGTACATTTGTTACAATCAATGGACCTGCGTTGACACATCATAGTCATCCAGAATCCATAGTTTACATCAGGGTTCACTCTTGGTGCTGTACATTCTATGGGTTTGGACAGATGTATGATGACATGCACACACCATTATAGTATCTTATAGAGCAGTTTCACTGCCCTAAAAATCCTCTGTGCTTTGCCTGTTCAGCCTTCCCTCCCTCCAACCCCTGGCAAACCCTGATCTTTTTACTGTCTCCACAGTTTTGCTCATACGAGAAATGTCATATAGTTGGAATTATACAGCATGTAGCCTTTTCAGATTGGCTTCTTTCACTTAGTAATAATCATTTGAACTTCCTCCACGTTTTTCATGGCTTAATAGTTCATTTCTCTTTAGCACTGAAAAATATTCCATGGTCTGGATGTACCACAGTTTATTTATCCATTCACCTACTTACTAAAGGGTATCTTGGTTGCTTCCGGTTTGGGCAATTATGAATAAAGCTGCTATAAACGTCCATGTGCAGGTTTTTGTGTGGACATAAGTTCCATCCATATGATTTTGAGAAATAGTTATGTATGTATGAAGCATCCTGTGCTGGAATCTCTGGGCAGTGCTACAATGAACGGGTGCCTGGGTTTCCTGGAGAGGCTCTGTAACCCCCTAAATTCTCGGCACATGATAAGTTGTTAATAGATGATAACTTGAAAAACATCAGGTGGCAGATCATTCAGATCAGTCTTTAAGAGGAAAAGTGACATCTTGACACCCACAGTTCTTGACTGACAGGCCCCAAAGGATAGCCCTGGGCTCCTGCCTGCTGGCTCTACCCTCCTCCCGCTTTCAGATCCCCTTACCTAAGAGTCCCTCCCTGGACTAGGGGAGGGTCACAGCAACTCAGAACAACCCACCAGGGGGGCTGACTCTAGTCATACTACTCAGTGAGGTTAAACGCTATGAAATGAAGGACACAAATTCAGAAAATGCTCTAGGCATGGGGATTAACAAACCCAATCTTCAAGGTTTTAATGGTCTCCATTGTCTGAAGTTTCTTCTTTAACTTGAAAGTCAGGTCTAAATTCCTCAGCCAAGCTTTCAAAATCCTTCAGAATCTGACCCAAATCTAGGGAAGATATTATGATGGCAAAAGTCAGGTCACAAGGTGAGAGCACCCCAAATGAGAGGAGTCACGTTTGAGGCCTAAGCTTGGTATTTAATGGTTCTGAATGCTCAGGCCACTTACCTGTTGCAAGCTTACAAGTGAGGTCTTATAGTTATTTGATAGGAAAGGGAACCAAGACCCAAAGTGTGTAACTGACTTTGAGGATGTATGTGATAGTAGAAGACAGAACTAGGGTTAGATTATGAGTCTGCTTCCTGAATCTTGACTGAATTCTGTGCTCCTTCTACTGGGCCACATCTGCCTCGTCCCTCCTTGGAATATCCTAAACCACTCTCTGTAAAACTATTTGTATAACTTTTGCAAGTCTGAAATATTCTGCTAATTAAAGTCTCTAGCTGTCCTTATCCTGTGCTTAGATGTCATGTCCCGCTTTGCATTCACCTACTGTCCATGTTCTGTTCATTCAATACCCTTCTGAAAGACCACACAGAAGAATGGGTTTCCTTAGATAGTCTTCCTGTTTTGTCCTCCCATAAGAATGTTCACTTATTTTGTTGATTTCACTTTTTATTTTTTCCTCTCCCTGACCATAAACACAACTTCAGCTGACAGAGTCTGAATCATATCAAGTATCTTTTCCAAACACAGTGCTATGAGACTAGGTATCAATTACAGGAAAAAAACTGTAAAAAATACAAACACATGGAGGCTAAACAATATGCTACTAAATAACCAAGATATCACTGAAGAAATCAAAGAGGAAATCAAAAAATACCTAGAAACAAATGACAATGAAAACACGACGACCCAAAACCTATGGGATGCAGCAAAAGCCATTCTAAGAAGGAAGTTTATAGCAATACAATCCTACCTCAAGAAACACGAAAAATCTTGACTAAACAAGCTAACCTTACACCTAAAGCAATTAGAGAAGGAAGAACAAAAAAACACCAAAAGTTAGCAGAAGGAAAGAAATCATAAGGACCAGATCAGAAATAAATGAAAAAGAAATGAAGGAAACAATAGAAAAGATCAATAAAACTAAAAATTGGTTATTTGAGAAGATAAACAAAATTGATAGATCATTAGCCAGACACATCAAGAAAAAAAGGGAGAAGACTCAAATCAACAGAATTAGAAATGAAAAAAGAAGGAACAACTGACCCTGCAGAAATACAAAGGATCATGAGAGATTACGACAAGCAACAATATGCTAATAAAATGGACCACCTGGAAGAAATGGACAAATTCTTAGAAAAACACAACCTTCTGAGACTGGACCAGGAAGAAATAAAAAATATAAACAGACCAATCACAAGCACTGAAACTGAAACTGTGATAAAAAAATCTTCCAAGAAACAAAAGCCCAGGACCAGATGGCTTCACAAGCGAATTCTATCAAACATTTAGAGAAGAGCTAACACCTATCCTTCTCAAAATCTTCCAAAATATAGCAGAGGGAAGAACACACCCAAACTCATTCTATGAGGCCACCATCACCCTGATACCAAAACCAGACAAAGATGTCACAAAGAAAGAAAACTACAGGCCAATATCACTGATGAACATAGATGCAAAAATCCTCAACAAAATACTAGCAAACGGAATCCAACAGCACATTAAAAGGATCATACACCATGATCAAGTGGGGTTTATCCCAGGAATGCAAGGATTCTTCAATATATGCAAATCAATCAATGTGATAAACCATATTAATAAATTGAAGGAGAAAAACCATATGATCATCTCAATAGATGCAGAAAAAACTTTTGACAAAACTCAACACCCATTTATGAGAAAAACCCTCCAGAAAGTAGGCATAGAGGGAACTTACCTCAACATAATAAAGGCCATATATGACAAACCCACAGCCAACATCTTCATCAATGGTGAAAAACTGAAACCATTTCCACTAAGATCAGGAACACGACAAGGTTGCCCATTCTCACCACTATTATTCAACATAATTTTGGAAGTTTTAGCCACAGCCATCAGAGAAGAAAAAGAAATAAAAGGAATCCAAATCGGAAGAAGAAGTAAAGCTGTCACTGTTTGCAGATGACATGATACTATACATAGAGAATCCTAAAGATGCTACCAGAAAACTACTAGAGCTAATCAATGAATTTGGTAAAGTAGCAGGATACAAAATTAATGCACAGAAATCTCTTGCATTCCTATACGCTAATGATGAAAAATCTGAAAGAGAAATTAAGGAAACACTCCCATTTACCATTGCAACAAAAAGAATAAAATACCTAGGAATAAACCTACCTAGGGAGACAAAAGACCTGTATGCAGAAAACTATAAGACACTGATGAAAGAAAATAAAGACGATACAAACAGATGGAGAGAAATACCATGTTCTTGGATTGGAAGAATCAACATTGTGAAAATGACTATACTACCCAAAGCAATCTACAGATTCAGTGCAATCCCTATTAGACTACCAATGGCATTTTTCACAGAACTAGAACAAAAAAATTCGCAATTTGTATGGAAACACAAAAGACCCCGAATAGCCAAAGCAATCTTGAGAAAGAAAAATGGAGCTGGAGGAATCAGGCTCCCTGACTTCGGACTATACTACAAAGCTTCAGTAATCAAGACAGTATGGTTCTGGCACAAAAACAGAAATATAGATCAATGGAACAGAAATAGAAAAGCCCAGAGATAAACTCACACACATATCTTTGATAAAGGAGGCAAGAATATACAGTGGAGAAAAGACAGTCTCTTCAATAAGTGGTGCTGGGAAAACAGGACAGCTACATGTAAAAGAATGAATTTAGAACACTCCCTAACACCACACACAAAAATAAACTCAAAATGGATTAAAGACCTAAATGTAAGGCCAGAAACTATAAAACTCTTAGAGGAAAACATAGGCAGAACACTCTATGACATAAATCACGTCAAGATCCTATTTGATCCACCTCCTAGAAAGAAACTTAAAAGCTTTTGCACAGCAAAGGAAACCATAAACAAGATGAAAAGACAACCCTCAGAATGGGAGAAAATATTTGCAAATGAAGCAACTGACAAAGGATTAATCTCCAAAATATACAAGCAACTCAAGCAGCTCAATATCAAAAAAGCAAACAACCCAATCCACAAGTGGGCAGAAGATCTAAACAGACATTTCTCCAAAGAAGATATACAGATTGCCAACAAACACATGAAAGGATGCTCAACATCACTAATCATCAGAGAAATGCAAATCAAAACTACACTGAGGTATCACCTCACACCAGTCAGAATGACCATCATCAAAAAATCTACAAACAATAAATGCTGGAGAGGGTGTGGAGAAAAGGGAACCCTCTTGCACTTTTGGTGGGAATGTAAATTGACACAGCCACCATGGAGAACAATATGGAGGTTCCTTAAAAATCTGAAAATAGAACTACCATATAATGCAGCAATCCCACTACTGGGCATATACCTTGAGAAAACCATAATTCGAAAAGAGACATGTACCCCAATATTCATTGCAGCACTATTGACAATAGCCGGGACATGGAAGCAATTTAAGTGTCCATCCACAGATGAATAGATAAAGAAGACGTGGCACTTATATTCAGTGGAATATTACTCAACTGTTAAAAAAATGAAATGAATTATTTGTAGTGAGCTGGATGGACCTAGAGTCTGTCATACAGAGTGAAGTAAGTCAGAAAGAGAAAAACAAATACCATATGCTAACACATATATATGGAATCTAAAAAAAAAAAAAAAAAAAAGGTTCTGATGAACCTAGGGGCAGGACAGGAATAAAGATGCAGACATAGAGAACGGACTTGAGGACATGGGGAGGAGGTAGCGTAAACTGGGACGAAGTGAGAGAGTAGTATTGACATAAACACTACCAAATGTAAAATAGATAGCTAGTGGGAAGCAGCTGCATAGCACAGGGAGATCAGCTCAGTGCTTTGTGACCACCTAGAGGGGTGGGATATGGAGGGTGGGAGGGAGATGCAAGAGGGAGGAGATATGGCGATATAAGTATACATATAGCTGATTCACTTTGTTATACAGCAAAAACTAACACACCATTGTAAAGCAATTATACTGCAATAAAGATGTTAAAAAAAATGACATATGGGCTAACCAAGGCTAAAATATAATTATATTGATAATATATATTTTAATAATATATTATAACTTATTTATAATATATTATAGACCTAGACTATGTCATATTATGTATATATTTCTATATTATATATAATAGTATAGTATACTATAATTTATAGATGTGTGAGTGTATAAATTATTATGTGTATATATACACATACATACACACACACACAGAAGTAAAGTCAGAGTGCGTACATAATTAACGATAAAGCTTTCAACATAGCCCTGACACCCTGAAAGATGACCTCAACACACATGAGAAGGACCCTTGAGCGTTCAATCAACAAAGGGGAAAAGATGGGGGCGGTAATTTTCTTTCTCTGTTCTTCAGAACAGGCAAGCTAGCAGGGGGTGCAGGATAGAGATTTGGGAATGAATGAGAGGAAAATGCAACATGGAGAGAAAAAAAATTCAGGTTTTCTCCTTTACTTCCTTAAAGATTTCTCAGTTTGGGTAATTATTTCTAGCTGCTTAACAAACACCCCCCAAATCTCAACGCCTTTACACAAGAGTTTATTTTTTCTTCAATGAAACAATTCAATGCAAGGATTCAGTGGGCAGCTATCGACACTGTGATTCAGGGACCCAGGACATTCCCATCTCATGGCTCCACAGCCCTCAGCCCATCTTCTCACCCCTCCCACAGCCATGCAGAGCCTTCCAGTCCTCTGTGCCTAGCAAATGGAGACAGGGAGAATGGGGAGGGCTGCACAGGAGGCTTGGGCAGGTCTGGGAGTGACACACATCACTTGTGTTTATAGTCCGTTGGCCTGAATTGGGCACCTGGCCACATCAAACTGCCCAGAGCCTGGGACATGTAATCTCGCTGTGTGCTCCAAAGAAAGAGCAAATGCACTGTCATGAGGATATAGCAGGTTCTGTCCCAGGGGCTTGGTGTTCTGGTCCTTGACTTTCAGAGTGGCTCAGCGAGAGTCGGCCAAATGCTCTAAGCAGCCTTGAGAGGACTCTTGACTGGCCCAGCCAGGATTCTGGCCAGTAGATGGAGGTCAAGGTTAGATTCCATAAGGCTGGAACTGGGAGCCAGAAGAACAACAAGCCAAAGGCTACTGGATGAGGGAAAGCTGAAATTGAATCCCCAAAAGACCAGCGTCCAGAGGGAGGACTTTGCAAGTTGAGTTACAAAGCCAGAAGATCAAAAAACAGGAAGAAGAAAGAGGACTGGGTGGGGGTGGGGGGTGGGGGGTAAAGGAGGAGAAGCAGAAGGAAAAGAGGAAGAGTAGTGGTTGGGAGAAGAAATGAGAGCCATTCAGAAGGGAAAAGCGGGGAAGGGTGCAAGCACGATTGGCCCAAATCCTAATGGAGGTTCCTGGGCCATCGTTAGAGGCCAGTGGCTGTATAGTGTGGACACAGGTCGGATTGGCTCAAAAATCTAGGAACAAGAACTTTTGGGAAGAGTACCAAGAGGAGAACATAGTTGACTTTTATGGGCTGAATTGTAGCTTCCCCCCAAATTCGCATATTGAGGTCCTAACCACCAGCCCCTCAGATTGTGACCTTGTTTGGATATAGGGTCATTGCACATGTATTAGTGAATTTAAGATGAGGTCATAGTGCAGTAGGGTGGACCCCTAGTGCGATGTGACTGGTGTCCTTATAAAAAGGGGAAATCTGAACTCAGACACACATGCAGGAAGAAATGCCATGTAAAGACGGAGGCACGGATCAGGATGAGGCTTCTATAAGGGCAAGAAATGCCAGCGATTGCCAGCAAGTCTCCAGAGGCTAGGTGGGAGACATGGAGCAGGGTCTCCCTCACAGCCCTCAGGAGGAACCACGCCTGGTGACACCCTGATCTTGGACTTTTAGCCTCCAGACCTGTGAGACAAAAATTTTCTGGTGTTTCAACCACCCGGTTTGCAGTATTTTGTTCCAGCAGCCCCAGCAAACAAGGCCCTATGATACTGCAGAAATAACAGCAAGAGAGTCAGTGCAGAGAAGGTGAGCACTGCGCAGGGTGGACACCATCTCTAGCCATCTTGCGAAAGGTGAGGGGTGAAGAATGCTGGGAAAAGGCCAAAGCAGCGCTACCTACAACCACTGACCATGTTTGTTATACTCTGTTTTCTACCAATTCAGCTTCATAATAAACTGTGCTAACTGGATGTGCCTGGCTCCCAGGGTATGAGGAAAGAACACAGATGGTCCTATGACATCATTGTCTCAGGTGCATCCCCACTGAACGAAAAATGGTATATTCATAAAAGTTTTCATCAGGACCCCTGAGTCGGCCGTAGTTGTCAGGAGGACCAGTAACAAACATAAAGCAGGGCTGAGATCAGAGGAGAGAGACCTGGCTGTGACCAAGCCTGGAAGAAGTGCGAATTGACCTGAGCCTTGAAGGTTGAGTTCATTCAGGAAAGCAGAGAATAGAGAGAAAATTCCAGGCAGCTAAAATAGTGCTGTGCACGGCTCTGTGCTACTCCTGCCACGCGTGGTACAGCTTCCTCCTCTACCTCTCTGGCAGCTATGACATAGATGCTGAACAAGCTGGCTTCATGGGGTGCAAGCAGAAAGCAACTTCACCATGCTCTCACTGTCGCTTTAAAATGTATTCAGCTGGGGAAGGTACTCACGCCCTAGGAGGAAAACGTATACGATCCAGTGAGTTTTCTGATCACTCTTAGTTCATAAAAGCTGATGTCCCTTTACACCACCAGAGTCTGCCTTCAGATATTAGAATGCCTCTTCATACAATAATCTTTGCTCCCAATTTGACTCCAGGTTAAATCGTTTCTCCATCCCTAGGTAAGGCTTGTGCTAAATGAGAAGCCTGGACCTGGGGCTTCTCTTCCGTCAACTCGCTAAGTGGTTTCTGCCACACAGCGCCTACCTGGAGTCAGAAAGAGGAGAGAGGAAGGTGAGAGGTACGTGAGAGTTCTTGCTTGTCTGGTATTTCTATAGACTGGCTTCATGCTCTCCGAGCACAGCAGGCATTTAAAGCTGACTTGTTTTCTTAAGGGATGCTTTTGTGAGTCCTTTGGAGACCTCTCCCCAGTTGCTGAGGAGCTCTGGCCCACAGCTCTCTTGATGCAGGGGATGGAGTGCTTTAGTTTCCACTAATGTTTTACTCCTTCCACATGTCCCGGGAATGTGGCCATAGTGCCAACTGAGGTCTGTGTTCAGCTCTAGGCAGCCCTCTGGAACAGAGTCAGTTATGGTCCCACACCAGCTGTCTTGCACATGTATCCCTGTCTGATCCATGAGAATAGTCATGCACCCTTATCCCTGACAAACTCCCAGAAGACAGGCTGCCAATGCAGCCACCTTTCCTTTGTATCAGCCATCAGCAGCTGGCCGGCCCATCTCTAGCCGCTCAAATATCCCAGATGGGAGTCCGACTTCGGTCCAATGCAACCTCTAACTTTTTTTTTTTTTTAACATCTTTATTGGAGTATAATTGCTTCACAATGGTGTGTTAGTTTCTGCTGTATAACAAAGTGAATCAGCTATCCGTATAAATATATCCCCATATTCCCTCCCTCTTGCGTCTCCCTCCCACCCTCCCTATCCCACCCCTCTATGTGGTCACAAAGCACCGAGCTGATCTCCCTGTGCTATGAGGCCGCTTCCCACTAGCTATCTATTTTACATTTGGTAGTGTATATATGTCCATGCCACTCTCTCACTTTGTTCCAGCCTCCCCTTCCCCTTCCCTATGTCCTCAAGTCCTTTCTCTAGTAGGTCTGCATCTTTATTCCTGTCCTGTCCCTAGGTCCTGTCCCTGTCCCTAGGAGCATCATAGAGCCCAGCACACAAGCTGCTTCTGCCAGGAAGTCCTCCTCCCACTAAATCACCTCTTCTTCCAACACTTTCACATCCTGATGTGGGGTCAGGGGCTTATGAGATAGCTAACTGACTCTTTACTGCATAATTTTTACAAATTCCTCTGGGCGGTCCATCTCATAGAACATTATGATGTATCGTAACCAAAGCCAAGACATCCATGTTAATGTCCTTCTATATAACTCTTTACTCTTCTGTAAATTCCCCACAAGCAAAGTCCCGACCTTTTCATCTTTGTAGCCCAGCCCCAGACACACGGTTCAAGAGTTGTTGGTTGAACGAATGAACAAATGAACTGATAGATAGTGGAGAATTCTATACAAAGCATGTTCCTCAAACATTAAGACATCAACCTGGCTGGCGAAGAGAATTTGTTTAGAGAAGGATTGGGAGCTAAGTTGGGAAGAAATACTCAAAAATATTTGGAGCACAGAGAACTATAGACTGGAAACCGAGGAGCAGAGCTGAAACAGCATGAACATCAGGGACTTATGGACGCAGGTGGACCCAGTTCTGCCACTTGGGTTAACTGTAGACCAGAGGCAAGTTACTTAACCTCTGTGACTCTCAGCATTCTTGTTGCAAAATAAATACTATCATTCCTATCCGGTAAGGTTGATATGAAGTTTCATGGAAACAGTGGGTACAAAGCACCTGCTACAGGGCTTATCAGAGTAAATGATTGACACATAGTCACAGTAACAATTTAAAAACCATCTTTGAGTGCTTGCTATGGGTCAGAGACTGTGTCAAATGCTTTCTAGGCGTCATTTCATTTAATCCTTATACAAAGCCCACAAGACAGGGAGCAAGTGAGCCCGATTGTAGCACAAGGAACTGAAGTTAAGTGGCTTGTTCAAAGTCACCAAGCTAGCGAGAGAAAGACCTGGGATTTAGAGGCGCATCTCTCTTTCTGCAGAGCCTGCTGTCTGTCAGCCTGACATCCTCATGCATCTTTAATGAAGGATCATTGCATGTCCTCCATTTAGAGACCCTAGGAAACAAATGAGAAATGGTGCCAGATCTCTAGGAGCAAACACACTTTAGCCCCCATGCTAAAAGCAATTAGGAATTCTCTTTTCTTGACTAAAAACAAATCAGTGATGTTGGGATCAAAATATTTGTTGAAAATCTCTAAAGGAATGGGAAGATAGTAGCATGATTGGACCACACCCTGTGGATAGTGGTCCTTGGAGAGTAACAGATGAGCACATGGGTGAGAATGCTTAGAAATCTGGGAAGTGCTTTTAAAAGGCGGGTGGGGTGAGGCAGAAGGTTTCCAAAAGACTTGGGAGAGCCAGATCACCCCCCCGCAGGCTCAAGTCCATTTCTCCCGTCAAGATGTTTCTCCCGCTGAATGCTAATTGATGCAGCCACTATGGAGAACAGTGTGGAGGTTCCTCAAAAAACTAAAAATAGAATTACTATAGGACCCAGCAATCCCACTACTGGGCATAGACCCTGAGAATACCATAATTCAAAAAGATACATGTACCACAATGTTCATTGCAGCTCTATTTACAATAGCCAGAACATGGAAGCAATCTAAGTGTCCATCATCAGATGAATGGATAAAGAAGATGTGGCACATATATACAGTGGAATCTTACTCAGCCATAAAAAGAAACGAAATTGAGTTATTTGTAGTGAGGTGGATGGACCTAGAGTCTGTCATACAGAGTGAAGTAAGTCAGAAACAAAAAGACAAATACCGTATGCTAACACATATATATGGAGTCTAAAAAAACAAAAATGGTTCTGAAGAACCTAGGGGCAGGACAGGAATAAAGACACAGATGTAGAGAATGGATTTGAGGACATGGGGAGGGGGAAGGGTAAGCTGGGACAAAGTGAGAGAGTGGCATGGACATGTATACACTACCAAATGTAAAATAGATAGCTAGTGGGAAGCAGCCACATAGCACAGGGAGATCAGCTCAGTGCTTTGTGACCACCTAGAGGGGGTGGGAGGGAGACGCAAGAGGGAGGGGATATGGGTATATATATATATATATATATATATATATATATATACGTATAGCTGATTCACTTTGTTATACAGCAGAAACTAACAAACCATTGTAAAGCAATTATACTCCAATAAAGATGTTAAAAACAAAAGAGTTTCCTCCCACTGAAAGTAAAACAAGAACACTAAGGAGAGAATGAAAGGCCAGAAGAGAAGAGGATATTGTGGGACAACATCCCCCTAACTTTACAAAGCCCAAACCTCAAAGAAATAACCACCCCTGACCTGAAAAAGCAAACAGAGAAGGGTTGGGGTAGGCTTTGAGGTGACTCAAGTCTTGTTTCATCTGACACTAAGACCAAAAGCAAGAGTGACCTGGATACTAAATTCTAGCAACATTCCAGAATACATTATTAAAAGTAGATTGTTGACATTGAAGAATACAGATGGCAGGCATTAGGCTGCCCAGGTCTAATCCATGAGGCCAGGATGGATGGGCAAACCCAAGGGTTGGACATCTTTGGGGCAGGCTGGGAGGAGAGCTCCCAAGGGTCTGGTGGAGCCAAGGGGGCAGGTGATATCCTCAAGGCCCTCCACTGGGGCCTCAGAGCTTCAAAGAGACCCATAGCGTACTTAGCTAATAACAACAAAGATGATAATAATAACAGCAGCAATAATACCTGCCGTGTGGGTGCACTCAGAGTGTGTCAGGCACTGTACGGAGAGTACTTTTCATATGTGAGTCGCCTTAATCCTTATCACAATCAGAGTGAATATTTTAATCACCAGTAGATGAAGATAGGGAAAACAAGACACGGAAACATTAAATGACTTGCCCAAGGTCATGCAGCTAGCAGTGGTAGAACCTGAATTTGAACTCAGGTGTCCAATTCCTAAGTCCATATTCGTAATCATTATGATACTCATTATGATACATATTAGAGGGTCGAGAGCTAAACTGGAAGCCAAGATGAAGATATGAATAGAGAGTGGGTGGGCAACAGTCAAAAAAGAGAAAAGATATTAGGATCTGGAAGTAGAGTGCCCCAGCTCTATTCCTTATTATCTAAGTGATCTTCAGCAGGTTACTTCATGTTCCTGTCCCTTAGTTTTCTCATCCATAAAATGGGAATAAAAATACAAAGTATTTCCTAAAGTTGTTGTAAGGAATCTATGAGTGAATAGAGTGCGAAGTACTTGGAACAGTATCTGGCATCCCCCAGTGCTATTTTAGCTACTATCACTATTAAGGTGGGTGGGCTAGGTGAGGAGTCAAGACTCATGTGTCAAGACTCATGAGGAGCTGAGTGTCAAGACTCATGAGGAGCTTCTTCAAGGAGCCATGGAGATTTGGAAGATGATAATATTGGTTTACCTACAGTAAGGCTTGGAAATACATGGCTTTCCTTTTCTTAATAGGGTTTCAAACTGGGAATGTTCTAAGCATAGCAAACAAAGCTTTGAGGTTTCCTATGATATTCTGGTAGCAACAGGAAGCACTGTGATCTAGACAAGTGTTGCAGGCAGTGGATTCACAACAGGTAGAAGGATGCACCTGTAGAAGTCCACTGATGGATCCGTGTATCATCATCTACTGGCCTGGCTGGGGCTTTAAACCAGCCATCGGCTTTCTTACTAATTCTGGAGGAGATAAAGAAGGCATGCTCGTCCAGTAGGCAGGTGACTCAAAACTAGGAGAGAAAGCAAATATATGGGATGATCGACATAAATCCTCAAAAGGACATAACTTTTCAGATCGGGAAAGAGGGACAAACTTAAAGGATAGAATATTCAGGAATCAAAGTCCTACACACAGATTTTGCAAACGGAGACTGGGAAATGTCTGGATGAAAGGGCTTAACAGCAATTTTCACTGAGAAAGAGGAATAAGAATAAGGAGGAGGAAGAGAAGGAGAGTTGGGAAAGCTCAAGTGTGTGCCCAGTGCACGTCAACCACGTGACACAAAAGCTCCGAAAGTGAACGAATGTCAATGATATTTATTAGACGTACAAGCCCTTAACAAGAAAGGCAGGAGCCCTGAGCTCTGCAGCAATCAGGTCGAGACTTAAGTGCTGTGTTTGCTTCTGGGGAGTGATTATATGGAGGAAAACAATAACAAACTCAGCTGTATTCAGGAGAGAGGTCGGGGTCTCAGAATCATGTCACATCTGGAGTAGCTGATGGAATGAGAGGTGTTTTCCTTAGAGAACTGAATCTGAAAGGGACCAGGCCAGGTATCTTTAATAATCGAAGGGTTGTCATGAGAGCAAGGTATTTAATTAGTGCTCTGTGGCTCCTGAAGCAGAGTTAGGATTAAAAAAATAGAAGTGACAGGCCAGCAGATTTCAACCCAAAATATAAGAATAAAAGGAACTAAGCTGCTAAAAAGGGTGGGGGATGGACTTCCTGGTGGTCCTGCAGTATTAGGAGATTTTTTGGATCTGCAGAGCCATTTTAAAGAGTTACACTAGGTAACCTCTCAGACTGCTTTCAAATCTAAGACCCCATCATCCTTTGACATGGTGACATGGGCTTTTGTCAGTAGGCAGCAGTAAAAACTATCAGAATTTGCAAAGCTTTTTTGCAGTTTACACGTCTCTTTCATATATCATCTACAAGAATACTCTGCAAACCTGGACTTTTGCAAAAAGGAATCTTTTCATTGATTGTCTTATTTACTCATTCAACAGATTCTCCTTGCATGCCTGCTACGTTTCAGTCACTGTTCTAGCCGCAGAGGATGCAGCTATTTTTAAAAAAGCACTCTCTGCCTCAGGGGGTTTATAATATAGTGGCTGCAGATAGGTAATAAATACATATGTCAGGTTCTGTTAACCTCTGCGAAAAAAAATAAAGCCATGAAAAGACACAGAAGAATCTTAAATGCATGTTACTGAGTGAAAGAAGCCAGTCTGAAAAGGCTAAATACTGTATGATTCCAACTATATGCCATTCTGGAAAAGGCAAACTATGGAGACAGTAAAGAGATTAGTGGTTGCCAGAGGTTGGGAGTAAAGGGAGGGATATAGGTGGCGCATAGGGGATCCTTAGGATAGTGAAACTACTCTGTATGAGATAGCATGGTGGTAGGTACATGTCATTATATATTTGTCCAGACCCACAGAATGTATGACTTGAAGAGTGAATCCTACTGTAAACTTGGACTTTGGGTGATAATGATGTGTCATGTAGGTTCACAAGTTGTAATAAATGTACCACTCTGACAAGGGATATTGATAATGGGGGAGGCTGTGTGTGAATGGGAAATCTCTGTACCCCACTCTTAATTTTACATGAACCTAAAACTGCTCTAAAATAGATGATAGATAGATACATAAATAGATAATAGATGGATGGATGGGTAGATAATAGTTGGATGGATAGATAGGTAGATAGAACATAGATAACAGGTGGGAAAAAAAGAATGAAACAGCACTAAAAATAATAATAGAATAAAATAAAATAAATTTACATCCATTAACTCATGTAAGACACACAACAGCCTGGAGATGTGGATGACTGTTGCCCCTTTTCTACAGCTGTGTAACAATCAAGCCCCAATGTAGGGATAAGACCACGACTATGTTATCACACAAAGAGAATCTGTGGGTCAGGACACACAGGGCACAGTGTGGGGTGGCTTGTCTCTGCTCTGTGATATCTGTTGGGCCTCAGTTGGGAAAATGCAAATGGCTGGGAGCAACTCAAAGAGCTGGGGGCTGCACTCATCTGCAGGCTTATTCATTCACATGTCTGGCTCCTGGGATGGGATGACTTGAAGGCTGTGGACCAGAGGCCTGGCCAAACTGGTGTTCTCATCATTCTTGGTAGTTAGTGTTCTTACATGCATCTCAGAGCTCCACGAGAAAAAGTACCAACAAATGAGGCCGAAGTTGCCTGGCCTTTTATGACCCCATCTCAGAAGTCACCACATCACTTCTGCTGCACTATGTTGGTCAAAGCAGTCACATTGAATTCATCCAAATTCAATTCACCCAATTCAATTCAATTCCATGCAAATTCAAGGGAGACACGGACCTCTCAAAGAACTTGCAGCCATGTTTTGAAACCACCACACTATTTTTGCAGAGGGAGGAAAATTAACACAAAGTGAGTAAGTAACTTGCCCAAGGTCACACAGCTCGGTGGTGAAGAAAGTCTGTCATAACGACTCACGTTACTCCTTCCTGACCACTTGCATAAAATAGCAATCCCATTCCCCTTCCCAAGACTTCTCATCCTGGTTGCATTACTTTATTTTCTCCATAGTACTGATCACCCCTGACATGACCCATGATCACTGAGACTGTGTCTCATTCACTCTCATGTTCCTATCCACCAGGACAGTGCCTGGCATGTAATAGATGCTTTAAAAAAATGCCAAATGAAAAACAACATCTCCTTTTCTTTGACCAATACCAAATATTTAAAGAAACTCTAGGCTGAGTCCAAAGAGTAACACACAGAATAAGATCTCTGAAATAACACTGTTTATGTAAATTAAGCTCTGTGCATGCAAAGCACTGTATATCATACCAGAACACCTACAAGCAGAAAGATAAATGTCAAATACATTAGAATGTTGCCCATGGGGAGAGGAGGATGGGCATCGAAAGGAAAAGCAACTAAAAACATAAATAGACGCAAAGATAAATGAGAGCGGCTTTGCAGGAGCCAATGGTGTTAGGATGACAGTGTGCAGTTAACTAAAGGGTTATATTAACTCGACCATCTGCATCTGAGGATCAGGTTAAAAAGAAAAGTAGCACATGCTCTTTGGAGATTTGGGGGGGAAAGACCTCAAATTCTTTGACACCCCTTCCAGTGATGCAGCAGAAGTGATGCTACGTGACTTTAGAAGCACTAGGCCATCAAAGGGATTTCCCCTTCCAGAACACTCCCTCTCAGAACCCAGCTGTCATGTCAGGAAAAAGGAAGCCCAAGCCACAAGAGATACTGCCTGGAGATGCTGGGTCAACAGTCTCCCTGCTGAGCCCCACCTTCAAGCCATCCCTGACCAAGGACCAAACATGTGAGTAAAGAAGCCATGTTGGAAGTGGACCTCCAACCACAGCTCTGCCAGCCCCCACATGTTAGAGCTACCTCCAGCTCAGACTCCAGACATCAAGGAGCGAAGACAAGCCATCCCCTCTGTGTCTCTATTCAAATTCCTGACCTGCAAAATCTCTGGGCCTAATGAGATGATTGATTTATGTCACTAGGTTTGGAGACAATTTATAACTCAGTTTACAAACAACAAAAACATGCTACTGCTACTCAACTCCCTCTGAAAAGGGTGCCTAGATTAGCTGAATATTCTATGTTTTCAAAAGAACTGAAAAATTAAAAAATCCAAAATTTTTCTTCTGATTTTTAAAATTTAGTAACTATCCAAAACTTTTTCTAAAATACGGTGGAGGGAGAATAAATCCCATCTGCGCTTCCCAATTGGCCCATGAGTCACCGATTTGCAAATTAAACTGTAATTGAGTTCCCGCAGAGGTTTGTAAGATCACGTATGTTTATCTCCATGTCCCTCACACTTTACAGCCTGAAGATGAGACTAACCAGGGAATTGATCTCCCAGCACTGGGTTAGGTCAGGAAATTACCACTAACTGGCAGCCCAACCTTGGGCTTCACCTCACTTCCCTTAACTGACGAATGGGGGCACCAGTATCTACCTTAGCTGCTTCATGGGTTGCTGTGAGGTTAGTTTCAAACAAGCTTGTATGTAAGGAAGCAATTTGTAAAGGATGATGCAGTGTGTACTTTTTTTTTTTTTTTTTTGCGGTACGCAGGCCTCTCACTGTTGTGGCCTCTCCCGTTGCGGAGCACAGGCTCCGGACGCGCAGGCTCAGCAGCCATGGCTCACGAGCCCAGCCGTTCCGCGGCATGTGGGATCCTCCCGGACCGGGGCATGAACCCTCGTCCCCCTCATGGGCAGGCGGACTCTCAACCACTGCACCACCAGGGAAGCCTGCAGTGTGTACTTTTAATGGGCCACATAGTGGCTCCCAAAAAAGATATGTCCATGTCCTAATCCCCAGAACCTGTGAACGTGACCTTGCTTGGATAAAGGGTTTTTGCAGAAGAGACCAGGCAGGCCCTAAATCTAATGACGAGTGTCCTTATGAGAGACACAAAGGGAAACATACATGCACGGAGGAAAAGACCATGTGAAGATGACAGCAGAGATTGAAGAGATGCAACCACAAGCCAAGGAATGACAGGCACCACCAGAAGCTGGAAGAGACAAGGAATGAAACCACCCCCTGGAGTTTCTAGAGGGATCGTGGCCCTGCTGGCACCTTGATTTCACACTTCTGGGCTCCAGAGCTGTGAGAAGATAAATTGCTGTTAGTTTAAGTCACTCAGTTTGTGGTCATTTTTACATCATCCCTAGGACACTAATACAGTACATAGCGGAACGGTCATGGCCTCACTATGGATTCCTTTGAGAGTTGCATATTGTGGGCGCTTTGTAATCCATTGGTCATCTGTCTGGCCGCTCTAGTTTGAGGAGTCTCCTCCCTGAAATCACCCATCTGGTCACTAATCAGTAATGCCTTGTGAAATCACATCCATTCTGGGAGGAATTATTCAAATGTTGCACTGTTGTTCAATATTCTCTTTTCTTTCCTGGTGAGAAGCTCCTGGAGGTGGTGAGCCATTGAACAGAGCAGACATCCTGGAAGGGTGGTCCCCAAACCACCCTCATCAGAGCCACCTAGAACAGGTCCTAGGAATGCTAAATCTCAGACGCTGTCCTAGACTTAATGAGTCAACTGCCAGGGGTGGGAAGGATAAGAGGGGATTGAGAATCAGTATTTTGAACAAGCTCCTTAAATATCTGCTATGCTCACTAAAATTTGAAAGCCACTAACATAGGAAGGAGCTGTCGAGGCCGTGAGTCAGACAGCCTGGGGCTGATTTCCAGCCCTTCTCCTCCCTATCCATTAAAAGTTTAAGTTCTCTAAGGGTCAGTTTCCTCCTCTGTAAAATGGAGATAACAAGGATGGCCCATCAAAGGGTTGTGCTAAGAGCGGGCTTGCACGAGGTCATGCATGCAAATCGCCTAGTGCAGTTGCTGAATAAATTCCGGTTAATGTTAACATGATGGGGATGACGATGATGACCCTGCCCCGCTAAGATCAGAGGCCAAGGCCACCCATATTCAGTACCACGTGAGCCTCCTGAGTGGTCCCCCCAGTTCAAATCCATCATTCTCCATCATGAGTCACTCACTGCAAAATTCTAATCTGATCATTATTAACTGATGAAATCCGTATCACGTTCTCCAAGAAAGAGGACGAATATAGGGATGACTCAAATCTATCTCTTTATTTAGGTCTTCTAAGGCTACTGGAAGACTTTGGCATATGTTCTTCTTAAAGGAAAAAGAAAAAGAAAATCCTGACTTTGTCAGTCCTTTGCTTAAAGTCATTTGCCTACGCACGGCGCACAGTAGCCCGTGTGATCTCCTTCAAACCGCCCCTCCCATCGCAACTCCCTCAGCCTTATTCCCTTAAACATTTGCAGTTTGTAAAAAGCCTGGTACAATTTCAATCCCCAATGCCTTTCTACATGCTCTTCCCTCTGCCTCCGATGCCCTTCTCCTTCCCTAGCCCATGCCCATTCATCTATAGCATTCATATTCATCCTGCAGGACTCAGCTGGACCACTACCTCCTCTGTGAAGACTTTCCTGATTCTTTTGTCTCACCCCAATTATCCCTATAGCTGAGCCCTTCACCCTCTTCTCTGTGCCCCCCTCTCCCCATCACGTACCCTACATAACATAGAACCAGGGTCCCAGGCTAGGACAACAGACTATCTGTGTTTAAAGCCCAGGACCATGACTTATTCGTTGTGTGATCTAATCTTTCTGGGCCTCCATTCCCTTATCTATACAATCTGAATTGTTATAAACCTTCAATGAAGTGATTCTTGTTAAGTATTAAACATGGTGCCTGACACATGGTAAGCAACTAGAAATGTTTGCCACTATGGTTATTATTCTTCAGCATAGTCTAAAAATACAAGTAAGGTCACCTCTTTATTTTGTTTTCCAGACATCCACAGAAAAGTTTTAAAGACCATCAGTGAATCATAGCAGCCCAGGCTTAGGAGGAACCTCAGAGATCATTTGCTCCAACTCACGTTTAACCACAACAGGTCAACATCATTGTCACTCAGGGTAGAAGCCAGAGGGCTCTGTTTATGTGACCGACAGACCCAAGACAAAACAAAACACCTTGCAAAAGTCATTCTCACAACTTCCTTGAGAAACAGGTGTGAAGCAAGGACTCAGAGCCTCCGTTTTTAGATGAGGAAACTGAGTCACGGAGGTAGTGTGAACGGCAAAAGGTCACACTGTCAGCCAAGAGGGCCAGTTCCTAGATAACCTCCTCCATCTATCAGCTGACAATCTCAAGACCAGGAAGTTGTTTGGGTCACAAATAATGTTCTTGTGGGAAATGAATGTGAGGAGATAAACATGAGGTTATGAGAGCCAGAGCAATGAGGTAATGTTCAGGTTTTTGTTGTTGTTCTTACTGAACATTTGTTTTCTTTAATTCCAGAAAAGCCTTGTAATGAGAATAGGTGATGAAGCATCTGGGGAGGCAGCATGGCCTCAGAGAAAGCAGGGAGGAGATGTAATCAGACGGAGCTATGCTTAAATCCCCTGCCTGTCACTGGATGGAAATTTGGACCCATCCTGCAGGCTCTGAGAACTTCATCTTCATCTGTAAGATGGAGGTAATGGTAATGCCTCCCTTATGGAGTTCTCAGTAGAATCTTAGATGGTGTATCTAGAATCCTTGACACATAAATTCACTCTATAAATAGCTACTATTGTCGTGTTTGGAGTTGTTAGGACAATTGTAAATGTAAACTCTTTAGAAGGAGGTGGAAAGTGTTTGAAAAGATTGGCTTGAGTGTTAAGGAGTTAGTGCCTAAAGGAAGTAAATATTTGTTGAGCACTTGCTATGTGCCAGGCACTGTTCTAGAACTCTACAATGTGCTCTTATCTTTGTCTGCTCCACCCCAGGCACAGCACCTAGGAAACATTCAATAAGTATTTGTTATTTATTGTATAAGTTGAAGGTATGAATTGAATGAATCATTCATTCATCGAATCCCCACAGATATGCCAAGTAAATATTATCATTTTCACCTTATAAATGAAAAGAACAGAAGCCTGGAGTGAGGAAACCCCTCCTCCCAAGTCACACAGTAAGTAATCAGCCGATCTTTTGAAAGTGTTTTTAGCTAAAACACAAAAGATGGGATGGATATAGCTAAGGCAAGAGCACAGGGAAGAGAAGTCTAGGTCGAGGAAATAGGCCATGTGAAGGCTGTGAGGTTGGGTGGAGACCAGCATGTTGGAGGGGCCAAGAAAAGGCCAGTGTGGCCTGAGCTCATGGACCATGGTCTCAGATGAACTTGAGGAGCACGTGAGGGTCAGAGCAAGTAGGAGATTATGAGCTTCAGTCAAGATTTTGGATTTTATTCCAGACACAAAGGGAAGCCTTTGAAGCATTTGAAGCAGAGAAGGGACATGATTCAAATCTCATCTTGGTGCTGTTTCGAGAATGGCCAGGAAGAGGGACAGAGTAGAATCGAAGAGGCTGTCGTAGCAGAAGCCCAGGCAAGCATTGCTGTGGCTGGGTCCCAGGTCGAGGGCAGTAGAGAGGGGGTGAAGTGGAGAGTCTGGAGGAAGCTTTGGTTAGTAGACCCACTAGACCATGCTGAAGGTTGACGTGGAAGCTTATAAAAAAGTGACAAATGAAACTTATTCCTCTGGCCTAAGCTGTTTCCTGGGGCTTTAGCTCTAGATGAAAAGCAGGTGGAGAGAAGATTAAAAGCCTTATTGGGGCATTTTAAGGTTGAAAGCCTTGTGAGACATCCAAGTGGAGGTGCTGGGATGAGACCTAAGGGCTGGCTGGAGACCTGCCTTAGAAAGTTCTTCATGTAAGGATGGTATTTAAAGCTGTGGCAATGTATGAAATCACCTTGGTCTGGAGTGGAGGACAGGGGAGTTCAATATAACATAAGAAGTGGACCAAAGCCTGAGGAACACTAATATTTAGAGGCTGGGAAGAGGAAGAGAAAGAGGAGGAGAACAGTAAGAAGCAATTAGTCACCAAGGAGGAAAACCAGGAGAGTTTGGGATGTTTCAGAAACCAGGACCAGTCAGAATGGCCATCATCAAAAAGTATACAAATAAATGCTGGAGACGGTGCAGAGAAAAGGGAACCCTGCTACACTGTTGGTGGGAATGTAAATTGGTGCAGCCACTATGGAGAACAGTCTGGAGATTCCTTAAAAAAAACTAAAAATAGAGCTACCAAATGATCCAGCAATCCCAATCCTGGACATCTAACCAGAAAAGACAAAAAACTAATTCAAAAAGATGCATGCACCCCAATGTTCATAGCAGCACTATTTACAATTGCCAAGACGTGGAAGCAACCTAGATGTCCATCAACAGATCAATGGATAAAGAAGATGTGGTATATATATGCAAAGGAATAGTAATCATAAAAAAATGAAATATTGCCATTTGCAGCAAAATGGATGGACTTAGAAAACATCGTACTAAGTGAAGTAAGTCAGACAGAGAAAGACAAATATTATATGATATCACTTATATATGGAATCTAAAAAAATAATACAAATGAACTTATTTACAAAATAGAAACAGACTCAGAGACATAGAAAACAAACTTATGGTTACCAAAGGGGAAAGAATGGGGGGATAAATCATTAGTATGACATTAACAAGAGAAAAAAAAAAGAAACAAGGAGAAGAAACTGTCGTCGACTCAAAGGACATAGAAATCTAGAATTAGAAGGTCAAGTCAACTTGTTCAGCTGGCTCGTTTTCATATGGGAATCTGCAACGCAGATAGGGGAAGTGGCTTACCAAAGATCACACAATAGATAACCTCAGAAGAACTTTCTAACGATGAGAACTATCGCCCAGGAGTGAAATAGACTCTCCTTAGGCAGTGGACACTTTGCCACAAAGAGAAGCTGGATGGGACAACTGGATGCTAGAGGACAGTCCTGTGTGTCATCAGGATGACTGGGAGGGGCAGGGGGTAGGGGGATGACAGTGGAGGAGATTTCTCTCAATTCTAAGATTGTAAAATAGGTGACTCTCAAATATAACTAGAACACTTTGGATCTCAGGACCCCAGCGGTCTCTTTCATGAATGAAAACATCAAGATCCATAAATACAAATAAATGACCCTGTTGATGAGCAATAGAATATTTGCACAAATCCGTTTACAAAAGCATGCATCGCAGAAATTTCTTACTGATGCTCTCTAACGATGCCAGGAAAGAGATAAATTGTATTAGCGGGCTTCCATCTGGCTCCCCACCCTGTTGGGGAACCTCTGTATCTGTACTGTGATTGAAAAGTATCAAGAGCTTAGAGATGGAAGATTCTGCATCTCCAATGTCCCATGAACTCAAGATGTGAATCCCAGATCCCACCACTCGCGGGAGCCCAGGTCCACGGTCCCCTCCGGGATTCGTGGGCTGGGGCCTCTGTGCAGGCATCTGCAGAACAGAGCGCACAGCCTTCTGTAAGTATTATCTTCATAACTTCTCTATGAGATAAGCGGGTGAAGCAACTCATCCCCAACGCTCGGAGGGAAGTGGGGAAAGACAAGGCCACTGAAAGAGCCCTCAGAAGTAAACCCAAAAAAACCTTTAGAACATTTTAGGAGTGGGGCTAAGTAGCTCTTTCACTTTTCTTCCCTTTGTCACCACTTCTATCTTCCTATGTGTTTTCTCCTTTCCTCGTTCTCTTCCCTCTCCTTCCTTCCCTTCCCTTCTCTTCGGCCCAAGTGCCCATGTCATCTGGTCACTTTATTTAGTCCCAGATGCTAGGAGTAGTACAATTTCTAACATGACAAAGATCATGTGGTCCCTAAAACATAAAAGAAGGAGGTAAAGGTGAGTATGAATGAAGATAAATTTTTAACTGTACAGAGGATGAAAGAACGAGAGGGAAATCACACTAGGGGCAGTGATTCTATTTTCTCCCAAAGTAACAATATGGGGTGAGGGGCATTAGGAAACTGAGGAAGAGCTGCAGAGTGGAATAAGAGAGAGAGCTGGCCAAGGGCCACCATGAGGAATATTAGACGGCACTGGGCATCAGTGGAGTTGAGATGCTGTGAAATCGTGGTGACACCAACCAGCCCAGCTGTATGTTTTGCTCCAGTAATGCTCAGAGGCCAGGGTACAGGAGGAGAGAGCTGTGGAACTGACCAGCTTGGGGGTTTTGGTGAATGATTGTGGCAGACCACCAAGGAGGCAACGGCATTATCAAGAGAAGCCTTCTGATAATCAACCAAGAGCCCAGGTTGAGTAGGGACACAGTCAAGGTGAGAGCCACTGACTGACCAAGAGGAAGACAGATGGGAAAACATGAAGGGCCCAGACATTTGGAAGCCAGAGTCAGAGGAGGAGAGACTGAAGGTGAAGGTTTCAGAGGTGGAGGTATTTGGTGTTGACATTGGACAGAGTATGACTATGGGGTTGGGATGGAGCAGAGGTGAAGACCACTGGAGTCGAAAAGGTCAAAGAATGAAGAAGCAATGATGCTGAATGCATGGTTCTCATGGACACTGAGTTCAGTCATGAGGATGGAAAAAGTGAAGTGAAAGGAAAGACACCGAGCCAGGACCAGTCTCCAGTGAATGGTGGGGAAGGAAGAACAGCAGTTAAAGGATGGTGTGAGCCCCAAAGGAGAAGCCAGCATGATAGGAGGCAGGAGCAACAAATGTCTGAAAGTACCAATGGGAAGTTATGAGGGAGTTGTTCCGCCACTGTGGATCCACCCAGGTGATGGGTTCATGCAGGTCCATGATGCTATTAGTCTCTCTAGTTTTGAATAAGTTGGAAGTCTTCCATAATAAAAAGTTGGCGGAAAATGGACTTTGATGGGATAAGACCAACAAGAAGATACTTTAACGGGCATACATAAATCCTAGGTTTGAGCTCAGAATGGGGGAGGGAAACCAGGTGTCAAGAATTCCTATGAAAATGGTCTGGGAATTTAGTTGGCCCCAGGAACAACGGGCCAGCAAAGTGAGGCATCTGCTATAAAAGTCAATCCAACTTTTGTCCAAGATCCCAACAGGATCCTCTGTGTCTAGGTTTGCTAAGGCATGTCTGGGGTAGTGTGCTCAATTCTAGACCTAGAATTTACAGGGGACATTGTCGAACCCTACTTACTGCCAAGTTCAACCTAGAGAAAATAAGACTCAGTTAAGGATACAGAAGGACACGGTGGTGGACTTTCCAGGGAGGCAGCTTTGGGCTAAATAAAGGGATTTTCTCCACATCAGGAAGTAGCCTGGAACATCACACTGCTTCTCGACATTTTTCACTCTATCACCCCTAAGAATACAGGAGGAGGGTAAATATATCCCTTGAGGTATCAGCACAGACTAGAAATGTCTCAGAAATGTGTCTGGTCTTTTAAAACCGTGTGGATTTGCACTCTATTCAATGATATCTTGAGCTGGCAAAGATGATGATCTAGAACCTTGCATTCACCTTGCAGCTAGTCTGCCACTAGCTCACTATCCCATATTGGGGTGTAACAGGTGACTTACCCCAGGGTTAGACTCATAAACATGTAGATAGAGCTCTTGCCACTTCCTAGCTCTGTGTTCTTGAGCAAGTGAGTTAACCTCTATGAGTCTCCATTTTACTCATCTGCAGAATGGGATTCTTTATATGAACTTTACTGTATTTAATGAATGGATGAGATACTCTACATAACAATTACAACTATCATTCATTGAACATTTACTGTGAATTCTGTATAGTCAGTTCTGCTGTAACGCTTATTTGGAAACATGAATTTGTCTCAGCACAATTGCTGTATTCGAGAACCATTAGAGCATCATGCAGTCTGTGTTTGCTTATGTGAGATTTCACCTACAAGAAACACTGGATGAACCAACCCAGCTGAACCAAACTATGTAGGAGTGTGCAAAACACCCTTCAAACATCTGCCAGTGACCTCGGTTGCAAACACAGGGTGTGTGTGATGAGCTTCACCTGTGCACATCTGGCATAACAACTTTCTGACTGATTTCAAATAAGCCTCCTACCACTACTTCACAATAACTCACAAGCTGCAGCCCTTCGGACACCCACTTACCCGAGTAAACTTTAGCCCTCTCTTATGATAAAGTACCATATTTATTATAGTATTTATGCACCGCTTAACCATTTAATGTGTAAAACTGTATTACTGGGTTTTTTTCAAAGATTCTTTACTGAAGCAACATGTTTTGTGAAAAAAAGCAAAGTACAGAGCAAATAATTTCAATCTTGCTAAAAAAGATACGTATGCATTGCACAAACCGTATCTTGGGAAGAAACAGATGAATATGTTCAACACTTGCTATCTTGGGCTGATGGGATTATGGGTAAATTTATGGTAAATTTTCCACGTATACAAGGATGTATACATCTTTTGTATACATCTGTGTACCAAAAATGCACACAAAATGTTGTATCACCGTTTTGTTAGGTTTCTATATCTACCTATCTCACTTGTGACATTTTTAAGTGTTTTTCCCCAATCCCCTTTTTCCCATAAGCCCTGTGGTTTTTATTGTGTGATTTTTTGCATAGTACCGTGATTTTTAGGAACACATATATTTTGTTCTAACAGATCTGGCTGTACTAAGCAATTGACATGCTTTCCTTTTCACTAACTCAATGAGATGGATGCTAATATTGTCCTCACGTTGTAGGTACTCAGTAAATGACAGCTGTTGCTGTTACTAATAATAACATGAAGTAAGTCCAGGATTGTAAAAAGGGCCCTTGTCAGCACTGCCCCTTATTGATGGTCAAGCACTTGAATGATCAATGATGGGTTTTTGTTTGGGTGGTGGGGGCCCTTCCATTGCTCACAGTCTCCAGTTCTGGAGCTCTCTGGCCAAGGGGACCTAATCGGAGGCCTTGCTGAGCCAGCCGCCTGGCTGCCATTCACCCAACCGACAGGTCAAGCAAGCCCATGGCTTGGCAGTTCCCTCCTGTTCAGACCTGTGGGATGTCTTCTTGATCTATCCCTTCCTCCGTGACTCAGTGACTTCACTGAAAGATCAACTGATCAATTTGCTGAAGAAGTGTATTATCACAACTCAGCCAGATGCTTTCCATAGAATCTACGTAATTACTTATGGCCCAGATGTCTGCAACACCTGCCACTTCCTGTCCTGTGTTCTCCCTGAAATGAAGACCCAGAGTGAGTCACTGGAAGATTCATGCAATGGATTGGGACTTGCTCCAGCTGACCACCCAGGTCCCTGTAATTCCCAGTGTCTATTTCTACAAACCTTCCTTTTGGATTGCTTTTTTGGAATAAGCAACCTCTTGAAATCAAAAGCTAAGAAGCTCATTTGTTCATCAGTCAACACATTTGACTGAGAGCCTCCTTCGTGCTAGGTTCAGTGCAGGGTACTGGGAATAGAGCTGGAAGCAGCACAGCTGACATCATCTACCCACATGGAGCATACAGTCTAACGAGTTCATAGAAATAATATAACCCAGTCTACATATTTTAGGCATGTTTTCAAATTAAATTGTGGGAAATGTGCCCACAATTCTTCTGTTCATCGGATTTCTAGGGCAAAAGAAATGGCAAGGTAAAAATGTCAGCTTTGTTGCTTTCCAGATGTGTCACCTTGAATAGTGTGGTTACACTCTGTGAAAGCCTCCACTTTCTCATCTATGAATGGGGACCATGCCTATATTGAAGTGCTGCTATTTGAATTACAAAGTATATGGCACATAAAGCATCCAGCACAGTGTTAGATGACATCGAAAACATGTTAGCTGTTTGAAGCATGTTAGATGCCTCCCCTTTCAACTCAACTAGCCCTCATCCTTTAGGGTAGCAGGCACCTAGCACAGCGGCCTCCAAGCCAGTGTTTCCTGAATGTTTATCCATGAAGGAGGGCTTCCCTTATGCTTGGGATTCTCACTCCAGCCCTGGTCCTTGTGGGTCAGGATTCAGAAGACTGGGAAGTGTTAGCCTTGGGCTAAGCTTAGGAGAAACAATTGACCAAAACATCTTGGCATGAGATAGCCTCACCCCTCCGCAGCTCTCTATCTGGGCCCCCGGAAGAGCCTCTGGTGTTCTGGGTGTGATGAAAACCAATCAGTCACTTGGATGGGAAAAGAAGCAACAGAGGAAATTCCCTGGTGGTCCGGTGGTTAGGACTCTGTGCTTCCACTGCAGGGGGCATGGGTTCAATCCCTGGTTGGGGAACTAAGATCCCACATGCTGTGCGGCACGGCCAGAAAAAAAAAAAAAAAAAGAGTTTCTTGATGGTGACAGCAGAACATTAAATCAAGTGTGGGACTTCTTAAAAAAAAAAGAAGAAGCAACAGAAGCCATGGCTCTCCCCCATCCACATCTGCTTTGTTCCTCTGAAACTGAGTTTTCTTTCTCTCTCTTAAATGGTCATTTTAATCCATAAATCCACTTCTCAACTGTGTGCGACAGAAACATTTCATTGCTGATTCATTTTTCTCCAGGGGCTAAGGAGGGAATGATTCTGATATCCATCAAATTCACAAAATTTTTTTATTTCATTAAGAAATAAATGATAAAAAAAAAAAAAAGAAATAAATGATAGCTTATTTTCCCAGCATTGTCAGGAAATGAGTTGTGAGAAACCAACATGTATTACTTGCAAGCTGCAGCTTTAGTTTTGGGTCTAGGTATATCAACATGCGAGAGAATTCCAACTGCAGTATCATCTCACTTCAGTCACTTTTCCTGAGGACTTACCAGAACTGCATTAAAAGATGTTAAGTACACTATGTACTAGGAAATTTAAATACAGTATCTCTAACCTCTCGACAATCCTGGAAAATAAGAATGATTACTCTCAGCTTACAAATAAGGAAATTGAGATCCAGAGAGGTTGAGACTAAAAAAATGCTTACTAGCACATTTCTTGGGATGAGTCAGGAAACGGATGGCCTTTCTTGACTCTTCTGTGTCCCCAAGGAATTCGGGGCCAGAGCACCCAACTATGTTCATATAATTAAACTCATTGAACTTGTGTTCAACAATCCATTTCATTTTTTGTTAAGTGCCCACTTTCCCCGTGGTCAGCAAGGTCCACACGGGTAAGGATGGCATTAGTTTTGCTCATTTGGTCAACAACTATGTGAGTCCCCTGGATGCCAAGCTCCAGTCTCACTGCTGGAGACTCAGTGGTGATCATGGTGGCATTAGGTCCTCGAGACATTACAGTACAGCACTGAACACTGCAGCCCTAGCTCCCAGCTCAGGACCTGGCACACAGCAGGCATTCAGTAAACACCATTCACTCCATTAACGCCTGGAAGTCAGGTTCCCCGCTCCTGAGTCCTCATGTGCACACGCCTCCACCACAGTGCCTCTTGGTGTGTCCTTCACAAGGTCTTTTGTGATCTGGCTACTTCCTCCTACTTCATTCTCACCCTTTACAACCCAGTAGTGCCAAACCAAACAAACAGTAATCAAACAATGCTCTCTCAGATCTCCCTGACTTTGACCTTGCCATTCCCTCCGCCTGCATTGGAAAGCCCATCTGATTCAAAACTCCACCCAAATCCACCTCCTCTCCAAAGCCTTCCCTGATCCTAACTGCAGACCTAGCTCACTCACCTACGCCCTCCTGAAGCATCTGGTTTATACCTGCATTCAGGCATGTATCACAATGTGCTGACGTTAATTATTGCCTTGCTGCTTTTGCAACTAAGCTGTGAGTTTTGGTGGATAGATAGGCTCCATGTGTCCCTCACTTGCTTCATCTTGTATGTATTAGGAAACTTCCAGCTGTAATAGCCAACCCAACTAAATGGCCAGAAGAGTAAAGACATTTCACAAAATAAGAAGCCTTGGAATAAAGAGACTCCAGGACGGCTTAATTCAAAACCTTAATGAACCCTTCAGGGTCCTCTCCATAATTTCTTTCTGCCCTCCCTGTTAGCAATACCTCTCCTTATCCTTACAAGATGGCGGCCACAGGTGCGGGCATCACACGTGGACACAGCCATGCCAGCAAAGGTAAAATGTGGAGAATGGAGAAACACCCCCTTTCTGATATCTCTTTTTAAGATTGAAAAGCCCTTTCTCAGTCATCCAAGCAGATTCTCCCTTACTTATGGGCCAGAAATATGTCACATATCCATAACTAAACCAATCTCGGGCAAGAAGAACGAGACCATCTTGATGGCTGAAACTAATTCTTTTTTCTCCCTCCGAAAGACATAGCTTCAGAGGTTGGTGAACAAAATCAGGGCTCTGTTAACAGGGAAGAAGGGTTGGAAATGGATTAACTTGACACACCAGTAAGTGTCTGCTATACTTCTTGTGACTTTTTCCTACACAGATTCACCATTCTCCTAAATAACACAGTTTCGCTGGCTACAGTGAAACTCTTGCTTACGGTAGACCTAGGTAAAAACTGGCTGGTTTATTGGAGGAAGTTACCAGGTCCCCTTTAGCTAGTTTCCACTATGCAGGACCAGCTCCATCCAGGTCCTACTGCTTGCTCTGGATTAGTGCTGTGAACTTATTCATTCGCTAAGCAGAAATGTGTTGTGTTCCATCCTGTGATGACTCGTGAACAAGGTGCTGGGGACAAAGAAAACAAGCCCCAGACCTCATCCTCAGGTAGCTTAGTCTACTGCTCAGTCTCATTTGATTTTTTCCACCAACTATGAGACAGGCAGGGAAGACACTCCCCTTGTACAGATTAGGAAATCGAGTACAAATTAGCAATGTAATACTCTTCCCAACACAGAAGGCTCTTCTCCAACAGAAATGATCAGCCATGCAACCAGCCAATTATAGATTCAATCCTTGATTCTGGTCAATTTACAGACAATGACTCTATCTGAGATCTACTCCATGAGATAAAGTGGAAGATAAAGCATCTCATCCTGTGAGATGTCCCTGGCAAGAAAATGGTTCTAGGGTCAAATAATTTTGTGACATGCAGCCTACTAGCCCTACCGTCCCTTGAAGATTCACAAATAACTTTAATGCACTTAAGGCTCTGAGAAGCCCTTCAATAAATAAGCTAGTTCAGCTCAGTTAGTCAAAATTGTATTTGCTCACAGAGCACTTTCTCATTTCATAACCCCTCCTAATATCATTCATACATTAAATAAATAGTTATTGAGCATCTACTGTGTGACATGCACTATATACTTCCGAGCAAAAACAACATGCCTTCATGGAGTTTATAAAGTAATGGAACAAAATTCCACACGACCAAGAACAGTGCTTACTGGGGTAATAAATATCCATATGGAATTTTATGGTTTACTAAGTATTTTTATAACTAATTATTTAAATTGATCCCCACAGGTATTATTATCAAGCCAAGGTGGCACAGATGACAATCAAATCCAGGACTGTCTCCCTGAGAGATTATCATCTACATCATCCATGTGCTCCAGAATATCCTTGGACATATTAGTCAGATGTAGGTACAGTAACAAGAAGCATCAAAATCTTGGTAGTTTAAGAAAACAAGAAACCTAGAGGGGTGGGATTGGGAGGGTGGGAGGGAGACTTAAGAGGGAAGAGATATGGGGACATATGTATATGTATAGCTGATTCACTTTGTTATAAAGCAGAAACTAACACACCATTGTAAAGCAATTATACTCCAATAAAGATGTTAAGGGCTTCCCTGGTGGCACAGTGATTGAGAGTCTGCCTGCCGATGCAGGGGACACGGGTTCGTGCCCCAGTCTGGGAAGATCCCACATGCCGCGGAGCGGCGGGGCCTGTGAGCCATGGCCATTTTTTTAAAAAAAATAAAAACAAGAGAAGGACTTCCGGGAAGATGGCGGAAGAGTAAGACGCGGAGATCACCTTCCTCCCCACAGATACACCAGAAATACATCTACGCGTGGAACAACTCCTACGGAGCACCTACTGAACGCTGGCAGAAGACCTCAGACCTCCCAAAAGGCAAGGAACCCCCCACGTACCTGGTTAGGGCAAAAGAAAAAACTAAACAGAGACAAAAGGATAGGGACGGGTCCTGCACCAGCGGGAGAGAGCTGTGAAGGAGGAAAAGTGTCCACACACTAGGAAGCCCCTTCGCGGGCGGAGTCTTCGGGTGGCGGAGTGGGGGAGCTTCGAAGGCGGAGACTGTGGGTGGCGGAGTGGGGGAGCTTGGGAGCCGCGGAGGAGAGCACAGCAACAGGGGTGCGGAAGGCAAAGCGGAGAGATTCCAGCGCAGAGGATCGGGCCGACCGGCACTCACCAGCCGAGAGGCTTGTCTGCTCGCCCGCCGGGGCGGGCGGGGCTGGGAGCTGAGGCTCCGGCTTCTGTCGGAGCACCGGGAGAGGACTGAGGTTGGCGGCCTGAACACAGCCTGCAGGGCGTTAGTGCACCGCGGCTAGCCGGGAGGGAGTCCGGGGAAAAGTCTGGACCTGCCGAAGAGGCAAGAGACTTTTTCTTACCTCTTTATTTCCTGGTGCGCGAGGAGAGCGGATTGAGAACGCTGCTTAAGAGAGCTCCAGAGACGGGCGCGAGCCGCGGCTAAAAGCGCGGACGCCAGAGACAGACATGAGACTCTAGGGCCGCTGCTGCCGCCACCAAGGGGCCTGTGTGCGAACACAGGTCACTATCCACACCCCCTTCCGGGGAGCCTGTGCAGCCCGCCACTGCCAGGGTCCCAGGATCCAGGGTTAACTCCCGCGGGAGAACGCACGGCGCGCCTCAGGCTGGTGCAACGTCACGCCGGCCTCTGACGCCGCAGGCCCGCCCCGCACTCCGCGCCCCTCCCTCCCCCCCGGCCTGAGTGAGCCAGAGCCTCCGAATCAGCGGCTCCTTTAACCCCGTCCTGTCTGAGCAAAGAACAGACGCCCTCCGGCGACCTACACGCACAGGCGGGGCCAAATCCAAAGCTGAGCCCCTGGGAGCTGTGAGAACAAAGAAGAGAAAGGGAAATCTCTCCCAGCAGCCTCAGAAGCAGCGGATTAAAGCTCCACAATCAACTTGATGTACCCTGCATCTGTGGAATACATGAATAGACAACGAATCATCCCAAATTAAGGAGCCCTGTGGATGAAAGGCTCTTGGTGCTACAGCCAGGAGTCAGTGCTGTGCCTCTGAGGTGGGAGAGCCAACTTCAGGACACTGGTCCACAAGAGGTCTCCCAGCTGCACATAATATCAAACAGCGAAAATCTCCCAGAGATCTCCATCTCAACGCCAGCACCCAGCTTCACTCAACGACCAGCAAGCTACAGTGCTGGACATCCTATGCCAAACAACTAGCAAGACAGGAACACAACCCCACCCATTAGCAGAGAGGCTGCCCAAAATCATAATAAGTCTACAGACACCCCAAAACAAACCACCAGACGTGGACCTGCCCACCAGAAAGACGGGATCCAGCCTCATCCACCAGAACACAGGCACTAGTACCCTCCACCAGGAAGCCTGCACAGCCCACTGAACCAACCTTAGCCACTGGGGACAGACACAAAAAACAACAGGAACTACGAACCTTCAGCCTACAAAAAGGAGACCCCAAACACAGTAAGATAAGCAAAATGAAAAGACAGAAAAACACACAGCAGATGAAGGAGCAAGATAAAAACCCACCAGACCTAACAAATGAAGAGGAAATAGGCAGTCTACCTGAAAAAGAATTCAGAATAATGATAGTAAAGATGATCCAAAATCTTGGAAATAGAATAGCCAAAATGCAAGAATCAGTTAACAAGGACCTAGAAGAACTAAAGATGAAACAAACAATGATGAACAACACAATAAATGAAATGAAAAATACTCTAGATGGGATCAATAGCAGAATAACTGAGGCAGAAGAACGGATAAGTGACCTGGAAGATAAAATAGTGGAAATAACTACTGCAGAGCAGAATACAGAAAAAAGAATGAAAAGAACTGAGGACAGTCTCAGAGACCTCTGGGACAACATTAAACGCACCAACATTCGAATTATAGGGGTTCCAGAAGAAGAAGAGAAAAAGAAAGGGACTGAGAAAATATTTGAAGAGATTATAGTTGAAAACTTCCCTAATATGGGAAAGGAAATAGTTAATCAAGTCCAGGAAGCACAGAGAGTCCCATACAGGATAAATCCAAGGAGAAATATGCCAAGACACATATTAATCCAACTGTCAAAAATTAAATACAAAGAAAACATATTAAAAGCAGCTAGGGAAAGACAACAAATAACACACAAGGGAATCCCCATAAGGTTAACAGCTGATCTTTCAGCAGAAACTCTGCAAGCCAGAAGGGAGTGGCAGGACATATTGAAAGTGTTAAAGGAGAAAAACCTGCAACCAAGATTACTCTACCCAGCAAGGATCTCATTCAGATTTGATGGAGAAATTAAAACCTTTACAGACAAGCAAAAGCTGAGAGAGTTCAGCACCACCAAACCAGCTCTACAACAACTGCTAAAGGAACTTCTCTGGGTAAGAAACACAAAAGAAGGAAAAGACCTACAATAACGAACCCAAAACAATTAAGAAAATGGGAATGGGAACACACATATCGATAATTACCTTAAACATAAATGGACTAAATGCTCCCACCAAAAGACACAGATTGGCTGAATGGATACAAAAACAAGACGCATGTATTTGCTGTCTACAAGAGACCCACTTCAGACCTAGAGACACATACAGACTGAAAGTAAGGGGATGGAAAAAGGTATTTCATGCAAATGGAAACCAAAAGAAAGCTGGAGTAGCAATTCTCATATCAGACAAAATAGACTTTAAAACAAAGACTATTAGAAGAGACAAAGAAGGACACTACATAATGATCAAGGGATCGATCCAAGAAGAAGATATAACAATTGTAAATATTTATGCACCCAACATAGGAGCACCTCAATACATAAGGCAAATACTGACAGCCATAAAAGGGGAAATTGACAGTAACACATTCATAGTAGGGGACTTTAACACCCCACTTTCACCAATGGACAGATCATCCAAAATGAAAATAAATAAGGAAACACAAGCTTTAAATGATACATTAAACGGAATGGAGTTAATTGATATTTATAGGACATTCCATCCAAAAACAACAGAATTCACATTTTTCTCAAGTGCTCATGGAACATTCTCCAGGATAGATCATATCTTGGGTCACAAATCAAGCCTTGGTAAATTTAAGAAAATTGAAATTGTATCAAGTATCTTTTCCGACCACAACGCTATGAGACTTGATATCAATTACAGGAAAAGATCTGTAAAAAATACAAACACATGGAGGCTAAACAATACACTACTTAATAATGAAGTGATCACTGAAGAAATCAAAGAGGAAATCAAAAAATACCTAGAAACAAATGACAATGGAGACACGACGACTCAAAATCTATGGGATGCAGCAAAAGCAGTTCTAAGAGGGAAGTTTATAGCAATACAATCCTACCTTAAGAAACAGGAAACATCTCGAATAAACAACCTAACCTTGCACCTAAAGCAATTAGAGAAAGAAGAACAAAAAAACCCCAAAGTTAGCAGGAGGAAAGAAATCATAAAAATCAGATCAGAAATAAATGAAAAAGAAATGAAGGAAACGATAGCAAAGATCAATAAAACTAAAAGCTGGTTCTTTGAAAGAATAAACAAAATTGATAAACCATTAGCCAGACTCATCAAGAAAAAAAGGGAGAAGACTCAAATCAATAGAATTAGAAATGAAAAAGGAGAAGTAACAACTGACGCTGCAGAAATACAAAAGATCATGAGAGATTACTACAAGCAACTCTATGCCAATAAAATGGACAACCTGGAAGAAATGGACAAATTCTTAGAAAGGCATAACCTGCCAAGACTGAATCAGGAAGAAATAGAAAATATGAACAGACCAATCACAAGCACTGAAATTGAAACTGTGATTAAAAATCTTCCAACAAGCAAAAGCCCAGGACCAGATGGCTTCACAGGCGAATTCTATCAAACATTTAGAGAAGAGCTATCACCTATCCTTCTCAAACTCTTCCAAAATATAGCAGAGGGAGGAACACTCCCAAACTCATTCTACGAGGCCACCATCACCCTGATACCAAAACCAGACAAGGATGTCACAAAGAAAGAAAACTACAGGCCAATATCACTGATGAACATAGATGCAAAAATCCTCAACAAAATACTAGCAAACAGAATCCAACAGCACATTAAACGGATCATACACCATGATCAAGTGGGGTTTATTCCAGGAATGCAAGGATTCTTCAATATAAGCAAATCAATCAACGTGATACACCATATTAACAAATTGAAAGAGAAAAACCATATGATCATCTCAATAGATGCAGAGAAAGCTTTTCACAAAATTCAACACCCATTTATGATAAAAACCCTGCAGAAAGTAGGCATAGAGGGAACTTTCCTCAACATAATAAAGGCCATATATGACAAACCCACAGCCAACATCATCCTCAATGGTGAAAAACTGAAACCATTTCCACTAAGATCAGGAACAAGACAAGGTTGCCCACTCTCACCACTCTTATTCAACATAGTTTTGGAAGTTTTAGCCACAGCAATCAGAGAAGAAAAGGAAATAAAAGGAATCCAAATCGGAAAAGAAGAAGTAAAGCTGTCACTGTTTGCAGATGACATGATACTATACATAGAGAATCCTAAAGATGCTACCAGAAAACTACTAGAGCTAATCAATGAATTTGGTAAAGTAGCAGGATACAAAATTAATGCACAGAAATCTCTGGCATTCCTATACACTAAGGATGAAAAATCTGAAAGTGAAATTAAGAAAACACTCCCATTTACCACTGCAACAAAAAGAATAAAATACCTAGGAATAAACCTACCTAAGGAGACAAAAGACCTGTATGCAGAAAATTATAAGACACTGATGAAAGAAATTAAAGATGATACAAATAGATGGAGAGATATACCATGTTCTTGGATTGGAAGAATCAACATTGTGAAAATGACTCTACTACCCAAAGCAATCTACAGATTCAATGCAATCGCTATCAAACTACCACTGGCATTTTTCACAGAACTAGAACAAAAAATTTCGCAATTTGTATGGAAACACAAAAGACCCCGAATAGCCAAAGCAATCTTGAGAACAAAAAACGGAGCTGGAGGAATCAGGCTTCAGACTATATTACAAAGCTACAGACTATATTACAAAGCTACAGTAATCAAGACAGTATGGTACTGGCACAAAAACAGAAATATAGATCAATGGAACAGGATAGAAAGCCCAGAGATAAACCCACACACATATGGTCACCTTATCTTTGACAAAGGAGTCAGGAATGTACAGTGGAGAAAGGACAGCCTATTCAATAAGTGGTGCTGGGAAAACTGGACAGCTACATGTAAAAGTATGAGATTAGATCACTCCCTAACACCATACACAAAAATAAGCTCAAAATGGATTAAAGACCTAAATATAAGGCCAGAAACTATCAAACTCTTAGAGGAAAACATAGGCAGGACACTCTATGACATAAATCACAGCAAGGTCCTTTTTGACCCACCTCCTAGAGAAATGGAAATAAAAACAAAAGTAAACAAATGGGACCTAATGAAACTTAAAAGCTTTTGCGCAGCAAAGGAAACCATAAAGAAGACCAAAAGACAACCCTCAGAATGGGAGAAAATATTTGCAAATGAAGCAGCTGACAAAGGATTCATCTCCAAAATTTATAAGCAGCTCATGCAGCTTAATAACAAAAAACAAACAACCCAATCCAAAAATGGGCAGAAGACCTAAATAGACATTTCTCCAAAGAAGATATACAGAGTGCCAACAAACACATGAAAGAATGCTCAACATCACTAATCATTAGAGAAATGCAAATCAAAACTACAATGAGATATCATCTCACACCAGTCAGAATGGCCATCATCAAAAAATCTAGAAACAATAAATGCTGGAGAAGGTGCGGAGAAAAGGGAACCCTCTTACACTGTTGGTGGGAATGTAAATTGATACAGCCACTGTGGAGAACAGTATGGAGGTCCCTTAAAAAACTACAAATAGAACTACCATATGACCCAGCAATCCCACTACTGGGCATATACCCTGAGAAAACCATAATTCAAAGAGAGTCATGTACCAAAATGTTCATTGCAGCTCTATTTACAATAGCCCAGAGATGGAAACAACCTAAGTGTCCATCATCATATGAATGGATAAAGAAGATGTGGCACATATATACAATGGAATATTACTCAGCCATAAAAAGAAACGAAATTGAGCTATTAGTAATGAGGTGGTTAGACCTAGAGTCTGTCATACAGAGTGAAGTAAGTCAGAAAGAGAAAGACAAATACCGTATGCTAACACATATATATGGAATTTAAGAAAAAAAAAGTCATGAAAAACCTAGAGGTGAAACAGGAATAAAGACACAGACTTACTAGAGAATGGACTTGAGACTATGGGGAGGGGGAAGGGTAAACGGTGACAAAGCGAGAGAGAGGCATGGACATATATACACTACCAAACGTAAGGTAGATAGCTAGTGGGAAGCAGCCGCATAGCACAGGGAGATCAGCTTGGTGCTTTGTGACCGCCTGGAGGGGTGGGATAGGGAGGGTGGGAGGGAGGGAGACGCAAGCGGGAAGAGATATGGGAACATATGTATATATATAACTGATTCATTTTGTTGTGAAGCTGAAACTAACATACCATTGTAAAGCAATTATACTCCAATAAAGATGTTAAAAAAAATAAAAAATAATAAAAACAAGAAAAACATATTTCTAGATCATGTTGCATGTTGATGGCTAAAGGACAGCAGTGGTAGATCTGCGTAACGGACTAAATGTTAAGTCCCCCACAGTTCATGTGTTGAAACCTAATGGTCAGGTTGACGGTATTTGGAGGTAGGGGCCTTTGGGAGGTGATTAGGTCATAAGGGTGGAGCACTCATGAATAGGATTAGTGCCCTTATAAAGGAGGGTCCAGGGAGATCACTCATCCCTTCCATCATGTGAGGACACAGCAAGAAGACAGCCCCCTATGAACCAGGAAGCAGACTCTCACTGGATACTGAATCTGCCATCACCTTGATCATGGACTTCCCAGCCCCCAGAACTATGAGAATAACTTTCTGTTGTTTATAAGCTACCAAGTCTGTGGTATTTCTGTTACACAGCCTGAACAGTCTAAGACACTCTGCTCCATGTGTCTTGGCATGTTGGGATCAAGGAACAGCCTTTATGTGTAGTGTGCTACTCTCATGGCAGAGGGAAAAGGCAAGAGAGCTCACAAAAGCTTGTAATGATTCATGAAGACTTCTGCTCAGACATGGCATGTGTCACATCTGCTCACAAGCTACTGACCAAACACAAAGTCAGTCAGGAAGGCAGAGAGTTGTCCTCCTTCCTCCTGTGGGAGACACTGCTGGCCACATGGCATTGAGGAGGAGGGACACATGCAGTCTTTTTACAGGGAAGGGTCAGGGAGTGAGTAATTTTGGATAACAACACAGTGACATGGAAGGGAGAAGAACAGTAGTGTGTAGGTTATAAAGCTGGACTCTGAAGCCAGATCAACCTGAATTTGAGTTCAGCTCTGTCAGCGATTAGCTGGGAGGTCTTGAGGGTGGAAGATAAACTTCAATCCTCAGTTGTTTCATCTATAAAATGGGAATAATGGTGTCTACCTCATCAGGTTCTGGCAAAAATTTAATGAGATAACTCTTAGGTTCTTAGCACAATGTCTGTTATAGTAAAATCCCTGGTGAATGGCACACATATTCATGCCAGAGTTTCCTTTGCAACTAAATTAGTGGTCTGCAAATGAAATTGCATGAGTGCTTACAATTCTTACTCCTCCTTGTGACATTCTGACCCTCGCTCTGCAGGTCTGCATCTCCCAGCCTAGAAGAGGCCACTGGGTCCACAGTGAAGTGAAGGAAGAAAAACAAAGAAAAAGATAATGTGACAGGTGTGATGAGCTGTTCCTTTAGAAGCTGCTTAATCATAGACAAGTCAATCCTAGTGGCATATGCAAATGACATGCCCAGGAACAAGTAAATATACCTTGGACTCCTGGTATCCAAATCTGGCTTTGGAAGGAGAAGAAAATTTTCTCAGGAATCAAAAAATGAGTAAGTGAAGGCTTGCAGGAGGAAGGTTAGTGTGGAAGGCCCCAGACTCTCTACTACCAGCCTGGGTTACCAGGAGGACCGGCCATTCTCACCCTCTCTACTCAAGGAGGAAAACAGCCCTGTTCCCACAAGTTCTAACTGTTAGGGGCACAGGCTAGGTACACCTCCTTCCTCTTTGATAAGGGGGGCTGGTTTCAGCAACATGAACTCATACCCTTTCAAACTGTGTCAAGGTCATTAACAATGGAGATGTTGCCTCACCATTTTCAGTGATGACCCGTTGAATCTTTGGGTTAAGATGTAGTGTAAGAAGCATCTCAGGGAACACTGGGACTCCTCCCCTGCTCTGTCAGAGAGAGAGCAGGAGTCTCAGAGTAGCTTCTCTGCTTCTTATGAGAGTGTCTGCAGAGGTTCTGAGTGTCAGGAATCTAACACCAGCTCTGCAGCCTCTGCAGAGCCCAGTAGCTATGAACGTAGACTCTTGCATCAGCCAACCTAGCTCAAATCCTAGCTGTGTGACCTTGGGCAAGTTACATAACATATTGAGTTTTGGTTTTTCCATCAGTAAAAACGGGGATGTTCATAGAAGTTATTTTTTCCTCCTCGTCTTTCAATCATCCTCACAACTCTCATTACCACCATCAGACAGGTGACTGATAAATCATCCCCTGAATTAATCTATAAACTGGAATCATTTCTCAAATGACACAGCAGGACATCAGAGACTTACTTTTTTTTCTATTTTTTTCCAGCTTTTTTGTGATACTGTTGACATACAACATATGTAGGTTTAAGGTATACAATGTTATGGTTTGATACAGGTATGTATTACACAATGATGACCAAAATAATGTTAGTCAAAGGCTCCATCCTTTCACATTACCATTTTTTTTTCTTTTTTCTGGTGATAACATTGGAGAGCTACTCTCTTAAGAACTTTCAAGTTTTTTTTTTCTCAATTAATATTTGTGTCTCGAAGGACAACATTTTTTTTAAAACTGAAGTGTAGTTTATTTATTATATTAGTTTCAGGTGTATATTGATTCAATATTGTTATAGATTATACTCCATTTAAAGTAATATAAAATATTGGCTGATATTCCCTGTGCTGTACAATATATCCTCATATCTTATTTTATACATAATAGTTTGTATCTCTTAATCTCCTACCTCTATCTTGCCCCTCCCCCATCCCTCTCTCCACTGGTAACCACTAGCTTGTTCTCTATATCTGTGAGTCTGTTTCTGTTTTGTTATATTCATTCATTTGTTTTATTTTTTAGATTCCACCTATAAGTGATAACATACAGTATTTGTCTTTCTCTGTCTGACTTATTTCACTAAGCATAATATCTTCCAAGTCCACTCATGTTGTTGCAAATGGCAAAATTTCATTCTTTTTTATGGCTGAGTAATATTCCATTGTGTATATATATATATATATATACCACATCTTCTTTATCCATTCCTCTGTTGATGGATGCTCAGGTTGCTTCCATATCTTGGCTATCATAAATAATGCTGCTATGACATAGAGGTGCACATATCTTTTTGAATGAGTGTTTTTGTTTTCAAGTATTGCTAATTATATTTACCATGCTGTGCATTAGATTCCCAGAACTTTTTCATCTTCTAACTGGAAGTTTGTATCCTTTGACCAACATCTCCCCATTCCCTCCACCCCCAATCCCTAGCAGCCATCATTCCACTTTCTGTTTCCATGAGTTTGACTTTTTAAAAAATTCCTCATATAAGTGAGAACATGCAATACTTGTCCTTCTTTTTCTGACTTATTTCACCTGGCATAAAGGCCCTCAAGATCTACCCACATTGGTGCAAATGGCATTTTATGGCCAAATAGTGTATATATTTTAGGCTAAAAAGGGACATTAGACCCAGTAGTCAGGCTGGAACCAGGAAGTTTGAATGGATGACACACTTATTGCCCAAACTATTCACATCCTCTTAGCACTACCACCACCATCACTCAGATCCTTCCCAGGAAAGGACCAGCGGCAGACTGAGTTGCACAGCTCAGCCCACTGGTACCTCAAACTAGGCCCATCCCAAACCAGCTTCTTAATCTTCTTCCCCAAACCTACCCCTTCACCTGCATTTACTGTCTTGGTAAGGGCACCACTCTGCCCAGTCACCCAACTCAGAGACCTGGGGATTATCTCAGCTTCTTCCCTTACTTCCCAGACCTAGTTAGTCACCAAGTCCAACTGATGTGTGAGATTTCTCTTCATTCCCTGGCTCTCCTGACCTCATCTCCTCTCACCTGGACGTCAGCAGGTGTTCTCTCCATCCCAGCTCCCTGGATGCTCTAAAACACGGCTGCTGTTGGACTTTAAAAATAAACAAATCATACACGTGTATACAAACAGTCATCTCCTCTGATTTAAAAGGTTGGAGGGGGTAGACTTTAGATTTTGTCTGGCTCTATGTTTTTCAAACTTGTTTAATCATAGGAATTACCTTAGGCACTTGTTAAAAATACTGGTTCTTGGGCTCCACCCTCAACCTACTTACTAGGAATCTCCTAGGGAGGCGCCTGGGAGTCTCTTTTTAATAAATGCCTCTTATGATTAGGCAAGGTTAGGAAACACTGACATAGCCTACTAGTTAAAATGAGATTCAGCTGGACTGGCTATAGGTCCAGAATCTTGACATAGAGAGGCTTAAATAATATAAAGATTTCATCATCTTACACAACAGAAAGACTGGAGGTAAGTCATTCGGGGTTTAGTTTAGCAGCAGAGTAACATCACTACACTAGGTCAGCACCTTTGCAATTTTCTTGGGCTTTCCCTCGTGGTTACAGAATGGCTGCCACCACTCCATATATCAATCTCACATGACAGTATCCCAAAAAGGAAAAAGAAATAAAGAGAGAGAAGGCACAAAAGAAGCTTTCCTTCTGCCATTTTTTTCCTTTTATCAAGGAGAGAGATTTTTTTTTCCCCAGAAGTCCACAAGCAGGGTACTGGTCAGAGCTGGGTCACGCGTTCACCTGTAGTCTAGACCAACAACAGGAAAAGAGAAATGGAATTGCTATGATTATATTAAAGCAATGGTGACTTTTCCCTGTGGCTTGGCACACTGCCACCCTAATAAAAACAGGGTTCTATTAGCAAAGAAGAGAGGGAAATAGCTGTTGCAGGCTCTGGGAATCATCAGTGCTGTTCACCAAATATCTCTAGTTCTCCACCCATTCAAGATACATGGTGGGGTTGCCCTTCGCGACTCTGTCCAGGGAAATGTGAGCAAGAGTAACCTGTGTCACTTCTGGAAATAGCTTTAGGAGCCAGTACAAGATTTACCACATTCCCTTTTCCTACCTTGAAATTCATAGAACTGAATCCAAGGAGCTGGGTCCCTGAATGACAATATGAGAATCCCCTACCAACCCCCAGTGGACAAGTAAATAAGTAGGAAATAAACCTGTGCTGTTTTAAACCACTAATACACAGGGGTTATTTGTTACTGCAGCATAGCCTGGCTGGAAAGAGAGCCTTGTAGCCCACACAATCTGGGAAGTACAGCATGGAAACACCCGCTGGGAAGACTGCCCAGAAGCACCTGCAAGAAAATTTCATTTGTGGCAGAAGGCATTTCTCCCTTTGAAAGAAGAAAGTGGTACCCATGGAGATGTGGCCATTTTTCTTCCTCTTCCCTGCTAATTCTGCCCAAATCCAGAAGGCAAGTAATCCCTGCAACAGAAGCACTTTACTAAGTACTTACTATGTGCAGAGGCCTTCAAGTCTATTGTCCACCAGCAACCCCATGAGATTGCTGTTATCACTCCCCTTTTCCAAATAAGGGAATCAACATTTAAAGAGTTGAAGTAACTTGCTCTGGAATGTATAGGTAGTGAGTGTCAAAGGTATGATTCAAAGCCAGTCCATTTGACTCCTCTCATGCTTGTTATATGACAAGGACCTGTGTCCTGGGGCCAAGGAGAACACCAGCTGTGAAATCTGAGAAGATGTGGAAGATGCCTCTCTTCCCCAGGGACCAGGTGACTCCATGATCGGAACATAGCCTATCAGGTCACGTGGTTCATATGAAGTGCACCAAATCACCAGCAAATGGGACAGATGGAAGTAGAAGCAGCATCCTCCCAAGTCATCCTCATGCCCACACTATTTGTCATCTTCTCTCTATCCCTCACCAGCAGCTACAGGATGAAACCATAACAGCAACAGCGTCCATCAGGATTATTTAGGCAGGCCCCGGGCTGGCCCAAATCATAAGGAATACAGAATCTCAGGTTCTAGAAAGGGCAGGAGGGGTGGAATCTAGACAAACAAATGCAACAAGGCTCACAAGGCAAAAGATAACCCTATAGTTGCCACTCACCATCCCAATCTCTATAACGACATATGAAATTTTGTCCATATGGGATGTTCTTTCCAACTCCCTTTTACTACACTATACCTCTAGCTCCCCCATTGGACTGAAAAAGTGTGAATCACAGGGAGTATGTTTTATTCATTTTCACATCCCTTGAACCCAGCCCATTGCTTGGTATCCAGTGAGTGCTCTGTGAACACACACATGAATACTATAGCTCAACGGGGTCCTGGATCTTCATGTTTCTACAGCACTTTGTGCTTCTCAACAACTCTCTGAGTCAAGCAAGGCAGATTGTATCCCCCTTTTACAGAGGAAAAAATCAAGCCTCCAAAACATCAAGTGACTTGGCCAAGATCACCAGTAAGCAAGGGGTACAGCCAAAAAGGAGACCTTGTTAAACACACAGCAGGAGCACAATAAATATTTACTGAGGAGACAGGAAGAGAGGAGGAGAAATCAAGAGAGAAAGGAAAGACAGAGGTGATCTGGGTCCAACTCCAATTCAATAGTCTGACCACCTGCTCATGATAAGCTGGTGATACCCATGTTGAGAGACTGAATCAATGATTGCTTTTATAGCCAGAAATAAGTGGACATATTTTCACTTTGACGGATTATCAAACAGCAATTTGAGTAATGTTGTTAGACTGTAGTAGAGATAGAATGAAATTTAGATATGCATGTCCTCTTTCTAATCATCATTTATACATCAGCTTTGGAGGTCAAGTTGAGTTTAATCTTCATCAATGGCCGTACTTTTGGTATCAGTCTTCCCATAGTCACTCTGACTCCTGTAACTTCCATTCCAGCACGTAATGGGAAAGGCTCGTGTCCAGAGTCTGGGAGGGTAGGGTGGTTCTTTTTTGTTAAAACAAGACAAGGAAGGTTTGTTGTAACACTGGTTTTCCTCAGATATCCAGCCTTGTCCACACCTCCGCAAACATACTCTCTTGAATACACTGTTGTAGAGTTTAGGAAACTCCTCCTGGCTCTGCAAACAGAGATGGCTGTTTGCATGGAGCTTTTCGGCAGCCTTAGCAAGTGTGGTGTTTTTGTTTTTGTTTTTGTTTTTGCGGTACGTGGGCCTCTCACTGTTGTGGCCTCTCCCGTTGCAGAGCACAGGCTCCGGACTTGCAAGCTCAGCCGCCATGGCTCACGGGCCCAGCCGCCCCGCGGCATGTGGGATCTTCCCGGACCGGGGCACGAACCCGCGTCCCCTGCATTGGCAGGCAGACTCTCAACCACTGCGCCACCAGAGAAGCCCAAGCGTGATGTTTGAATCTTTGGAATCCTCTATTTTTTAATGTGTAAATAAACAGTAGGAGGAAAGGAGAAGGCATCCGTACAATCTTAATGAACAAGATCCCCATTGGTCACCAAAAGAAAAAAAAGACAGCTTAATGGGCACAAGGAAGCTATTTTTCTAGTCATTTTTCTGCTCAGCTCTCCTGGGAAGAGGAGTGGCTTCTAAATTAAAAAGAAAAAAGGATGCTCTGAGTATATTTTTTTCTGTCATTTCATTGTCTTTGATCTTGCGTTTCTTAAGAAAGAAGCACTTAACCTCAAGTGTCAGATCCATGTTGGAAATGGATGCTTTGTTTTAAGATCCGTTTCTGGTGCATAGAAACTCTGTGAATCAGGCCAAATCTGCATCTTCACCTATGAACTTAAACAGAATCAAACGGTGTGTGTCATTCAAACAACCCATATGCTTCAAAGCAATTGGCTGAATGCAGGCATATTACTGGATTTTCCATCCACTCTTCATGAATTATTTTTGAGATAGCAACTATTTTCCAAATAAAATGTATTTAACTAAATTTAACCATTCATAATGTTTTAAAACCAATTTACATATGGATACTAAACAAGTGGAGTCTCCCTTCACCAAACGGCGGATTCTCCACCGATTTCTCCTGAAGGGAGGTGAAAGTCCCCTCCAGTTGCTCAAGCAGTCCATCATGGATCTGTTTGAATTCCCTTTTCAAGTGAATGAAGTGTATTATGTTGCCGTAAGGACACTCCATCTTCTATAATAAATATTCATCTGCATGTATCGGGCACTTGAGCTGCATGACTGATGAACTCCCGCTCCGGAAATGAATGGGAAACTCGTTAAGACAAATGTCACTTTTCAGTACCGTTCTTACAGATAAATTGCAGTTAGATTTAAACAAAGTCAGTCATCTCATGCTTTCCAACTGGTACCTGATTCAGTTCAGGCAACCCCAAACTCTCTATATAACAATGCTAACACCCAATTTGATTGGTTGGGTTTTGGCAAGTTCTACCAGGGAAAAGTCAACAATTTCTGCTCAGTGATCTTATTACTGAAATAGAATTATGCTAAGTACAGTTGCCCAGGTATTTATGCAATTTGGCCAATTTAAAATTTGGGCAGGTTCATTCATGGTTGGTAGGAGTATACAAAAGTACAGCTCTTTGGGAAAGCAATTTGGCCGCTATGCTATAAAACTGCATTCACTCTTTGACTCAGGAATCCTCCATGGAATTAATCCAAACTACTTGTAAGGGGTCTATTTATCCCCCAGTCTTCTGGGCGATTTTTATGGAGGGAAAATTCCGCACCCTAGAAGAGTCAGAATCCTCTCGTCTCTCGTGCGGTTCCAAATGGGAGAGGAAGACTCTTCTGACGGGTGCATTTGAGAGAGTGGGTCCAACCAGAGCCTTCTCACACATCAGACTCCCTTTCTCCAGGCTGCCTTCCAGGAGGTTTGTTTTGTTCTACGTTGAACAAGAAGAGATGTGAAGTTTAATTCAGGGAAAAATGTATTAGGAAATCCGTATGGCTGATGTCTTATTCGCTGTCCATCCAACCCTAGCATCTCTCTCTCACTGTATTGGATCTTGTGAGAGGAAGAGAGAGGTTTCATATATTAGCCTTCATCAAACATCAGCAAGTACTAGACTCAAAGATATCCATTGTGGAGTTATTTATTACCCAATAATGGGAAAAAGTGTAGGAGCACGATCCACTCTAGGTAATGTACAATGTTAGGCAGCCATTGCAAATAATGTAAATACAATGTGTAGAATTTGTTCTAAAATAATGAAGCAAAAAAATGAAGGGACAGATAAAACAATACTGGCAAAATGTCAATAAATGTTGAAGCCACGTGACGAAAATGTTGGTGCCCATCATACTGACTTCTCTCTAAAACTAATCAGAAAACAAATGAGACGTGTGTCACAATCATTTAACTTCTATGAAAATTATTTGAATATTTATTTTATATAAATTTTTATTTATTTTTCATATACGGTAATAAATGGTGTTTGTTACCTGCAGAGAAAGTTTTGTAACTTGTAGCAGGGCAGAATGGGCAAAGTTTACTGATGTGACCTAGTTCAAAACAGTGTGTACTGAAACATTTAGATCTGGAAAGTGCTATGGTGTATACATGCCAAGGTGTTCACTTTATTTACTGTTTTGAGGAAGTAGGAATTGATACCTTCACTCCTAGGCACCTCCCATTCTGCCCCCATTGAAATGTTTCAGGTGCAATTTTCTTGCATAAGTTTGTAGAGAACTCTTAAAAATAAAGTGTATCTAGACTTAACAAATATAAAAGCAAAAACTCTAACACACAGTCCAACAGTTGTGTTCCTTGTTATCTACCCAAATGAGTTGAAACCTAATGCTCAGAAAAGCCTGCATGCAAATATTTATAAGCTTTTTTCATAATTACCAAAGCATGGAAGCAACGAAGATGTCCTTCAATAGTTGAGTGGGTAAGTACTCTGTGGTACATCCAGACAATGGGATATTATTCAGTGATAAAAACAATTGAGCTATCAAACCATGAAAAGACATAGATGAACCTCAAAATACTGTGTTATTCCAACTATATGATATACTGGAAAAGGCAAAATTGTGGAGAACTAAAAGATCAGTGGTATTGCCCGGGACGCAAGGGGAGGAAGGAAGGGATGATGAGGTGGACCACACAGGACTTTTCGGGCAGTGAAATTATTCTGTTTGATACTTTAATAGTGGATACATGTCATTTGTTTGTCAAAACCATGGAATGTACAAGGCAAAGAGTGAATCCTAATGTAAACTGTGAATTTCAGTTAATAATAATGTATCAATATCAGTTCATCAATTGTAACAAATATACCATACTAATGCAAGAAGTTAATAATAAAATAGAGAGTGGGAGTTGGGAGATATAAGGAACTCTACTTTCTGCAGAGTTCGGTAGACCTAAAACTGCTCTTGAGAATGGCCTATTAATTTTTAAAAACTGCTAATTCTAACACGATGGCTGCAATATCATCTCTGCAACCAAATACACAGAGATAGCATCAAAAGTGGTTAAGAGGTCAGTGGAGTCAGCCAACATGATTATCAGAGCATCACTTCTCTAACACAGTCTTTTCATGGCCAAGGCCAAGAGAAGTCCTCAGTGACATCTGAGACTGCTTCCTTGGATTCTGCCAGCACCTGCAGTTCCTTTACCTCTGGGAAAACTTAACATAGTTGGGAATGAGTCAGTGGGTAAAGCGTTTGAAAGACTTAAAGCCAGACAACTCATACATTCAACAGCTATCATCTAATCGATGATACTAATAATATTTATTAAGACTAAGCAGCAAAATCAAAATGCTTACATAGTACTGAATTCATAAAGGGAAACACAAGGATGCAAAATCTTGTAGGAATGAAACAATGATGAGAGTATGTTCTGAATTGAGTGCTATGATTAATATCTGATTCTGGATACCTGTGGTCCTAAAAAAAATCATTATGTGTGAAATTTGATTGCAATGACAGTTAAAACTGCACTTGAAAATGTAACAGGGAAAAAAAAAAGAAGACAGGCAGAAAAATTCAAAAAGAGAGTTGTGATGTCAAGATGCTGCAATGTGTGTGATTATAACACGTCTATACAACTTTCACCATTTAAGTACATTTTTTAGGGAAGTTGATCATCAATCATTTGATTGTTAAACAATGATTCTATGTAAGTACTACGCATTCTTAGGAATTGAATCCTTGGGTATGGAAAACATCTTTTACGTCTGAGGCTCAAATATAAAATGAGGAAATTAAGCCCAGAAATTTGCTGAAGTCCTCTCATTAGTAGAACCAGGACTAAAATGCAAAGCGTGGATCTTAATTCTTTTCTTGGGGAAACATTTCTAACATTGACTGTACCAGCCCTTATTGAAATTCTTGTCTACAGACCCCACTAGATTGTGAGAAATATTCTTCTGATTCATTTCTGTCACCAGTACTCAACCTGGTCCTTGATACATAACGGGTGCCCAATAAACGAACAGATGATTTCTATTCAGTAGTGCCCAGGCTTGTCTTTGAGTTGATCCCTCACCAAAAATTGTCAATTCTTTGACATCCAGCCTGATCTCATCTTATATTCTTTTAGCATCTTTCTGAACACACAATATAAGGCTAGGTAAACTGTTGAAGACTTGATTGATGTCTGAAGAGAAATTTAAAACTGACCAATTTACCAATTCATTTGGCCTCATTGTGGTTCATTGCCCTTGAGCATTTTAAACCTTACAGAGTTATAATAATGCTTCACATTCTATGTTCCAGAGACTGTATGGGGCATTTTATGTACGATTTCTTAGTCATCACAGTTCTAGGCAGCAAGTATTGCTTATTCCCCTATTTTCTAGTTGAGTAAAATGAGGCACAGAACAGCTAAGTCCAAAGTCCACTAAGAAGTAAATCAGGCATTCAAACCCAGACCCCAGAGCCCAAGTTCATAGGCATCACTTTGTCACACCTGTTCCTTACAAGTAAGGTCTTCTCCGGCAGAATTTTCAGGACAGGAGTAGGAATTTTATCCACAAAGTATCCTGGTATGTGTTTGTGATTACCAAGTAAATCTAACTGGCGTTATAGTGTATTTCATCCTTGTTTCCATACAGCATAAAGTCCGCCAATGTGCTGCCATACTATTTGACGTAACCTTGACACGAGGAGATGAGAAGTCAGATCACGGAGGTAACACTGTCTTGATTTCCAAACAGATGAAGTCTGTCAAACAACATATTTTCCCACTCGACACTGACTACGACCCCCAAAATTTCTGAAGCTGGCAGGAAACTGGCGAAACAAAATGTAAACATTGTCCGTGCTTTTAATAAATGATAGTTAATAAAACCTGAAAAGATTATAGCTCAGAAACTTCACTTCCTGTGTTTCCCATTATTTAATAATTTATTATACGAAATCCATTGACCTTTCAGCGGGCTTTTGTTTTAGAGGAAGGTTGAGTCTGAATTATGGTTTAGTTACTTTACTGAGCAACATTAACATACAAATAGGACATCAATAACCAATTACAGTCTCCATCTTGGCAAAGCAGTTCTCTTCCAGAGCCTCTGTGACTGCTAACTCGGCCACTTAAAGGTCTCAGAGCTTAATGACGGTGGCATTCAAGGCTCTTCTCCATCAACCCACAGGGGGTCTCTCCAACCTGATGTTTCCAATATCCTGTTCCTCCCTCTGGCCCAGCCGGTCCACCTGCTTCATCCAAGCAGAGTCCATGCCCACTTCCCAGTGTTCCTAAACCTGTTCGCCCAATCTCTGGCCCTTTGTGGGTTCCATGGACCCACCTCCCATTCTTCGTTTATTCAGCAGTTGCTTATTGGATCCTGGCTAATACCAGTCACTGGGTGGCTTTGGGGAAACACCCCAGGGTCCAGGTAGACATGATCCCTCCCCCTTGAAGCTACAGGCTAGTGCAAGGGTCAGCAAACTTTCTCTCTAAAGAACTAGGTATTTTATATTGTAGCTGCTGCAAGGCCATACGTTGTCTGTCCCAGCTACTCAGTTGTGCTGTGGTGGTGGAAAGTGGCCATTGACAATACAGAAATGAATGGATATGGCTATGTTCTAGTGAAGCTTTAACTACGGAAAACAGACAGGATGCTGGACCTGGCCTGTAGGACACAGTTTTCCAACCTCTGGCTTAGAGCCTGGACTCTGGAGTCAGAGAGAACTGGGTTAGAAGTCCAGCTGCCCTTGCTTACCACTGCGTGGCTTTCTTCAAGTTATACTGTTTCTCTGCACCTCAGTTTCCTCATCTGTGAAATGGGGTTAATAAAACAATCCATAGGGAAGGCCGTGAACAATCTCTCTCTCGCTGATCTCTCCTAACCCCTTTGTAACCCGTCTCCCATTCCTGACTCCATTTCTGCTGTGCTGATCTGCTTTCCCAGCCCAGCATCATCATAGTGATGCAGTCCCCAGTGCCCGGGACTCTCTCCCTCCTGCTTGTCACGCGCTCAGCTCCCATCCATCAGGGTCCAATTCCAGACTTGGTTTCCTCTAAGGGGCCTGCTATGCCCATCCCATCTAAGGGCCCCCATGCACACAGGGAAATATGTCACTGGTCCTCCTCTGTCTCTGCCCCTCATTTCTTCTTATTGGAGCACTTAACACAACTTGTATTTGTTTAATTCTTCATCTTATGTGCCTCCACTAAAATATCAGTACCCTGAGTGCAGAGACTTTACCATCGTGTCTCCAACATCTAGCCCAGTGCTTGCCATGAATTGTCAGTCAATAGATGTTTGCGTTGTTAATAAATCAATCAGTAAACAGTAGTAGGTGAATGCATCTCCGTCAAGGAAATGGCCTGGCGTTTTCTCTCTCCCGCCGTTACATCAAGCGTGGTAGACCACGATTCACGTTTCTTCGCAGACTCCATTTCCTTTAATATTAATTCTACCTTATAGCATGGCTATATTGTGATTTCTGGAAGAATTAAATCACCGACTTTCATCATTTAATTTGAGTGTGTCCCCAGTGTCCCGTGCTGAGCTACCTCTAGGGTTCCTAGGGCTATCTTCTTATTTCTGGTGAGATTCACTTCCTTCTATGGCAGAACTGCTTGAGGCCAAGGACCAGAAGGACCAAGGTAAGAAAAGCTGAGAGGCCTGGGTTCTGGTCGCAGCTCTCTCCAACTAGCTGTGTGACCCTGGACAATCCAAGCAACCTCTCTGAACTTGGTTTCTTCTACTCTAAAGGAAGACTATGAACAGTTTTAGTAACAACAATCTAATACTCTTTGAAGCACTCCCCAGCTGTTGAGCCACTGGTGTGGGCAGATAAAAGTGAATAAGAAAAATAGTTGAATACACCTGCTTCATAGGAACAAACCGCTTCAAAACACATACTCCAATGCTATCCACTCTTGCAGAGCTCTCAGCCAGAATGGACTTTCCAAGGCCAAGCCAGCCTCTGAAATGATTAATTATTGTAACAGCAGAAAGGTAGATGAAGCGACAGATGGCCGGGGCGAAATAGTCTAGAATCACCTGCTATGAAATTAATTCCACATCTTGGAGGCTCGGGGCTCAGAACACCACGCAAAAAAAATGACTGTTGATAAATCGTGTGTGTTTGTGTGTCAGCCTCTCTGCAAACACGTAAATAATATATGTCGTGTCATGTTTTCTTTCCTCCATCTCGTTTTAATACATTATCATTTATAGAAAACTGTGGGGAACTGTGGACCATCAATCAAGCCATTAATTACTGAGATTATGCTAATGAGATGCCTGGAGTGTTTGTTTCCCAGAATAGCTGCTCCCCCCCCACCCCCCACCCCCCACCCCCACCCCCGGGGAAGGATGCTCTCAGCTCTCCGCAGCTCAGCCCTCCCTGCTTAGATCAGGAACCGGTGCCGTGGTGTTCTTCTTAAAAGGGCACCCTGCACGTCGGCACTGGCAAGGGGAAGATTTACCCAGCCAGAGAGCAAAGGCCAACAGCTTCTCTGGCAAACTGCAGATGAAATGGGAACGTTTGAAACACAAAGGGGAGAACCCAGTTAATGAGTTTAGAAGGCCTCTGCCAGTTGTCGCTCCCGCCAGGGAGCAAAGTGGAGGAGGAAAACAAAAATGAAAGAAAGCCTCCCAAATAAGATACTCTGTCAGCTGGGATGGCAAGAGGGGGCCAGGACAGCCGTGATTTCTATTCGTGCGGAAGAAAATGAGGGTAATGAGGTTGGTGCCAAAGGAGAAAACCTCGATTATAGTAACTGCCACTCACTAGGCATTTGTTGGCCACTGTACCACAAGGCTGCTCGTCATCTCAAGGGTGTCATCCCTGCTTTTATCAATAGAGATTGGAGAGGTGACTCAAGGTTGTACGGCTGTGAGGGGCTGTGCCCCACCTCATACTCAGGGGTGCTGGAGTCCAGAGTTTGTGTTCATTCTGTTTTGCGTGTTGTATACACGTTAAAACTCTGTGGACTTAAAGTCACTCTTTTGAAGTCCTCCAGAGAAACAGAAAATGGGTGTAGCGGTCCATATCTTCAAGATGCTTCAAAATGAAAAGCGCAGACTAGCTACGGGTAGCACAAGGGAGGCTTGTGGCGACGGGGCTGTTCTGTATCTTGACTGTGGTGGTGACTGATTAATCGAATCTATATATGTGATACAATTGCATAGAACTACACACACACCCACACACACACACCCCACACACACTCAGGAAGGCAAGTACAACTGGAAGCCAGATTAGGCTGCTGAGTAGCTATTAAATGGGAGGCAAGATGAAGAAGCCATGTATTGGCCAATGTCCATGCTGAATGATTTCCAGAGGTTATCCTGTTTAACATAAGATCATTTTCCCTCCTTACAGAGATGTGGACGCTGAGCTCTAAGGAAGGCAGCACAACAATTTCCTGGTTGTAAGTAATGGGTCCAGGATCCAAACCCAGGCCAGCTGGACCCCAGAAATCACCATCCTTCATCCCTTGTCACCTCATTGCCTTTCCTTAACATAAATTCTTTTGCAAACAACCTATTCATTTGTACTTTCGTTGGTGGTATTTTGAACCATGAACCCAGATTCAGGGCTGGCTGGGAGCACCGACTCACCTGAGTTTAGCAACAAGACTAGCTGGGGGGTAGGAGCAGGGTCTGAGGAGAAAGATGGATTGAGTTGTCTTTGGAAAGGCTCTAAAACTCTCTGAGCCTCAGTTTCCTAGGCTACAAAATGGGGATAAAAGCAAGAGTACTCATCTTGTAGGATGAAAAGAGAGAGTACTGTGGGTCCAAATTGTCTGTTTGGCATTTAATGGTGGCAAGAATTAATTTGCTATGTGACCTCAGGCAAATCTTCTTCTGTCACAAACTAATCCAAGCCAACTTGCTCATTTACTAACTATATTATATTAGTAAATATTTACTTCTTAATTTTAAAAAAGAAAAGAGATAGTACTTATAGCAGGCCCAGCCTGGTTCCTGGGACAAGGCAAGAACTCCATAAGAGTTAAATATTATAAGTACTTTATGTGCAACCATCTTCTTTCTCCAGCTAGATTCTAAGCTCTTACTGGATGACTAGTTAACTCCTATTCGTTTCGCGTTCTGTCAATGCCTAGAACAATATTTTCTATCTGTTATAGGTTAATCCACAGTGCATTCCCCCAAAACAGTCTTTTACTGGGACTGCGAAATCTGGGAGTGCCCTTTCTATTTCCTGTGGCTTTCCATTCAGGACTCTTGGAAAACTTCAGCCCCAGAACGAATATTAGGATAGGCCCACCTGAGCAGGGTTGTCACCAAAAGCTGGAAATTGTGTACATATCAGAACTAAATGGCACATCTTTTAAGTGCTGTCTGGTTGAAGGTGGTTGGTTCACCTTGTGTTTATCCAGGAAAAACTTTCCCTCACCTTGTGTTTATCCAGGAAAAAAATCCTAATAACCCATTTTATTACAATTGGAAAACATATACCTGAAAGCGCACCTTAAAATGTAGAACGTGAAGTCTTTTGAGAAACCAGTTGCAAAGGTGGCCAGTTTTTTTGGTTATTATGTCACAGTCAATTAACCAAGGGATATCAGACAGAAAAATGCCAGCAACAAAAGCATCCCACATTTGTCTGGCTCCAGCACATACAATGTTTCATTTGACCATAACTATAACACCAGTGAAGGTCATTGTTAGACCCATTGCACAGAAGGGAGAAAGTAAGATATCCAGAGGAATAGTCACATGACAAGATACAGAACCATGAGAGGGAAGAAGCAGAACGTAAACTCAAAGCTACTGACTCTAAACCAAGGTTCGTTCCTTAAGACCTATTACAGCAACTTCATTTCCAAAAGAACCTCTCCTTTCTGATCAAAGATCTTTTTCACTTTTTACAGTTCAAACAGCTGATTCATTAGTAAGTTTCAACTTTTGCTTGAACCCGAGCAATGACTTTTCCCATTCTTGACAGCAGTGTTCAGCCTTGCCCACCTAGCAAACAAGATGCTTTTTTTTCTAGACCGATAGAACAAACACACCAGTTAAGAGGTAGGCACTGTAGACGCCAGTCAGAGCTCTCCCATTAATCTGCTGTACAGCTCACTGTGCTCTGCATTAGTTCTCCAAATGGGAACTCCAGCCGTTAACCATTTCATTGGGTTGTTGTGAAGAGAAACCGAGATAACATATGTAAAGCATTTTGTAAATGTTGCAAGCACTATACAGATTTAGGCATCATTATTACAAAGGCAATAAAAGGATTGATCCCACTGATAAATGGTGAGCATGTTTTCGTGCCTGTGTAGTTTCCAAGAAAGACAGTAATTGCACTTGGCAGATAAATCCGCGGCAGTTAACCAAAGCCGAGAGTATTGGAGAAAGGCACAACTTGGCCACATCCAAATGATTTTAAAAGGCTCTATAAAAATAAACACGTATTCCAATATAATTAATTCCAGTTCCGTCAATCCTTCCTGCTACTTGGAGCAATGTAGCTTGCTATGAAGCAATTATCCTTTGAATCCTTTCAATCCCTGCTGACCATTTTCAGTTTTAATTGTCTTGCCGGGTTTGAATGTTATAGTTCAAATGCAGCCAATTAGCACAGGCCCGGCCATCTCGTGATGATCCCTGTGCAAAGAACACTCCTTGAAATTCCTGATGGACTTTGTTCCAGATTATCCCAGTAGCCACAGTTTATACCCTCAGGTGCTATTTGGGGGAGGTAGGGCCAGCAGAGGCTCAGAGAAAGCCACATTCACCAGGGCTCAACAAAAATGTATACAATTCTTATAATGCTAGTGTCCAGGATAGCTGGGCAGGACGCAAGCCCTTGTCACTGGAGATGTTTAAGCAGATGACACAGGAGGGATCTGAGCATCTGGACGAGGGTGTGGAGAGGCAGGAAGGTCACCTTTATGATCACAAAGATTTCTTCCTTCCCTTAGGGTTTATGATCCAATGTGAATTGGTAAGTGAGAAAACAAACATGGTGGAGGAAAAATGGCTCAAGAGTGTCAGCTTTGGATCCAGGAGACATAAATTCAAGTCCCAGTTTTGCCATCCACTGACTGAAAACTGTAAGATTCAGAGCAAGGGGGCACATCTCTTCAAGGCTTGTTCCGTTATGATAGGAACAGTTGGTATTTAACCTCTCTGTGCCTCCGTTACCTCATCTGGAAAGTGATGAGAGTAGTAATATTCACTTCGTAAAGTTGTGAATATTGAATGAGTGAGCACACGGAATACATTTAGCACAGTACCTAGCACTTATGTGCTCAGTCCTGAAGCCATCTCATCACCATCATCTTTATTCTCTGTTTCTCACTGGTTATATAACTGCTGTTCCTACCTCCTGCCTGGCCCCCTGCCCCCTGCTCCTCTGCCCTCTACCCTCCACATTGCTGTTGGATGCCCTCTCTGAATATAAGTCTAATCATGTTCTTCATTTGAATAAAGCCCTTCTGTTTTCCCCAGTACCCACAAGATAAAGCCCATGTTCCTCAGCCCAGTGGATAATGCCCTTCAGAGCCAGTTCTGCCCTCTCTCTCTCATCATCATTCCTTCCCCCATTCCTCCCGTCTCCCTTGCAGCTTTTTTCCCAACCACTCATTGTTCTTCAGGTCCCCAGTGCCTGCCACACAGTAGGTGCTTAATGCATATTAGCTATCCGTTTTTTAGGTCAATGATCTTGGTATATCATTCAGATATTTACAGAGGGAGTTTAAAGTATTGGGAGAAGTTTGAGTCCAAATCTCAATTCTGCTGGGTGGCATTGGGAAAGTGTCTTAACCACTCTGAGCCTCCATTTCCTCATCAGTAACAGATGGGAATAATAATTCCTTTGTCTTAGATTAATGATAAAGAATATATGGGATAACCTGTGTATTGCTTCTACCGCGATGCTTGGCACACAGTGGGAGCTCTAGAACCTCTGGCTTTCCTCCTTTCACTGAAATCTTCCCTGGAGCCAATATGCAGAGCATCACCAGGAAAGACTTAAACACCCAGAACAGGCTTCACTTGGCAACGGATTTGGCTGTAAAAATACTCAGTGGTCAATGACCGACACAGGCACTGTGCTTGTTGCTGGGCACACAGAGGAGGAGCACAGACAGTGTTCCCATTCTCGGGAAGATTAGTCTCACTTCAAAGACCTCAAACCAGACCTGTGGGAATTCACTTAGTGAAGCAGGTTTTAAGGCAAAGAGGAAATGCTACTCACCGGCGGGTTCTGAGAGGGCATACGTTTGAGAACATAGTCCTTCCCCAAATTGGGGATAATTAGTCAAGCTTGTCATTTCCCTCATTAAAAGGCCACCAAGAATGAGGGAAGAATGTCAGAGACCCTTCAGGGACTTCCTGATGAGTGGAGAAGTCCAAGCCGCATTGACAAAGGCCATGGTATAAGGCTTCACCCTACCCAGCTATGTTATTCAAATCTGAACTAAGTAGCAAAATTATAGAAAGACTACTTGTCTCAGACTTTTGGGATCACTCCAGGTAGGTGGAATCCAAGGGTGATACATCTTCTGAATCCGTCATCAGCCAAAGCCCACGCTCACCATTGGGTCCACCAACTGCCCCATCATCTTCTAGATCCTTCCCTCCCACTGTATGCTAGGTGGATTTCTTTCCCCTTCAAGGTTGATTTTGATATACATTTCATTTCACCTGGTTATAAATATAGGGGAAAGCATGATGCATGACTTATTTGTCTACATTACTATGCCCCTGGGGGATTATCTGGTGCCTGGACTCCCATATCCTTTCCTGAGAAAAGCCTGGGATTGGGGAAAATGGAAGAGAGAATGGGAGAGAGAGTTAGGAAGAAGAAGAAAGGAAGAAAAAGAAAGGGATGAAGGAGGGAGGGAAGAAGGGGGAGGAAGGAAGCGGGGGAGGAATTTACCAAATTTTGACCCCGAGGCAAGCACTACCACATGCATGTATCTCATTGGAAGCTCTTTGTAATGCAAGTTCTAGTAACAGTATTTGACTTTTATAAACAATGGCATACATGAATTGAATTAAACAAATATATGGTTTTAAGTGTCCAGAAATGACCAGGCACACATTTACAGATGAGGACACTAAGACAAAGATTCAGCAACTTTCCCAACACTCCACCATTGGATGGAGGAAAAGGGAATCAAACCTAAGTCTTCTGAGATCAAGTTTTTAGCTCTTACCCCACCAAGAAGGGGGTATTTGGTGACCTCTCTTTTAATTGATGTACTGCCTTGCTCCCAGAAGGATTTAGGCACCTTCCATGACTCTTTCCAGTTTCAAAATCCCAAATTTTCCTATTGCATCATCCCTGCAAGAGCAAGCCCAGACCAGGTGACTGCACTTATGGTCAAGACCACTTGACCCCTGTGTGGAAGGAGCACCCCTTGCTGTGGTCAAGGTTGCCACCCTCAGACATTGAATGGGACCCATGTTAATATGACCATGAACATCAAAGTTTGGGACAGTATCTCCTGAGTCCCTTTCTGAGCTATTTCCTCACTGATACTGGTCCATCTGGAGTCGCCCTGAAGGTTTCCTCTCAAAAGTTAAGACTAAAATTTGGAAGAAAAAATAATAGGGAGAGGTTATTCAAAAATTTATACTGGTACTTCTGAAACTCTAATATCCATACAAATTACCTGACATCTTGATAAAATATAGGTTCTCATTCAGCAGGTCTGGGGTAAGGCCTGAGATGCTGCATTTCTAATAAGCGTCTAGAGATGCTGCATTTCTAATAAGCGTCTAGAGCTTGCTGAGCTGTGAACTAAAATTTGAAAAGCACGAGTCTACACAACTCATTATTATTTTAACTCAGAGATGCCCGGTAGACTCCCATTTTTGTCCAGGGACCAGATCTACCTTCCAACCTTAAGTTAAAAAAAAAAAATTTTACACAAAGCAATAATTTTCAAGATGCTGGATCTCAGGCGCTAGACAGTGATCCCTGGGAAGCGGAAAACAAACAAGACGAGCCCTATAATTGCCCCAGCTTATTGCCTGGAGAGAGCTCCCAGGTCCTAGCACGGGGAGGGGCAAGCCAGGTGGAGCGCGGCACACCTCCAGATTTGAGGAGCTGGAGCTGACTATCCAGAGAGAACGGGGTGACTAGACTTTGCAGGACTGAGGACCAGGGAGGAATGATTTGCACAGAGAAGGAAACCCAAAGATCTACACAGGGTTCCCTTCAAGCAGTCAGCAGAATACAATTCAGCTCCTGTTTGAGGAGACTACCCAAGTCCAGGGGAAGAACAACCTGCAGAGATTAGAGGGAACACCCTACAGTACACAGCACTCTTACAGAATCAGAAAACGTGCCTGTTGGCACCAGCCAGACTAGAAAACTCCATAACGCACAGGATGTGGTGTGGAATACCCAGAAGTGTATTGCTTCAGTGGGGGAACATTAGCCCTTTACTAAACACAACTCTAGTTCCACCTAAAAAAGCTTAAAAGTGAGGAGAGACCTGAAAGGATAAAATTATTTTCAAGGAACTTAACTGCATCCCATAACCACACTCAAGAATATTTGTAATAATACAAAAGTATCCAGTACATAACAAGGTAACGCTACATTCACAGTGTCTGGCATGCAATCAAATATCAGTCAAATTACCAGACAGAGAAGCAGGAAAATATGACCTCTACTGAGGAGAGAAAGCATTCAATCAACGCAGAAGCCAAACGGACACACATATTAGAATTAGCAAACAAGTTATAATAACTGCACCCCATAGGTTACAAAAGTATGTAGAGACGTGGAAGGTTTAAAAAGAGCCAACTGAGCCTCTGGAGAGGAAAATTACAATGTCTGAGATGAAAAATACACTGGATAGGACTAACAGTAGATCGGATGTTATAGAAGAAAAGACACAGCAATAGAAACTATCCAAATGAAGCATAGAAAGTAAAAAGGAAATGAAAAAAAATTAACACAGCATCAAGGAGCTGTGAAAAAACTTCAAATAGCCAAATATACAAATAGTTTGAGTCCCCAAAGAAGAAGAGAAAGAAAAGGTGGCAGACAACTACTGAAGTCCCCGTGCCTAGAGCTT